>NC_044982.1:31492367-31792367 GCF_008728515.1 Papio anubis
GGGAAAATTAGAGGCCTGCCTTGGGGCAGGTGAAAGGAGAGCAGAAGAAGGTCAGCAAGATTCTGTTACCTGAGGCCTGCCTCTGAGGACTAACACACCCAACATTACAACAGAAACTGTAACAAGGGCTATGGGAGTTATGAGCCAGAAACTTGGGAGAAGAATCATGTGTATACCACAGGGGTTCATGTTTCCCACCTACGAAGATAAAAATGTAGCACCATACCACGGGAATCTGGAAAAGAAAATAAATCTTGTTTTTTCTTTTCTTTTTTCTTTTTTGTTTTTGAGATAGAGTTTCAGGTTTCACTCTTGTTGCCCAGGCTGAAGTGCAATGGCGCCATCTTGGCTCACTGCAGCCTCCACCTCCCGGGTTCAAGCGATTCTCCTGCCTCAGTCTCCCAAGTACCTGAGATTACAGGCTCCCGCCATCACACCTGACTATTTTTTTGTATTTTTAGTAGAGATGAGGTTTACACCATGTTGGCCAGGCTGGTCTCGAACTCCTGACCTCACATGATCCACATGCCTCCCAAAGTGCTGGGATTACAGGCATGAGGCACCACGCCCGACCAATAAAATCTTGTTTTTTCAAGCAAAATGAGTTGGGAGAGGCTAGTGGATCTTATACTAGCCTCTAAGTGAAAGTAGAGAAAGACTGCCCAAGAATTTAAAACTTCTTAGTAGAGTGGAAACTAAATGATAAATACCAAGTTTTATCAAATGTAATGACAAAAACTGGACTGCAGTTAAGAACTCTCATTTCTATTTTCAGCTCTAACACTGACTCATTGTATGACTTGAGGCAAGTCACCAAGCAGTTTCGGATCTCAGCTTCTCCATATAAAAAATGGCAATTAAAATATTGTACCTACTAGATAGAGGAACTTGTTTTTATGGAGCAACTGCTCTATGTTCATCTCATGCTAGGAGCTTTATATTATGTTCTGTTTCATTTATTCAGTAAGTATTTGTTGAGCACCGACTACAAACAGGACATTGTGCCTGATCTCAGGGAAAGATCAGGCAAAAATCAAAGCCCTTGCTCTTCTGAGCTTAAATTCCAGTGGGGTTGGGTGATAATAAACAAGAAAGATATATACAAGATACTTTCAAACAGTGACAAGAGCCATGTAGATAATAAAACCAGGGCCAGGTGCAGGGGCTCACACCTGTAATCCCAGCAACTTGGGAGGCAGAGGCTGGAGGATTGCTGGAGCTCAGGAGTCCAAGACCAGCCTGGGCAACATAGTGAGACCTCATCTCTACTAAAACAAAAAAAATTAGCCAGGTATTGTGGTGTGTGCCTGTAGTCCCCAGTACTGGGGAGGCTGAGGTGGGAGAATCGCTTGAGCCAGGGAGATGGAGGCAGCACTGAGCTATGATGGCGGCGCCACTGCACTCCAGCCTGGGTTACACAGCAAGACCCTGTCTCTAAAAAAAAATAAAGGCCGGGCGCGGTGGCTCAAGCCTGTAATCCCTGCACTTTGGGAGGCCGAGACGGGCGGATCACAAGGTCAGGAGATCGAGACCATCCTGGCTAACACGGTGAAACCCCGTCTCTACTAAAAAATACAAAAAACTAGCCGGGCGAGGTGGCGGGCGCCTGTAGTCCCAGCTACTCTGGAGGCTGAGGCAGGAGAATGGCGTGAACCCGGGAGGCGGAGCTTGCAGTGAGCTGAGATCCGGCCACTGCACTCCAGCCTGGGCGACAGAGCGAGACTCCGTCTCAAAAAAAAAAATAAATAAAAAAATAAAAATAAAAAGAGCCAGGTGTGGTGGCTCACACCTGTAATTCCTGCACTTTGGGAGGCCAAGGCAGGCAGATCACTTGAGGTCAGGAGTTCAAGACCAGCTTGGCCAACATGGTGAAACCCCATCTCTACTAAAAATACAAAAATTATCCAGGCACAGTAACACGTGCCTGTAGTCCCAGCTACTCGGGAGGTTGTGGCACGAGAATCATTAGAACCCAGGAGGCAGAGGCTGCAGTGAGCCGAGACTGTGCCACTACACTCTAGCTTGGACAACAGAGGGAGACTCCATCTCAAAAAAAAAAAAAAAAAGAGAGAGAGAGAGAGAAAATAAAGATAATAAAACCAGATAATGTGATAGAAAGTAACCCAAGGGCGGGGTTACTTATGTGGGGTGGTGACATTCAGTTGAGTGCTAAATGATGAGGAGCAGTCAGCAGAATCTGTGAGACAACAGCTGAGAAGCAGGGCTCCAGGTAGGCAGCAAGGTCCAAGGCTCTGATGCATGTAGGAGCTTAAACTGTTTGCAAGGCCAGGTGAGACATTAATGGGTAGAAGGAGCACAAAGAGGCAGGCATGAGCCAGAGCACAGTGGCCTTCAGCCTTCAGGCTGTGACTGGGTGTCTGGATTTCAATCTAGTTGATCTGCTTTACTTAAAAAAATAATAATAATAATAATCAGAGAAAAAAAAATTCTGGGTACATCAACGAGTATGATTATTGTCAGGCAATAATAAAAGCAGAGATAACCATTAAGGAGGCTGTTGTCTTGTTTGCTTAACTGACAGAAATAAACTTTTTCTGTAAAAGGTCAGATAGCAAATATTTCAGGCTTGCAGGTCATTTGAGCTCTCTATCGCACATTCTTCTCTTCTTTCTCCTCCTCCTTTTTTTTTAACAGCCCTCAAAAAATGTAAAAGCCATTCTTAGCTCTTGCACAATAGAAAAACAGGAGGTTGCATGCCAGATTTGGCCTGCCTAGCTAGGCAGCAGTTTATGGACCCCTAGCTTACAGAGAAGTAGAAACTGACCTGCATATATTTTAGGACCCAGTCCAGAACTGATGGGACTTGCTGATGAACTGACTCTGTCTGGGGAGGTTAGTTAAAGAGGAAACAGGAATGGTGTCATTGACTAGGCAGAAGGTGGTGCCATTTACTGAGATGCAGAAGAAGCAGATTTGGGAGCGGGACAGGGGAAGAGGGGAGAAGGGAAATCAAGAGTTAAGTATGAATTGCCTATTAGTCATTCAAGTGGAGATGTCAAGTAGGGAGCTCGATATAGACTATGAAGCTTATGGGAGAGGTCAGGAGAATTATCGGTTCTTATGTGGGGTGGTGACATTCAGTTGGGTCCTAAGTGATGAGGAGCAGTCAGCAGAGTCTATGAGAAAACAGCTGAGAAGGAGAGCTTTTGGGAATTATCGGTCTACAGATACATTTAAAGTCATGGAATTGGGTTGGGGGCGGTGGCTCATGCCTGTAATCCTAGCACTTTGGGAGGCCAAGGAGGGTGGATCACCGGAGGTCAGGAGTTCGAGACCAGCCTGACCAATATGGTGAAACATCATCTCTACTAAAAATACAAAAATTAGCTGGGCGTGGTGTCGTGGGCCTATAGTCCCAAGTCCCAGCTACTTGGGAGGCTGAGACAGGAGAATTGCTTGAATCCGCGAGGCGGAGGTTGCAGAGAGCCGAGATTGCGCCACTGCACTCCAGCCTGGGGAATACAGCGAGGTTCCATATCAAAATATATATATATATGGCCAGGTGCGGTGGCTCACACCTATAATCCCAGCACTTTGGGAGGCCAAGGTGGGCGGATCACCTGAGGTTGGGAATTCGAGACCAGCCTGACCAACATGGAGAAACCCTGTCTCTACTAGAAATACAAAATTAGCTAGATGTGGTGGTGCATGTCTGTAATCCCAGCTACTCAGGAGACAAAGACAGGAGAATCGCTTGAACCCTGGAGGCGGTGGTTGCAGTGAGCTGAGATTGCACCATGGCACTCTAACCTGGGCAACAAGAGTGAAACTCTGTCTCAAAAAAATAAAAATAAATTAAAAATATAAAAATAAAGTCATGGAATTGGATGACATCACCTGGAATGCAGAGCAACTTTCCAGGACCAGGTCCTGGGGGACTCTAACATTTAGAAGACCCATTAAAGAAACCCTTGGAATCACTCTCTGGGTCAAAGAGTATGGCATGTGGCAAATATTACCAAATTGCTCTCCAAAGTGGTCTTTTGTATCCTCACAGAGCCCATCTTGTCTTAGCTATGTAAACACATACTCCATGTGGGGTTATATACATGAGTAGGCGGGAAAAACCAAGTCAGGAATCCTTGATGGCTTCTGCATGGAGCTGAGGAGTCTCAAGCCACACTGGAGGATTAGGCTGGTGCAAGGAGGTGTCAGGAAAGGGTCCAAGCACTCCCAACCACAGAATCACTCAGCAAGCTTGTTACAAATGCAGATTTTTCTTTTTTTCTCTCTCTCTCTTTTTTTTTTTTTTTTTAAAGACATGGTCCCACTCTGTCACCCAGGCTGGAGTGCAGCGATGTGATCTCGGTTCACTGCAACCTCTGCCTCCGAGGCTTAAGCAATCCTTCCACTTCAGCCTCCAGAGTAGCTGGGACTATAGGCATACACCACTATGTCCAGCTGATTATTGGTATTTCTTGTAGAGATAGGGTTTTGTCATGTCACCCAGGCTGGTCTGGAACTCCCGGACTCAAGCAGTCTGCCTGCCTTAGCCTCCCAAAGTGCTGGGATTATAAGCCCAGCCCAAATGCAAATTTTTAGTAAGAGCTTCTGATTCACCATCTGGGGTGAGGTGTGTTTTAAACATGCCCCCTCTTACACAAAGGAAAAGTTGAGAAACATATGGCTTAGGGATAGACTGGCAGAGGGTGTCTTCATGATATTTCTTCACCTCCAGAGGCTCCAGTGGCTCAGGAATCTTAGGTGGATTTGGCTGGGGAAGTTTCAGGATGACAGGATGGCAGAAGACTGCTGGCCAAAGATAAGCATTTACTGTAGTTATGGGACACTTTCCATTTGCTCTTCAATCCAAATGAGGCCTTTCTACCATGTAGATATAAAACGGTGTCCTTTTTTTTTTTTTTTGATGGAGTCTTGCTCTGTCACCCAGGCTGGAGTGCAGTGGTGCAATCTCGGCTCACTGTAACCTCTGCCTCCTGGGTTCAAGCGAGTCTCCTGCCACAACCTCCCAAGTGGCTGGGATTACAGGTATGAGCCACCACACCCAGCCAATTGTTGTATTTCTAGTTGAGATGGGGTTTCACCACGTTGGCCAGGCTGGTCTCGAACTCCTGACCTCACGTGAATTGCCTGCCTCAGCCTCCCAAAATGTTGGGATTACAGGCATGAGCTACTGCATCTGGTGCAATGGTAACTTCTTTTTTTTGTTTTTTGTTTTTTTTCTTGAGACAGAGTCTCGCCCTGTCACCAGGCTGGAGTGCCGTGGCGCAATCTAGGCTCACTGCAACCTCCGCCTCCCAGGTTCAAGCAATTCCCCTGCCTTAGCCTCCTGAGTAGCTAGAACTACAGGCATGTGTCACCACGCCGGGCTAATTTTTTTGTATTTCAGTAGAGACGGGGTTTCACCATGTTGGCCAGGATAGATCTCCTGACCTCGGGATCCACCTCCCTCAGCCTCCCAAAGTGCTGGGAATACAGTCATGAGCCACCACGCCGGGCCGGTAACTTCTTTAACACAGGTGCAGGTTTAAAAGTCTCGGTTCCATTCCACAGCATACAGAGGAGAATTGTGTTTTTGTTTGTTTGTTTCTGTGTCCTTACATAGAAACAAGCATGTATTTTCCAATTTTTTTTTAAGAAAAGATACACATGTTGTTGGTGACACTGAAACTGTACCTATACTTTAGATACATTATGGATTAAACAAATTTATGTGAAAACAGCTAAAGAATAATGGGAGAAATTTGCTGTTGGGCTTTCTAAGGTATCAGTCTTAAATTCATTGCACCATTATTTATTGTACCTAAGTGCTAGGCACTGTTTTAGGTTCAGAAGGTAAAACAGTGAAAAAATAGACAAAAATCCCTGCCCTCGCAAAACAGACATTCTAGTTAGGGAGACAGACTAATAAACGCAATTCATAAGTAAAATGTATGCTTTCTTTGATAGTAATGAGTGCTGAGGGGAAAACTATAAAGGAGGGAAGAAAGACAGGAGGTGTTGGAGGATGGGGATAAGTGAGACTACAGGACAAGAAAGGCCTGGAAGCCGGGCACAGTGGCTCACACCTGTAATCCCAGCACTTTGTGGGCTGAGACGGGCAGATCTCAAGGTCAGGAGTTCAAGACTAGCCTGACCAACATGGTGAAACCCCATTTCTTCTAAAAATACAAAAATTAGCTGGGCATGGTGGTATGCACCTGTAATCCCAGCTACTCAGGAGGCTGAGGCAGGAGAACCACTTGAACCCAGGAGGCATAGGTTGTGGTGAGCCAAGATCACACTATCACACTCTAGCCTGGGCAACAGAGCCAGACTCCATCTCAAAAAACAAAAGAAAGGACTTGAGAGCTGTGACACAGAAAAGTAACTGCTCTGCATCTGAGTTTCTTCATCTGTAAAATAAGGAATCATAGCATCTTCCCAAGGACAGCTCAGGCCCCCAGACAGCTTTTGTCACTTTTAAGCTCATGGGGTTTGGAGTACTGACAAAGATTCTCTCCTTGACCAAACTCTACCCAGGCTGTTCTGATCTGCCTTCTCAACTAGGCTCTGACTTTTGGACTTCCATGACTCTGCATTGTCCAGTTTTAGGAAGAATCCTGCTAAGTTAGTTTAGCCAGAATGTCCCCTTGCTCCCAATATTTCCTTTTAGTAATTTTCCATTCACTGACCCTGATTCTTGGCTGTAAATCCCTACTTTTCCTTGCATTTGGAATTGAGCCCGATCTCTCCCTCCTGCTACAAAATCCTATTGTCGTAGGCGCCTGTATTACCTATCTTGGCAGTACCCCTTGAATAAAGGTTTGCTCTGCAATTTTTTTTTTTTTTTTTTTTTTTTTGAGAAGGAGTCTCGCTCTGTCATCCAGGCTAGAGGGCAGTGGTGTGATCTTGGCTCACTGCAACCTCTGCCTCCTGGGCTCAAACAATTCTCCTGTCTCAGCCTCCCAAGTAGGTGGGATTACAGGCATCCACCACCACGCCAGGCTAATTTTTTGTATTTTTAGTAGAGACAAGATTTCATCATGTTGGCTGGTTTTGAACTCCTGACCTCAAGTGATCTGCCTGCCTTGGCCTCCCAAAGTGCTAGGATTACAGGTGTGAGCCACTGTGTCTGGCCTGCTTTACAGTTCTTTAACAAATATCATGAAGTATTTTTTTCTTTAACAGTATGATTCTTTGGCCTCTCAGAACCTCAGTTTCCTCATCTGTAAAATGAACAAATTGTCCAGACTATTTCACAGGGTTTTTGAAAATGTCAAAGGACATCATTATGATATGTGAAAATATTTTAAATTGCATTATCTATTATGTAAATGTAAGATGGAAATTTAAAGAAAACACATACACAGTTTTTTCATGGGTTGCAGATCTCTTGCTATTGGTCAGCAGAGCCTCAGGAATGCAAGTAGACAATGAATTAGATAACTGCTTAAACTGATTCCCTGCATTGGCAGGGAAAAGGCCAATGCAAATTATCAGGATGCACTGTGTGGACTAGCAATCTTATCTTAGATCAGTGATACAACAATCAAATGAAATGTTCCTAAGTGGACACCTCATAAAATAATTATTGTATGGCATTTGTCAAAATTGTAAATGCTTTACAGCTTCTTTGTTTGTTCTTGTTTTGTTTGTGGGATTTCGTTTCTAGGAAAATAACTAAAAGGACTAAGTTTAAAAAAAAAAACACCAATCGTGTACATTACTAAGGGCAGACAGTCCATCTTCTGGATATTTCTGAAGATGCTCAATAAACGTTAATCAAAGTAGGTAATGATTCCCAACATGGGCTACTGTGTCTTCCACGTTTATTTTCTACGCTTGATCTTAGCCAAAAGGCCAAGAAGCAATTCCATTTTCTTTCTTTCCTTCTTTTTTGAGACAAGTCTCGCTCCGTCGCCCAGGCTGGAGTGCAGTGGCGCCATCTCGGCTCACTGTAACCTCTGCCTCCCGGGTTCGAGCAATTCTCTGCGTCAGCCTCCCAAGTGGCTGGGATTACAGGCGCCCGCCACCACGCCCGGCTAATTTTTTTGTATTTTTAGTAGAGATGGGGTTTCACCATCTTGGCCAGGCTGGTCTTGAACTCCTGACCTTGTGATCCAAAGTCACAAGGCCTCCCAAAGTGCTGGGATTACAGGCATGAGCCACCGTGCCCAGCCGTTTATTTTCATATATTCTTCAGCTCTGAATATTTGATAGCATCTCAGTAATAGTTTGTTAAATCAATAAACGTGTTGACATACATGCATAGTATAGTGTCTGGCACACAGTAGGTACTCCATTGAATGAATGTATGAATTATTACCATGTCAATTTGCTTGTCTATTTGCAATTGATCCCTAAAGTGTTTGTGAGCTTACAAGACACACATATTCACTTTCCCTGACAACACTTATCTGCTAAACCCTTAACTATGTTCATCTGAGACTGGACCAAAACATGTTGTTTTATTCAATTTAAATACCAAATTCAAATTTGTTTTGAATATAGGTTAGAAGACATTCAATGTTTGCTAAAATAATAATAACAATAATAATAATAATAATAACACCATGTACATTCAGTTAGCCAGACAGTTAACTCCAGCCCAAATACCCTGCTCTGGGACATGAACTGGATGTCTGCCCGGCACACATTCATCAGGTAACCTCTACAACTTCTCTAAGGTACTGGTCCACACTCGCTAATAGCCAAGTTTAAATCTTTCCTCGAAATTTTCCTCTCTAGTGTCTCAATGCCCCAGGTGTCATCCAGGTGTCAAAGACTCCGAGAGTGCCTTGCAACCCGCCTCAGCCTCGGAGACTCGGCCTTATTCCCCACCCGCGCGCCCAGCCGGCCGGTGGGCGGGCCCAGCAAAGGGCCTTGTGGCTGTTTCCTATTGGGGCTTGGTTGCTATGGTGTCACTCGCCTTTAAACTCGTGGGTACATCTTTCGGAAGTTAAAGGAGAATTACTTCCAGGGCTGCCCATACTTGCCATGGCCGACTTAGTAGTCACTAAGTTCAACGAAAATAAAACTTTTGCAACAGTATTCTATTAAAGCTTCTTTAACCACTTAAGTTTGTGGTTTTGACATGGTACCTATCCCTTCTTCCCTTTTCAAAAGATTCGCTACAGATTCTTTCTCTATTTGCCAGACTCCAAAATGGCGCGGACGGCATCAGTAGGTCAGAGGTGAGTCACGTGGGTCCTCCCGGTTCCGGCGCGGTAGAGGCCTTGGGTGGTGAACGAGTCTCCAGCACCATGTCTGGTTTGTCTGGCCCACCAGCCCGGCGTGGCCGTTGTCCGTTGGCGTTGCTGCTTTTGTTCCTGCTCTGCCCCAGCTTGGTCCTCGCCATCTCCTTCCATCTTCCCATTAACTCTCGCAAGTGCCTCCGTGAGGAGATCCACAAGGACCTGCTAGTGACTGGCGCGTACGAGATCTCCGACCAGTCTGGGGGCGCTGGCGGCCTGCGCAGCCACCTCAAGGTGCGGCACTGGGCGACATGGGGCCGGGAGGGAAGACTGCAGACTTAGGCGAGGGGAGGCCCGGGTTCGGGGGAGTCGGGCGGGCGGAGGCCCGTGAGTTGTTCTCGCCTCTGGGGAGGGCAAAGGACGTGCGGTGGAGCCCGCCCCCTCACCCCGCTGGTTGCCTTTAGCGGGGCGGGGCTGGGCACCAACGCCTGGGAACCCCAAGAAGGGCTGCGAGGCTTTGGCGGATGTGTGGTGACACCTGAGCTGGAGCGGTTGTTGTCAACGTCCTATACCAGTTTTGGTCTCAGATACCTTGAACCGTAACTTGGTTCTCCAAATAAGTGTTGGGATGTTGAATATTTATGGGAATTGGCATCATAAGATACCGCGATACCTGCAGGAAAGTAACGGAGACAAAGCTGTGATTAATAGAATGTTATTGAGCATCTGCTGTGTCAGTTACCGTGCTACTTTGCATATATTACCATTTGGTTCATGCACTATCCTATGAAGTAGATAGGTACTGTTAGCCCCATTTTACAAATGAGGAAACTGAGACTCAGGTAGAATAAACTAGTGTCACAGATGGAATAGATTCTTTTTTAAAAAATTATTATTATACTTTAAGTTCTAGGGTACATGTGCACAACGTGCAGGTTTGTTACATATGTATACATGTGCCATGTTGGTGTGCTGCACCCATTAATTCGTCATTTACATTAGGTATTTCTCCTAATGTTATCCCTCCCCCATCCCCCCACCCCACGACAGGCCCCGGTGTGTGATGTTCCCCGTCCTGTGTCCAAGTGTTCTCATTGTTCAGTTCCCACCTATGAGTGAGAACATGCGGTGTTTGGTTTTCTGTCCTTGCGTTGGAATAGATTCTTACTTAGTTTGGAAGTTAAGTATGTTGAGGGAAAAGCGCTGCAACCTTATTCCTTCCTTGTTTTAAATTCGTAATTTCTGTAATTGATTAAAGTCTATTATTGGTTACAAATGGTCTCAGTCTCTAGTCCTTTTTCTTTGGTATACCAGAATCTGGACTTGGCTACTTTTATGTAAATACCAACTGTGCTCTTGGATGGTGACAACTACTACCATAATACTAGTTTGGTCCCATTCTGTAGCTAAGAGTAGCCTGGCCTGGTCTTTGAGACATTAATATAATTTGATATCTGTCAGTATTTGGTTGTATTTTAGGTAATTTTATTCATTCACAATAAGCAAAGTGTCTTTTTTTATTTCTTTGTAACACAATGAGGCTTGCTTTTCTTATGCTAAATAGTAAGAAACATTTTTACTTTTTTTTTTTTTTTGAGACGGAGTCTCGCTCCGTCGTCCAGGCTGGAGTGCAGTGGCACAATCTCAGCTCACTGCAGCCTCTACCTCCTGGGTTCAAGCGATTCTCCTGCCTCAGCCTTCCGAGTAGCTGGGACTATAGGCACCCGCCACCACACCCAGCTAATTTTTGTGTTTTTAGTAGAGATGACGTTTCACCATGTTGGCCAGGATGGTCTCGATCTCTTGACCACGATGGTGATCCGCCCGCCTCGGCCTCCCAAAGTGCTGGAATTACAGCCATGAGCCACTGCGCCCGGCGGCCTCGTTTTTACTTTTTAATAGAGTTTCAGATATAATAAGACCGTTTCTTATGTTAAAGTAGTGGAACCCAGTAGTGTGGTAATACATGTAGTTTATTTCTACTTTATTTGGGAGAGATAAACTATTTTCAGGGCAATTAATCTGTGACCCATCCTTTTATTATTCTCTTTGGGTACCAAACATCTCTCTACCCAGGAAAATAGTGATGGCATGATTTTAGAAGCTTAGACATAG
Source organism: Papio anubis (assembly GCF_008728515.1). Taxonomy (NCBI): domain Eukaryota; kingdom Metazoa; phylum Chordata; class Mammalia; order Primates; family Cercopithecidae; genus Papio; species Papio anubis. Next base: position 31,503,641 of record NC_044982.1, read on the forward strand.
TGTTTCCCGGGTTGGAGATCATGCTTCCAATTCTTCAGAGGATGTTCATGGACTCAGGGAATTTCAGCAATGAAAGAGACCTTGCTCTCATCTCCACTGTTGCTGTCTGATTTGTTCTTATATTTTAAAGCCCTTCAGTGGCTCACTGTTGCTTATTGATAGTTTAAATTTCTCAGCATGCTTTGTTGTGCTCTTCATGATCTGTTTCTGAGCTATATGTGTGGTCACTTCCCACTTTGCATTCTACATGGAGCCACCCTGAACAGTACCCTGAACTCACCTATTTTCTGAACTGTTTTTGTTTATGCCTTGACCTACTTATTAGACTGTTAGTATCCTCAGGGTAGGAACTATTTTCAGATTCATCTTTTCAAGAATGCCAGGCATATTACCTTGCTTCTAGTAAGTACTCTAAATAACAGGAAATGTAGTTTAGCATGGCCTTATGGGAATTACATTGAATCTAGGGCTGGTGAAGGGACCTCAACAGCAGGACTTTAGGCCGGGCTTGGTGGCTCATGCCTGTAACCCTAACACTTTGGGAGGCCGAGGCAGGTGGATCACCTGAGGTCAGGAGTTCAAGACCAGCCTGGCCAACATGGTAAAACCCGGTCTCTACTAAAAATACAAAAATTAGCTGGGCATGGTGGCATGTGCCTGTAATCCCAGCTACCTGGGAGGCTGAGGCAGGATAATCACTAGAACCTGGGAGGCGGTGGCTGCAATGAGCTGAGACTGTGCCACTGCACTCCAGCCTGGACAACAGAACAAGACTCCATCTCAAAACAAAACCCAGCAGGACTTTGTGCATACACCCTAGCATTTTACCATCACTCAGTTGCTCTCCTGTGTCTGCTCTGTTCTTTTGCTACTAACCAGCTTAATGGAACTACAAGGGTCCTACAGCCAAATGCCAAATAGGTAATATAATTGAATAAATTGGACCAGGTATTTAAAAGAAACAACAGTGATGATAAATGGGAGAATAATTGGACGTAGTGGAAACTGTTATTAATTAGGGGTGACCAATACTCAGTTCTTGATGAGACTTGCCGTGCAAACATGTGGGCCCTTTTGCCACATGTGATTCTTCGGCCTACATGTGATTCGCTTCGCTTCTCTTCTCTTTTCTTCTTCTCTTCTCCTCTCTTCTCCTCTTCTCCTCCCTTCTCCTCCCTTCTCCTCCCCCTCCTCTCCTCCCCTCCCCTCCCCTCCCTTCACCTCCCTTCACCTCCCTTCTCATTCTGCCTCCCAGACTGGAGTGCAGTGGCACCATCACAGGCTCACTGCAGCCTCGACCTCCCCAGGGCCCAGGTGATCCTCCTACCTCAGCCTCCTGAGTAACTGGGATTACAGGCACATGCCACCGTGCCCGGCTAGTTTTCATAATTTTTTTGCAGAAATGGAGTTTCACCATGTTACCCAGGCTGGTCTCGAACTCCTGGATTCAAGTAATGCACCCACCGCAGCCTCCCAAAGTGCTAGGATTACAGGCATGAGCCATTGCACCCAGCCCACATCTGATTTTTCATATGAAATAGGAACACCAGATTTTGATGCGAAAGCTCCTGACTTAAATTTCACCAACCAGGTTTCAGCGCTGTAGAGCGTGGGTGCTCCCGGCTCACCTGAGGGCCATGGATCTTTGTTCTCACTACTGCTTTGCCACTGCATTTCCCTCAGTAAAATGGTTTGGCCCCCTAAAAATAAAAAAAATTCACCAGCCAGTTCAGATTGGTTTCAGCATTGATTAGTTTTCAGGGTTATAGAGAATAGTATAGTGAGTTCACCTTTCTACCCTTTACTTAGATTCAGCAGTTATCGGGATCTTTCCACACATGTCATCTTAACTGCTTCCACCATATCATTTCATGCTAAATTGTATTAAAGTAAATCCCAGATGTCATGTATTTCCGTCCTGCCTACGTCAGCATGCATCTCTTTAAAAATATAAACCACAGTGTTATGTGGCTAATCACACCTCACAAAATGAACAATGATGGCCAGGCATAGTGGCTCATGCCTGTGATCCCAGCACTTTGGGGGGCCGAGGCGGGCGAATCACAAGGTCAGGAGTTCGAGACCAGCCTGACCAACACGGTGAAACCCCATCTCTACTGAAAATAAAAAATTAGCTGGGCGTGATGGCACACATCCGTAATCCCAGCTGCTCGAGGCTGAGGCAGGAGAATTGCTTGAACCTGGGAGGCGGAGGTTGCAGTGAGCTAAGATTGTGCCACTGCATTCCTACCTGGGCTACAGAGTGAGACTGTGTCTCAAAAAAAAAAAAAAAAAAAAAAAAGAACAATGATTCCTTAATATCCTTAATACCCAGTCCATATAGTATGATCCCACTTGTCTCAAAAATATCTTTTGAAAGTTAATTTGTCTCTTCCAAGTGTCTAATCTAGAGCAATCTCCTCTTCCTCTCATCTCCTTTCTTACGCTTGCAATTGAATTGTTGGAGTCAATTGCTCTTAAAAGAATGTACAGCATTTTGGAGTTGTCTGCTTCCTGGAGGTGTCTTTTAACCAGTCCTTCCCTGTACTTTTTGTAAAAGGAATCAGCTGTAAAGATGTAACCAGAGGTACAGCAAACCACCATGGCACATGTGTACCTATGTAACAAACCTGCACGTTCTGCACATGTACCCCCCGCCCAGAACTTAGTGTTTTAAAAAAAAAAAAAGATGTAACCAGATTCAGGTTTATCTTTTTGTCAAGAGTGTCACTGCAGGAACACACAGTACTTTTTGTGCCCCTGATTGCAGCTGCTAAGATTGGTAAGTGGATTAAGGTGTGTCTTAGTGTCCTGTTGCTATAACAAATTACCGCAGATTTGTGGCCTAAAACATCAGGGATTTGTCTTAATCATTCTGAAGGTCAGAAGTCCTAAAATCAAGGTTTTGGCAGAGCCATGTTTCTTCTGAAGACTTTCATAGTGGGATGGGGATCAGTTTTCTTGCCCTTTCTAGCTTCTAGAGGCCACTTGTATTCTTTGATTCATATCTCCTTGCTCCATCTATAAAGCCAGGCTGGTCGCGGTGGCTCTCGCCTATAATCCCAACATTTTGGGAGGCCATGGCAGGCGAGTCACTGAAGGGTAGGAGTTTGAGACCAGCCTGGCCAACGTGGTGAAACCCTGTCTTCACCAAACATACAAAAATTAGCTGGTCATGGTGGTGCACACCTGTAATCCCGGCTACTCAGGAGACCGAGGCAGGAGAATCGTTTGAACCTGGGAGGCAGAGATTGTAGTGAGCCGAGATCGTGCCACAGCACTCCAGCCTGGGTGACAGAGCCATACTCTGTCTCAAAAAAAAAAAAAAAAAAAAATTAAAGCCAGTAGCATAGTATCTTTAACTTTCTCCCTCTCCTTCCCTTTTCCATCCTCTGCTTTGTTCCTCACCACCCCTTCTCCCTCACTTCCTCCCTCCCTCCCCGGCTATTATCATCTCATCTCATTCTCTTATTCACCTGCCTCCCTTGTTCTCTTATAAGGACCCTTGTGATAATCTTCTCCACCTCAAGACCCTTAATCTGATTTAATCACATCTGCACAATCCCTTTTGCCATGTGAGATAACACATTCATGGGTTCTAGGGATTAGGATGTGGACATCTTTGTGTGGGGGAGGCATTTTTCTCCCTGGTAATAGCCTGAAGCCTTCATTGTAAAGTTTCCCATTAACCTTTCACTTGGGAATCTGCTGATGACTACTGTGTGAATTTATTATTTCATTAAGGTTGTGAAATGATGATTTTCTAATTCTGTTACTCCTTCCATATTTATTAGCTGAAATTATTCTTAAGGAATTAATATCATCTGATTACCCTAAAATTTATCATTCATTGTTGGTAGGATAAATGCAGAATTTATTCTAATTGATAATTGTCAGATTAAGAGATTGTTGCCCTTGTCATTTTCATTGTTGTCCAAGAGTTTTTGGGGTTTTTTTAAAAGTATTTTACTGAACTCTTTTTAATTGTTTGTTTCAACTTTTAGAGTCATTGTGTTTTAGGCAGTTGTTTCCATTCTTTATGCCCAATTTGTCCCTTTGGTTCCTTCATGTTGGCTCCTGTATTTTTTCGATATAATCCTGTTAGGTTTTGAGAGCATCCTTGTTTTCTGGCACGACAAAGTATTCTAGGCTTATTTTGTATATGTCTATCCCCTGACCTCAGAACAACTGTTTCTCTGAGGAATTCTGGTTCCTTTTTGTGGGAATTGGTATTTGGAGACCACAAACTAGGTGTCATTTTTGAAAATGTAATATACCATGCAAGCCACAGAACACATTTGTGAGCAGATTCAGCCCATAGCTGCTCTCAGTCTTTTTCATAGTGTCCGTTCACTTAGTTCCACTTTTTCTTTTTTTTTTTTTTTTTGAGACAGAGTCTCGCTCTGTCACCCAGGCTGGAGTGCAGTGGCGCGATCACTGCAAGCTCTGCCTCCCGGGTTCACATCATTCTCCTGCCTGAGCCTCCCGAGTAGCTGGGACTACAGGCACCCGCCACCATGCCTGGCTAACTTTTTGTATTTTTAGTAGAGACGGGTTTTCACCATGTTAGCCAGGATGGTCTCAATCTCCTGACCTCATGATCCTCCCACCTCAGCCTCCCAAAGTGCTGGGATTACAGGCATGAGCCACTGCGTCTGGCCGCCACTTTTTCTTATATTTTGATGACTGCTTCAGGGATTCTCTCTATGCATCATTTTAGCTCCTGAAGTGCAACTCCTGAGTGCCAGAGCTCCTTTTCATATGCTAGGCCACATTCTAGGTCTCAGGTCAGCCAATGGATTGTTTTGTCTTTGGTCACTTTTCCACCCTTGGTGGTTTAATTTGAGACAGCCGTGGTTTAATTTGAGATAGGATAAGAACTGGAGACTGGTGCAGAACCTGGCCAGCTGAGCTTAGCATTTGGTGGTTGTGCTGAATGAGGCAGTCTTTTTTTTTTTTGAGATGGAGTTGCACTCTTTTTGCCCAGGCCGAAGTGCAATGGTATGATCTTGGCTCATTGCAACCTCTGCCTCCCAGGTTCAAGCAATTCTCCTGCCTCAGCCTCCCAAGTAGCTGGCATTACAGGTGCGTACCACTACTCCTGGCTAATTTTAGTATTTTTAGTAGAGACGGGGTTTGACAATGTTGGCCAGACTGGTGTCAAACTCCTGACCTCAGGTGATCCGCCTGTCTCCCAAAGTGCTGTGATTACAGGCGTGAGCCACTGTGCCCGGCTTGAGGCAGTCTTTCTTATAAGGGTCTCTGAATGTAATGCCTTGGTAATCTGTCTGATTAACCTTCTTTCTATCTAGGAAAATCTTAGTATCCAGTGAATGCACCTATGTTATCATGTACCACTCTGTGTTGCAGTTGTGTATTTGCCCATGTCCTGGGATAAACTATAAGCTGCTTGAACAGAGACTAGGTTTCATTCATCATTGCAATGCTTGTCTAATATAAGGCCTGGCACATAGTAGGACTTCATCCTAAGGAATTAGTGAACACATGAACAAGCACTGTCCTTGCCTCATCTCTGATCTTTCCCTCTTCCATTCTCTTTATTTCCTTCCTCCCACTCTGACTCTAGCTATACTGAACACCTTACAGTTCTTTGAATATAATGTTCTCTTAATCTGGATCAGTGTTTGACTTTCTGTGTCCCCTATGTGTGCCCCATTGGCTTATAACTTTTTTCCCCCTCACCAAAAGCTGTAGGAAAAGATACTGTAGTATATATACCATTACATCCTGTTTTACATGGCACTTTTCACATAGTGTGGTGTTTACTTTGTGAGCTGTTTAATGTCTTACTCATCTTTGTGTCTTTAGTTTAACATACACATTGTTGTATAACTGAGTTAAACATATTAGTCTTCTTGAGAAGCCTTGTGGTATAGTAGAGACTAGATCTGAAGTAAGATAGATTTGGTTCAGATCCTAGCAGCTCCACCACTTAAAGGGTATGTGGGTCTTGCAAGGATTACTTAGCCCTTCTTCTCTGGTCCTGTTTCTGTAATACAGGAATCGTAGAGCTCATAAACTTGTTAGAAGGACTGATTGAGATGGGTGAGGTTTTCATTGTGCAGGGCCCATTATGGCGCTCCATAGATGTTAGTACTCTTTTCTTTCTTCTGTATCGAATGAAAATTGAATTACTCCTCAGAGCCCCTCGTGCTATATGTCATTGAAATAACTAGATATGGAGTATTTTAATGAGAGGAATTATGAGTAGTTTGTGATTCTTTCATTCATTCAACAAATATTTATTTAATATTTAGTATGTGTCAGACCTGGCTGAGAATATGGGGATAAACAGGGGGCAAGGTGCTCGAGCTCTCGTGGGGAACAAAGACAAAAGACAAGTTAAAAGAATAGAATTTCAGGTAGTGATGAGCACTATAATGAAAGTTCAGGCACTAGGGAGCAGGGGGTGACTGATGGGTTAAAGGGTGTTTGAGTGGTCAGGGGAGGCCTTTCTGAAGAGAGAGAGAGAAATGGATTGAAATGATGGGTGGTCCTCTCCTGCAAAGATTTCTACTTCAGGCCTATGTTGAGATGTATTTTGTGTTAAGATTTCCAAACTGAGTTTATTCCATACTTTCCTACTCATTTCACAAAGTGAGGCTAAATCAAGCTAACTAGTGTCAGGTATAAAGACTTCGCTCCACATAATTGAAGCAGGAAGTATCAACTCATCATTTACAGTGAATGTAGAAGTTTCCCCCATTACTTCAGGTCCATAATAAAAGCCTGTTGTAGGGACTCAAAAATTTGGGTAATATTTTTATTATTATTTTGCTCTGGCTGGAGTGCAATGGCATGATCATAGCTCGCTGCAATCTTAAACTCCTGGCCTCAAGTGATCCTCCCACCTCTACCTCCCAAAGCACTGAGATTATAGGCGTGAACCCCTGCACCTGGCTGAAAATTTGGATCTTATACCCAGTTATGATTTCAGTCCTTCCCAACTAGCTTGTAGATAAGAAAGCCAAACAGATCCCTTAAAGAGTTCAGCCTTGAGTCATAGGCCTACCACAACTCAAGCCTAAAAATTATGAAGAAGTAACTCGGCAGTTGGGAAACTATTGGCTTATAACTTCTTTTTTCCCTCACCAAAAACTGTATGAAAAGATACTACAGGCCAGGCATGAGGAGAGGGAGGAGAGGGAGGAGGGAGTAGAGAAGGGCGGTGGTGGGGTGGGGGGTGCGGAGGAGAAAGAGAGAGAGGCAGAGGGGAGAAGAGGCAGGGGAGGGAGGAAGGAAGGAAAAGATGGTATATATGCTATAGTTTTCAGATTATTTTGTTTGGAATTACTGTATTTCAGCTTTTTTATTACTGGTATTTGTACTGAGGTCTGTACTGTGCTGACAAGGAGAAACAGTAGGATGCTTCGGCTGGGTGCGGTGGCTCACACCTGTAATCCCAGCACTTTGGGAAGCCGAGGTGGGTGGATCACGAGGTCGGGAGAATGAGACCATCCTGGCCAACAGGGTAAAACTCTGTCTCTACTAAAAATACAAAAATTAGCCAGGCGTGGTGGTGTGCGCCTGTAGTCCCAGCTACTCAGGAGGCTGAGGCAGGAGAGTTGCTTGTACCCGGGAGGCGAAGGTTGCAGTGAGCCAAGATCACGCCACTGCACTTCCAGCCTGGGCGACAGAGTGAGACTCCGTCTCAAAAAAAAAAAAAAAAAGGAATAGGATGCATGTTGCTCTGTCATCAAAATGAACCATCCTTTTTATCAATAACGATCCATGAACCCTTACTTACGCCAGACTTTTTCTGTAGGGAAAAATATGGCCCTTTTAGCATGAATTTAATGTGACTATTGTCCACTGGGTTAGAAACAGGTCAATAAATAGATGGTTCAGTACAGAAAGCTAATTGGTACATTAACATTTAATAATATAAATCGAATTTCTTTTTGTACTACATACAAAGTTCCTAGCTTTTAATTATAACTTGACCTTGTGCTTCCTTCTCCATAAAAGTTAAAGGATACATTACTTCATTTAAATCTCTCTTATTCAGTAAACAGTTGTCTATAGCCTTCTCTGTTTTGAACTGATCTAGAGAAGGGGGCTGCTTCCAGTTTGGAATTCCTACACCATATCTTTATGCTGACTTCTGAAGACTGAGTCTGGTTTCTAGGAAAGTGGAACAAATATGTAAAGGTAACCTAGTAGGGATGCAGTGACTTCTATGCTGTTTCTTGTGTGAATTGCTGACTGGTAGTTTGATCCTAAGCCATTGCCCCCATACGCATATACAGTCTGGCAGCCTGGACAGTAGAGCCCTCTGTGAGATCAGCCAGCTGGCCACAGACCCGAACTTGGGCTCCCAAACAAGTCTCCGACTTGAGGGAGGTTGATGTCATCTGCTTTATCCTGTGCTCCCAACCTCATTGTTCAACATAAAATGTGGGAAATCAAGGGACTAGTTGTTAAGAAAGAACAAGGCTTTGTTTGTGCCCGTAATAAAAGGGTCACGCTGGAGGTTTTTACCGTAAATAACTTTGGAACAGTATGAAAAAAAACATTTGATCTGGCTTCACCCCCGCAGTAGTATTGTTAGGGCAGCAACTGGTCTTTCGTTCTCATTCCCCTCCTTTCCTCCCTCTTTCTCCCCTTTTCTCCTCCCCTCCACTCCTCCCCCAAGTCAAGCATGACGTATTGCCTGTGTTAACTTAATGTAGCAAATGCTGATAGAAGCAGGAAGAGAGCATCTATCCATTATCATGCCAGTGCCTGGAAATTTGCTATTTCTGGTTTTCAGCACTTCTAGAAAAAGCCTCCCAGTCTCGATCATATTTTAGCTTAAGCAATACTTATGTACTATGTTATACTATCAGTGAACTGTACTAGAAATTTGAAAGAATTTAGTGTTGCCAAGTGCTGCTTGGGGGGTAAGTTTGACTTTGTTCTGGGTAAAATCTAGATGTGATCCTTTTATTTCAGGAATATACTTGATAGACTTTGTACATGCTTTTGTTTAAAAGATCAGCTTAAATTCATTTTATGCCCATTAAATATAGCACCTAAGCCATCAGAGTTTATGTTTTTCGTTTTTGAGATACAGTGGTCCCTTTTGAAAGTGTTTCTGAAGCTGGACGCGGTGGCTCACGCCTGTAATCCCAACACTTTGGGAGGCTGAGGCGGGAGGATCATGAGGTCAGGAGTTCAAGACCAGCCTGGCCAACATGGTGAAACCCCATATCTACTAAAAATATGAAAATTAGCCATGAGGGCCGGGCTCGGTGGCTCAAGCCTGTAATCCCAGCACTTTGGGGGGGCCGAGGCGGGCGGATCACCAGGTCAGGAGATCGAGACCATCCTGGCTAACATGGTGAAACCCCGCCTCTACTAAAAATACAAAACTAGCTGGCGTGCAGGCGGGCCTGTAGTCCCGGCTACTCGGAGGCTGAGGCAGGAGAATGGCCTGGGAGCGGAGCTTGCAGTGAAAGCCGAGACCAGCCACTGCACTCCAGCCTGGGTGACACAGCCAGACCCGCCTCCCCAAAAAAAAAAAAAAAAAAAGAAATAACAAAAACAAAAACAAAAAAAAAAAAAACACATGTGGTGGTGTCCACCTGTATTGCCAGCTACTCGGGAGGCTGAGACAGGAGAATCGCTTGAACCTGGGAGGCAGAGGTTGTGGTGAGCCAAGATCACGCCACTGCATTCCAGCCTGGGTAACAGAGCGAGACTGTCTGAAAAAAAGAAAAGAAAAGAAAAAGAAAGTGTTTCTGGTACTATTTTTCTATCTAAAACCATAGCATCTTTAATGAGCTGGTGTTCTTTCTGCTTTTTTATATCTTAGGGGAATAGACCCTTTGGCTCAGTATTCACTTGTGAATTTTTATGAAGTGAAGAGTAGAGATAATTATATATGCAGCCTCAATCCTCTTTTTCCCCCCATATCTAATGTTGGATTCTTCATGTAGTTTATTCATTATTAAGTTAAAAACCACATACAGGAAAAGCTGGCATCATCTTGGATTCCTTACTGTCTCTTTTTATCAGCTAAAAGTATCAAACATCTGCTTTGTTAGGCATTTTGTATCCTTTCGTTTTCTAAATCTTGCTGCTGCTTCCTTGAGAGTGTACCTGACTACCCCTTTCTCTTTGTTTCCATGCAATAGCCATTTGGGCCCTAATCATCCCTGGATTTAGTGAACATAGCATAATTTATCTAGTTTGCCATCCATTAGTACTCTTAGGTTAGAAAATACGGTTAATGGGCCAGGCACGGTGGCTCAAGCCTGTAATCCCAGCACTTTGGGAGGCTGAGGCGGGCAGATCACGAGGTCAGGAGATGGAAACCATCCTGGCTAACGATGTGAAACCCCGTCTCTACTAAAAATACAAAAAATTAGCCGGGCATGGTGGCGGGTGCCTGTAGTCCAGCTACTCGGGAGGCTGAGGCAGGAGAATGGCGTGAACCCAGGAGGCGGAGTTTGCAGTTAGCCGAGATCGTCCAGTTCACTCCAGCCTGGGTGACAGAGCGAGACTCCATCTCAAAAAAAAAAACAAAAACAAACAAACAAAAAAACAGAAAATATGGTTAATGGGCCAGACGTGGTGGCTTACGTCTGTAATCCTAGCACTTTGGGAGTCCGAGGCAGGCGGATCACAAGGTCAGGAGTTCGAGACCAGCCTGGCCAACATGGTAAAACCCTGTCTCTACTAAAAATAAAAAATAAAAAATTAGCCAGGCCTGGTGGCATGCACCTGTAGTCCCGGCTACTCGGGGAGGCTGAGGCAGGAGAATCGCTTGAACCCAGGAGACGGAGGTTGCAGTGAGCTGAGATCGTGCCACTGCACTCCAATCTGAGCAACAGTGCAAGTCTCCATCTAAAAAAAAAAAAAAAAGGCCTGGGCATGGTGGCACGCATCTGTAGTCCCAGCTACTGTGGAGGCTGAGGCACAAGAATTGCTTGAACCCAGGAGGCAGAGGTTTCAGGGAGCCGAGATAGTGCCACTTTACTCCAGTCTTTACGACAGAGCGAAACTCTGTCTCAAAAGAAAACGGGAAGAAAATATGGTTAATGATCTAAATATTTATGGAGTTCTGAGTTATCACCAACAAACAGTTATAACAATAATATAACACCTCTCGAATGCCTGCTATGTGACAAACACTGTTCCAGGCAGTTTACCTGTATAACATTTAATCCTCACAGTAGCTGGGCATGGTGGTATGTCCTTGTAATCCCGGCTACTCAGGAGGCTGACACCAGAGGATCTCTTGAGCCCAGGAGTACACGACCAGCTGGGCAACACAGTGAGACCCTACTAAAAAAAAAAAAAATCCTCACAATAACCGTATGATGTATGTACAACTGTTGTCCTTATTTTACAAATGAGGTAGAGGAGTTAAGGAACATGCCCAAGTGTTCACAGCTGGTAAACGGCATGCCTGTGATTTGAGCACAGACCAGAAAGTCTGACTCTAGAACCTTCCATCTTAAAAGTACTATGTTGTACGGTCTCTGAGAGAGAGAAAAGGCTAGATATTCCTGTTTCCGTTCTTTTTTTTTTTTTTTGAGACGGAGTCTCACTCTGTCACCCAGGCTGGAGTGCAGTGGCACGATCTCGGCTCACTGCAACCTCTGCCTCCTGGGTTCAAGTGACTCTGCTGTCCCAGCTGCCTGAGTAGCTGGGACTACAGGCGCGTGCCACCATGCTTGGCTAGTTTTTGTATATTTAGTAGAGACGGGGTTTCACTGTGTTAGCTAGGATGGTCTCAAACTCCTGACCTCAAGTGATCTGCCCGCCTCGGCCTCCCAAAGTACTGGGATTACAGGCGTGAATTACTGCGCCTTGCCTGTGAGTTTTTTGTTTGTGTGTTTGTTTTGAGACTGGGTCTTGCTCTGTCACCCAGGCTGAAGTGCAATGACATGATCACAACTCACTGCAGCCTTGACCTCCTGGGATCGGGCAGTCCTCCTGCCTCAGCCTTCTGAGTAGCTGGGACCACACCCAACTAATTTTTTTTTTTTTTTTTTTTTAATTATTTGTAGAGGCAGGGTCTTCCTGTGTTGCCCAGGCTGGTCTCAAATTCCTAGACTCAAGTGATCCTCTCCCTTTGGCCTCCTAAAGTGCTGGGATTACAAGGTGTGAGCCAGTGGGCCTGGCGGACCTCGTGTGTTTTGAGGACCCTGGCCAACTATTTTGTAGGATGCCCTCTATTGAGCATTTGTCAGATGTTTTTCTCACGATAAGCTGAGGTTATGGGTTTTGGGGAGGAAGACCATAGAGATAAAGTGTCATTTTTTTTTTCTTGTCAAAACCATGATTCACTTGTAAAGTGTCATTTTCATCACATGGTATCAGCATGATTTGTCACCGCTGATACTGCTGCTGATCATTTGGATGAATTAGTGTTTGTCAGGTTTCTTCACTATACAATTATTCTTTTCTTTCCTTTTTTCCCCCTTAATGATGTTTTGGTCAGTCCACTACAGAGTTACTCTTTTTTCCCCCTTTCTATACTGTGTTCTTTAGAAGGAAGTCACTTTATGTAGCCCACACTTAAGGAGTGGGGAATTATGCTTCACACTCCTTACGGGTGCCTACATAATTTATTTGAGAATCTTCACGGAAGATTTGTCTCTCTTCCTTATTTATTTATTTAATCAGTCATTTATATGTAAGTGTAGATTCATGGATGTTTACTGTATACTTTGGATTATAAATCAGTACTGTATTTTATTGCCCTAATTGTTTCAGCTTTAGCTGTTGGGAGCTCTTTAGGCTCCTGTTTCCCTTCGACATACCCTCATTCTTGTATTTTTTGGATTTTGATTTTTGTTTGTTTGTTTGTTTTGAGATGGGGGCTCGCTCTGTCACCCATGCTGGAGTGCAGTGGCACAATCTCCTCCCACTGCAACCTCTGCCTCCCGGGTTCAAGTGATTCTCATGCCTCAGCTTCCCAAGTAGCTGCAATTACAGGTGCGTGCCACCATACCTGGCTAATTTTTGTATTTTTAATAGAGATGGGGTACCTCCATGTTGGCCAGGCTGGTCTTGAACTCCTGACCTTAAATGATCTGCCCCCCCTCGACCTCTGGTTTTTGTTTTTGAGCACTTTCTTACTTTCTGGCACTATAAGATGCTCCAGGCTCATTTTGTACATTTCCTTCCTCAGTCTTAGGATCATTTATCCAAGGAGCCCTGGTTGCTTTTATTGGAGAAGGGAATTAAGTCTGGGTGGATAGTGTTATTTTTAAGGCATCTTTTTCTGGTACTGTTTTTTTTTTTCTTTTTAAACTCAGTCGTGCTAGCAAGTGGCCAAAAGTAGTCCCATCCTTCCTGCAACTCTAGAGTAAGGCTGGAATTCTGTGAGCAGCCAGAGTGGGCTAGGATGGGGAGAAATGTAGTGCTTAGGGGCAGGGCAGAGAACCAGGTCTCACCTCTGCATTAGATCAGGTCATTCATTGTTAGGGAGGTTCACTAAAAGAACTCATTTGAACTGTGCTTGTATCTTTAGCGAGATCATGGTTGAAAATGAAGTCTGTTAGTTACAGTCCTTCTACAAGGACCTTCCTGATAAATGGTTGTTCGTGGTTACTTCCAGGAAAATTGTCCCTGAGATAAATTTGTGAGCTTTCATCAGAAAACAAATGATGTCTCTTTAGTCTTTTAATTTTGGCTTCCAGAAAGCTTAGAACCAAATTTATTATACAGTTATCATTTGCTCAATTCAGGTTATTGATAAGACTTATTTCTTCCCTCAGGTGAACTCTATTTCATTTTATTCCTAATTGCCTTATTGACCTAAGCTACTTATAGATCCTTTTAAAGTTTTATTTTGAATGTTTGGTAAAGGAATGAGAGCAATTTCAGTAGCAGGACCTGCTCAAAAATCTGTTTCCAGCCACTGCCTAGCATGGTCCAAGAAAATCCAATTTTAAATGAGTTTATCTTCCCAGTTACCTGTTTTCTCACTTCTCACAGGCTCAGTGTGAGTATTCACATATTCTTGACATCACCTACTCTGCATATAAAATTAACACTTTTTTTTCCTTTTTTTTTTTGAGATGGAGTCTAGCTTTGTCACCCAGGCTGGAGTGCAGTGGCACGATCTTGGCTCACTGCAACCTCCGCCTCCCAGGTTCAAGCGATTCTCCTGCCTCAGCCTTCTGAGCAGCTGGGATTACACGCACCTGCCACCATGCCTGGCTAATTTTTTATTTTTAGCAGAGACAGGGTTTTGCCATGTTGGTCAAGCTGGTCTCAAACTCCTGACCTCAAATGACCCGCCTGCCTTGGCCTCCCGAAGTGCTGGGATTACAGATGTGAGCCACCATGCCCATCCCCCCTGCTTTTTAAGTTGTGAACTTTGGTTTACTTTTCTTCAGAAGGTGACATCTAGAAACAGATCTTTATTCCCATTCCTTGATGTCACATGGGCAAATTTTATAGCTTGGTATTACCTTTGTTTAATTAAAGAACTTTATGATTATTATTATAAGTATCTATTGTTAAAAGGGAAGAAAATAATCCTTTTAAGGTCTTGCTGTTATAGTAGGTAAAAGTAGCAGTTATTGATTCACCAAGGTGGTTCTCTAGGACAGTTTACGAAGAAAAAAAAACCTCTCAATTCTTGAGAAACCAGATGGCCTTTTAAGGTGATCTATAATTAGAACATTTTAATTAAAGGAAATTAAGCTATCATTTTAGCCTATTAGACTTTGCTGGCTCTGGTTAGTCATTGAGCTTGGCCCAGTTTCCTATTCCCTAATTTTAGCTACCTGGTTTATGTAATGATGTTGGGGTTGGGAGATATGATTTTTGTTTTGTTTTGTTTTTCTTTAAGACTAATGTCTTGGCTCCTAAATAACTACAAAGTTATATGAACTAGATAGGAAACCCACTGATTTTCAGAAAAATCCTGAGATGTTTTAGAATGCCCACACAGTCCATATGAGTGAGCCCCACCTGAAAGTTCAGTTGTCAGGTTGCCTGCCTGGATTTCCAAATATCCGGATAAATTCCCTCGTGTAGTTGTGTCATCTGAAGGTTATAGGGAGTGTAGACATGTGGAGGCCCTGGGGGAACTTCCAGCATCATCACACACTATTTCTGGGAGGTAAATTTCGTGTTGATAAAAGGTGCAGGCTGCAGTGGTGCGCCCTTTGCCTTCAGCCTCTTGAAATGAATTTCAGTTTTTGCTTTAAAATGAGTCTTTAATGTTCTTCGGATGTCATAGAAGAGACAATGCAAATGGTTCTTCTGTGATTGCAGTTCCTCAGTACAGTGTGGTAGAGGACAATTTAAATAGTATTTACCCCTTTGGAGTACCAGTTGGAGATGTGATTTTCCTGGAGTCTCAGAAAAACATAGCAGATTTCTTAATTCATTTTGTAAGATACTTTTAGCAATGCCTTAAGAGTTTTATGACCTGCATTTAAGCTCTTTATGATGTAGAGAGACTCCTCTCCTTAAAAGAAAAAAAAGTTTTTGAAGGACACTGTTCATATCTTGGAGGAACCAATCTATTCTTCCAGGAAATAAAGTGGTTGGGCAAATGTGTGCCAAATCCTGCAAGCACTGTTAAATTCAGTTGTTTGTCCTAGGCCAATGACTTAGTCTGTTTCCTTGCCTTAGCATGGAGATGATGAAATCTGTGATGACTCTTTTCAGTACTTTCACCTTGATGCTTATTCCAGGCTGTCCTCTACCAGTTTTACTTACATTTAGACATTTTCAGCAACCTGTAATTCTTAATTAACTTCTTCCTTCAGAATTAAGCCAATGCAATGAGCAAATCTGGAAAGTCATGTTACCCAAGTTCTATTTGTCTGCAACTTTATTCATAGGAAAAAAGTCCAAATCCAAATTAGGGTTTCTAGATTGGCTTGGAATGTGAAAAATCTGTTATTCCTGCTGTCTACCTTTTTGAACTTCTTCTTTGCTCTTAAATTTTGTCTTTATGCTTTATGAAGTGAGAATCTTGGGTAAGTGAGTATCTTTGTGGGTCAACTGATTCTGAAGAAAGGAAGAGAGGCATCATACTGATGACTACACATTACTTTGTGATGGTTAGTTCTCAGACCTTTTTGACTTATATGTGTGTATCCAAGGTTCTAAAGTACTTTATTTATTTATTTATTTTGAGATGGAATTTCACTCTTGTTGCCCAGGCTGGAGTGCAATGGCGCGATCGCGGCTCACCACAACCTCTGTCTCCGGGGTTCAAGTGATTCTCCTGCCTCAGCCTCCCAAGTAGCTGGGACTACAGGCGTGCACCACCACGCCCAGCTAATTTTTGTATTTTTAGTAGAGGCAGGGTAGGATGGTCTTGATCTCTTGACCTCATGGTCCACCCGCCTTGGCCTCCCAAAGTGCAGGGATTATAGGTGTGAGCCACTGTGCCCGGCCTGAGGTAGTTTTTCAAATGTTGGGATTGCTTGTAAATATTTTAAAATTAGGAGATTTCAAATAAAAGTTAAAATATCTACCTTCTCTTGAAAAACTGGATGATCTGAAAACCTGGAGTGCCATGGCAGTCACTGGCTTTTCCTATGACACAGGCCATCTTTTCTAGTTTGCTATGTATGGCTTGTGCTGGTCCAGTATCAGTATGTTTCTCACTTGATCTCTGTGGGCATTTACTTTTTGGTTTTGTCCTGTAGACTCTACCTCTTTAAAATCCCTCAAACTCTTCAGTTCATGGGTTACTAAAATTTTTTTAATTAAATAAAATTGTTTAATTAAATACAATTTAATAAACTTTAAAAAATTAAATAAAATTTAAAATTATTTTAATTAAATAAAATCTGTCCCCTCTCTATACTGAAGGCCCTTCTCCTTTCTTGGCTGGAGTACTGGAATAGTGTCCCAGCCCACCTTCTTATCTCTAGGGTTGTCTCTCTCTCGTCTGTCTCCATAGTACTGGTAGCTTCACCTTTCTGAACTGTACATTGACTCACATCATTCTGTTTCAAATTCCTTATTGCCTTTCCACTTTGTACTAAATGAAGCTTAAACTCCTTAGCATGCTACTCTAGTTCTACATGATCGGGCCAGTACCTCTCCAGGCACTTAACCTTTCCGGGCCTCAGTTTCCTCCCATGAAACATGGGGGCAGTAATTCTTGCCAGTAGAGTTATAGTGAGGATTAAATTTAAAATGCTTATAAAGCAGCAACACAGTATTTGACACTTAGTAAGTCTTCAGTAAATACTAGCTATTAGTAATATGATAATACCATATTTTTGTTTATGTTTTTCTGAACCCAGACCTTCATATTTGCTGTCTCTTCTACCCTGAATGTCTTTACCCCTCTTTCCCTTGATTGAAATTCATCCTTTAGGATTCAGCTCACGTGTTACCCACTCCTAGATACACTCCCTGACCCTCCATAATCCCATGGCACTTGCGCATACCTCTGGTAGCATGCCTTGTACATTGCAGTGAAACGCTCTCTCTTAGCTTTATTGAGGTATAATTGACAAATAAAAATTGTTTATATTCAAGATATATAATGTGATGTTTTGGTATACATATACATTGTGAAGTGAATGCCACAATCAAGCTAATTAACATATTTTATCACCCCATACAAATGTCTAACAAATACATTAAAAGTTCCCCAGTATCGCTAACCATCAGGCAAGTGCAAATCGAAACCACTATGAAGGCATCTCATTTCTTATCACCCTCCTCGCCTCATTTAGACTCATAAGCCCTTTGAAGACAGGAACTATCTTACTCATACTTGTATCCCAGTGACCAGCACAGGTCTAGGTATCTTAAATGTTTGACAAATTAGGCCAGGCGTGGTGGCTCACACCTGTAATCCCAGCAGTTTGGGAGGCCAAGGCAGGTGGATCACTTGAGGTCAGGAGTTCGAGACCAGCCTGGCCAATATGGTGAAACCCCATCTCTACTGAAAACATAAAAATTAGCCGGGCGTGGGGACACATGCCTGTAGTCCCAGCAACTTGGGAGGCTGAGGTAGGAGAATCACTTGAATCTGGAAGGCAGAGGTTGCAGTGAGGGTAGATTGCGCCACTGCACTCTAGCCTGAGTGACACAAAGAGACTGTCTCAAAAAAAAAAAAAAAAAGGCCAGGTGCGGTGGCTTACGCCTGTAATCCCAGCACTTTTGGAGGCCAAGGTGGGTGGATCACAAGGTCAGGAGATGAGGACCATCCTGGCTAACACAGTGAAACCCCGTCTCTACTAAAAATACAAAAAATTAGCCACGCGTGGTGGCATGGGCCTGTAATCTGAGGCAGGAGAATCGCTTGAACCCAGGAGGCGGAGGTTGCAGTGAGCCGAGATCGCACCACTGCACTCCAGCCTGGGTAACAGAGCGAGACTGTCTCAAAAATAAATAAATAATAAAAATAAATTTAAAAGGTTGCCAAATTAGTAAATGGTGCTAGATGGCAGAAGACAGTTGACTAATACTAACTACTGTTTATTAGGGAATTTAGATGTGCCATAAAACTTTTTTTAGTTGATCTATCATTTCAAATTTATCTAGTAGTGATAACTTTTCTTTATTATCAATTTTTTCCAAAATAAAATAGCTTTATTATTATTTTTGAACATAAGTGATCCAGTGATACATGTCTTTTTGTTTGTTTGTTTTGAGACAGAGTCTCACTGTGTTGCCCAGGCTGAAGTGCAGTGGCACGGTCTCGGCTCACCACAACTTCCGCCTCCCGGGTTCAAGTGATTATCCTGCCTCAGCCTCCAAAGTAGCTGGGATTACAGGCGCCCAATACCACGCCTGGCTAATTTTTGTGTGTGTGTTTTTAGTAGAGACAGGGTTTCACCATGTTGACCAGGCTGGTCTCAAACTCCTGATCTCAGGTGATCCGCCTGCCTCGGCCTCCCAAAGTGCTAGGATTACAGGCGTAAGCCACTGCACCTGGCTGAGCCACCATGCCCGGCTACATGTCTTTTTAAAAAATGGAAAAAAAGGCCAGGCACGGTGGCTCATGCCTGTAACCCCAGCACTTTGGGAGGCTGAGATGGTTGGATCATGAGATCAGGAGATCGAGACCATCCTGACCAACATGGGGAAACCCTGTCTCTACTAAAAATACAAAAAAATTAACTGGGCGTGGTGGTGGGTGCCTGTAGTCCCAGCTACTCGGGAGGCTGAGGCAGGAGAATCACTTGAACCCGGGAGGCAGAGGTTGTGGTGAGCCAAGATCACAAAAAAAAGAAAAAAAAGTAAAAATATAAAGAGAAAGTCTCACCCCTCAGAAATAACTACTGTTATAAAGTACTTTTAAATATATAAGCTTAAATGTGTGCTACTTAATTTTCCTGATTAAAATTTCCCCTTAAAAGAATAGCATTAGAACATCCAGTTTAATGTAATGAAGCCACTACTTTTGTGTTCCACATTGCAAAGTAGCTTCCAGTCTTAAGTGATGAAATATGCTTTCTACTAAGACAGCCGCGTACTCTAGAAATGAAGGCTGAGATCCAGGCTGTTAAATTACCGTGGAATTCCCTTGCTTTGTATGTGGCTGTTTACTTTCCAGTATATGCCCTTTCTTCTGTGCTGATAGGCTGTTCTTTGGTAATAGAGCAGTTTAAGTCTGAAGAACTAAAGCTAAGGATCTAGAAGAAAGGAATAATCATTTATGGAAGCCAAGGATATCTTTTTTTTTTTTTTTTTTTTAGGATAAATTTCTCTCCTTTTTTTTGTTTTGTTTTTGTTTTTTTGAGACAGGGTCTTGCTCTGTCACCCAGGCTGCAGTGACAGAGCAAGCTTCCCCAGTAGCTGGGACTATAGGTG
This sequence comes from Papio anubis, assembly GCF_008728515.1. NCBI lineage: Eukaryota > Metazoa > Chordata > Mammalia > Primates > Cercopithecidae > Papio > Papio anubis. The sequence goes on from NC_044982.1 coordinate 31,523,408, forward strand.
CGCACCACCATGTCTGGCTAATTTTTGTAGAGATGGGGTTTCGCCATGTTGCCCAGGTTGGTCTTGAACTCTTTTTTTTTTGAGATGGAATCTCACTCTGTCATCTGGGTTGGAGTGCAGTGGCACAATCTTGGCCCACTGCAACCTCTGCCTCCCAGATTCAAGCGATTCTCCTGCCTCAGCCTCCCGAGCAGCTGGTACTATAGGCATGTACCAGCCACTATGCCCAGCTACTTTTTGTATTTTTAGTAGAGATGAGGTTTCTCCATGTTGGTTAGCCAGGATGGTCTCGATCTCTTGAACTCGTGATCTGTCCGCCTCGGCCTCCCAAAGTGCTGGGATTATAGGTGTGAGCCACCGCGCCCAGCCAGGTCTTGAACTCTTGAGCTCAAGTGATCCTCCTGCCTTGGTGTTCCAAAGTTTGGGATTACAGGCATGAGCCACCATGCCTGGCCAGAAATTTCTTGTTTGTTTCCTGTGTTTTGTTCCCACTCTATGTAGCTGTTGACATAATTAACATGAAATTTGCAGGAATAGATCTCCTGGATTATCTTCTCTATGCATGCTTTTTTTCCTGCTGCCCTTGTATTGTGTGTCCTAATTTTATTCTCCACCCACACCCCTTCCCTATCAAATTTGTTTTATAGAATAAATGTGTTTTTATGTATCTTTGTCCCTCTTGTATAAGCTTTTGATAATTGTCTACTTTCATTTTTGTGACATGTTCCTCTATGCACAATGATACTAGTCTGCATCTATAAAGTGAGTTTTTGCCAATAAGTCCAGTGTATGTAACTTGGAGCATTAGCTAGAGTAACTTTTTGGTATGGTAAGAAATCTATAGCAGCAACAGATTTTAGCCTGCAATGTGATTAGACTACTTGAATGAATGAAATTTACTGTATTTGGATTTAATCTTCTAATCCAGTTTTTGTCTTTGGGGATGGCTGGAAGATAGTCATCATAATGAGAACTATAAATTGTCTTTCGTAGATAGTGTCTCTGTCTCCCCAGTTTCTGTAAGTTCTCTTTCTGAGTGTTATTTGCTGCCTATTCTTACTACATTTCTTATTTTAGATCACAGATTCTGCTGGCCATATTCTCTACTCCAAAGAGGATGCAACCAAGGGGAAATTTGCCTTTACCACTGAAGATTATGACATGTTTGAAGTGTGTTTTGAGAGCAAGGGTGAGTAATCAGAGTGTTTCTCTGGATTAAGAATCTTCTCCAACTCTAGTGCACTAGTGCTCCTTACTACTACAGTCAGCACTTAATATCCAGTTTCATTTGTATTCTTTATTTATTCTGATTTGAAGACCTGTTACCTTGTAGTCTTTGGAGCACCTTTTAAAAGGTCAACTAGTGGCCGGGCGCGGTGGCTCAAGCCTGTAATCCCAGCACTTTGGGAGGCCGAGACAGGCGGATCATGAGGTCAGGAGATCGAGACCATCCTGGCGAACATGGTGAAACCCCGTCTCTACTAAAAAAATACAAAAAACTAGCCGGGCGAGGTGGCGGGTGCCTGTAGTCCCAGCTACTCGGGAGGCTGAGGCAGGAGAATGGCGTAAACCCGGGAGGCGGAGCTTGCAGTGAGCTGAGATCCGGCCACTGCACTCCAGCCTGGGCGACACAGCGAGACTCCGTCTCAAAAAAATAAATAAATAAATAAATAAAATAAAAGGTCAACTAAGTGGAATGAAAGATTGAATAGGTGGAACAGAGGGAACTTTTAGGGCAGTGAAAATATTCTGTATGATACTGTAATAGTAGATACATATCATTATATGGTTGTCGGAACATTACATTTGGAATGTACACCAAGAGTGAATCCTAATGCAAATTATGGACTTTGGTTGATAGTGATGTGTCCATGTAGGTTCATCATTTGTAACAAATGTACCACTCTGGTGGGAGATGGTGATAATGGGGGAAGCTATGCATATGTAAGGGGAAAGGGAATATGGGAAATCTTTGTGCCTTCCTCTCAGTTTTGTTGTGAACCGAAAACTGCTCTAACAAAATGAAGTCTTAAAAAAAAGGCTGGGCATGGTGGCTCATGCCTGCAATCCCAGCACTTTGGGAGGCCAAGGCAGGCAGATCACTGAAGGTTAGGAGTTTGAGACCAGCCTGGCCAACATGGAAAAACCCTGTCTCTACTAAAAATACAAAATTAGCTGGGGAGGCTGAGGCAGGAGAATCACTTAAACCCAGGAGGTGGAGGTTGCAGTGAGCAAGATTGTGTCACTGCACTCCAGCCTGAGTGACAGAATGAGAGTCCATCTCAAAAAAATAAACAACGACAACAACAACAAAAAAAACTGGCCAGGCATGGTGACTCACTCCTGTAATCCCAGCACTTGGGAGGCTGAGGCGGGTGGATCACCTGAGGCCAGGAGTTCGAGACCAGCCTGGCCAACATGGCAAAACCCCGTCTCTGCAAATACAAAAATTCGCCGGATGTGGTGGTGGCACATGCCTGTAATCCCAGCTGTTTGGGAGGCTGAGGCAGGAGACTTGCTTGGACCATTCTGAGAAATGGTGTTTAGGCGATTTTGTTGTGCAAATATCAAGTGTACTTCAAATATCAGGTGTACTTACACAAACCTAGATGGTATAGCCTACTACCCACCTCAGCTATATGGTGTAGCCTATTATTGCTCCTCGACTACAAACCTGTAAAGCATGTGACTGTACTGAATACTGTAGGCAGTTGGAACACAATGCTATTTGTGTATCTAAACATAGAAAAGATATAGTAAAAGACAGTATTATAATAATCTTATGGGACCACCTTCATATATGCAGTCCGTCCTCGACTGAACTGTCTTCATGCAGTGCGTGACTGTACTGTGCTGTGACAATCAGGGAGGTAGTTGGAAGACTGTATGTAAGAAGATATCCTGATCATTTGGACCAGGTGGGGCTGTGAACTGCTTAAGTTTCACAACTTTTTCAGTGAGGAAAGAAAATCAAAAATTTGCATTACATCTTCCGTGGACAATGGCATAATCAGGATTACACATTGGATTTGGGAGAACAGAACACTCTGGGTGCGACATTGTGTTTTGTTTTGTTTGTTGTTTTCATGCTCAGAAGACACTGTGGCTTGTCTTACTTTGCTCTCAGTCTTACCCTGTGCAGTCTTATTTATATTTCTTTGCTTTCAAATTAATCTTTCCAATCTATCCAAAAGAAGTTGTTTTTTTTTTGTTTGTTTGTTTTTTGTGAGACAGAGTCTTGCTCTGTCACCCAGGCTGGAGTGCAGTGGCGCGATCTTAGCTCACTGCAACCTCTGTCTCCTGGGTTCAAGCGATTCTCATGCCTCAGCCTCCAGAGTAGCTGCAACTATAGGCACGCATCACCATGCCTGGCTAGTTTGTGTATTTTTATTAGAGATGGGTTTCACCATGTTGGCCAGGCTGGTCTCGAACTCGAACCTCAAGTGATCCACCTGCCTCGGCCTCCCAAAGTTCTGGGATTACAGGCGTGAGCCACTGCACCCATCCCAAAAGAAGTTCTTTACTGTCTTTCAAACATGCCGTACTCCGATTTTAATATCTGAGCCTTTGCTCATGCTTTGCCATCTGCCTAGAGTACTTTGCCTAAGTCCTGCCTTTAGGTGTTCCCTCTTTAGTGAAGTCTGTCCACAACTACTGTCTTCCCTCCTCTTCCCTTTGCTCCATATTGGGATTGTCTGAACCAGTTCCTTTGGCTTAAAATTTTACAGTGCTTTGCATTTTCACTGTAGTCGTTTTGTGTATATGTCTTAGATCCCAGTTGAATTATTTGAAGGCAGGGATTGTATCCTGGCTTAGTCCATTTTGTGCTGCTATAACAGAACATCACAGACTGGGTAATTTATAAACAGTAGAAATTTATTTGGTTCATGGTTCTGGAGTCTGGAAAGTCCAACATCAAGGGGCCACATCTGGTGAGGGCCTTTTTGCTGTGTCACAGTAACATGGCAGAAGGTATCACATGGCAAGAGAATGCACAGGAGGGCAAGAAGGGGCTGAACTCACTTTTATAACAAACCTACTTCTATGATAATGACATTAATCTATTGATGAGGGCAGAGCCCCATAACCTAATCGATTCTTAAAGGTCCTGCTTCTCGGCCAGGCACAGTGGCTCATGGCTATAATCCCAGCACTTTGAGAGGCTGAGGCAGGAGGATCGCTGGAGCCCAGGAGTTCCAGATCACCCTGGACAGTATAGTGAGACCCTGTCTCTACAAAAAATACAAAAATTACCTGGCTGCGGTGGCTCACACCTATAGTCCAGCTACTGGAGAGGCTGAAGTGGGAGGATTGCTTGAGCCTAGCAGTTCGAGGCTACAGTAGGCCATGATGGTACGTGCCATTGCACTCCAGCTTGGAAGACAGAGTAACAACCTATCTTAAAAAAAATTTTTTTAATTAAATAAATAAATAAAATTAAAGGTTCTACCTCTCAACACTCTTGCATTGGGGATTAAGTTTCCAACACATGAACTTTGAGAGGGGCACATTTAAGCCATAGCATGTCCCTTTAAAATCTCCAGCACAGTTCTAGTACTTAGTGAGTTCTCAATGAGTAGTTACTGAATTGACTTCAGTTCATTTCAGAAAACTTACAGTGTCTCTCAGGCATCAGAGGGTACAATACCATTCAGTGTGGCTTATGGTCTCAGGAACCCCAGTGCTTCAGTGGTACTGTGTATCCCAGAACTTCTGATTTCATGCAGGCAGTTGTAAATTTTATAGCTAGGTGAATTCCAGGGGATTGGGGCTGAACAGTTTTCTGGGGCTCTTTGGGTCTTTTCCTTTCTCCTACTTGATGATTTAAGATTAGTATGCCTCTTTGATCCAGCTGAATCAGATCGACTCTTCTAACATGAACTCTATTATAAGAAGCATCCCTGAGATTTGAACTCTTACTGTAAAGTTTTTTTTTTTTTCTTCAGCTGTTGTAACTCTTTTAAGGGCTTAGTGGGAATAGCTCTGTAACATTGTACTCCTACTGAAATAGGCCATACATTGATCAAAATGTTTGAATTAAAGTGGAATATTAGATAAAACTTATGTTCTTTTCAGTACTTAGATTTATGTTAAGTAAATCTAAGCTTAGCACATACCCAATAATCCTAATTCATCATGGCCTTCCCTCAAAATTTGACAGGGCAACCTTTTCAGATGTGGAAATACGCATTTTCAGCCGAAGTTGTTGGCCACTATCTCTTGATTTATATGCCACTCAATTTCACACTGTTTTGATTTTTGAGTTTTATTTCCCAATTCAATAAGCCTGTGTGTTTTCCCTTCTGTTCTGTTCCTCTGTAGTACCAGTTGCAGTATCTTGTGTCCTCGCCTGCTCAGAGATGTTTGCCAGCAGCATGTTCTTGTTGCTTTCCGGCACCCCACACAGATAGAGGCTTTGTCTGGAATGTTTGTGATTTTAGCCAGAGCCAAGAATTTTCTGCAACTGAGCAGGGGGAGGAGTTGTGGCTGTTTCCCTCTATTGAGAGGGTAGGGGTTCTGGAGAGGGAGGGCGGGTGGGTGGGTGGGTAATTTCCCGGAATTTTAAGTATTCCACACAATGAATCCTTTGATTTCTTTCTCAGGAACAGGGCGGATACCTGACCAACTCGTGATCCTAGACATGAAGCATGGAGTGGAGGCGAAAAATTACGAAGAGGTATGTCCTGCTGTAACAGCCAGAGGAGGCAGCAGTGTGCTATGCTGTGAGGTTTCTGTGACCTCGGCAGGCCAACAGGCTGTGCTTTGCCCAAAAGGCTGTGGTTTCTTAGCAGTCTTGTGACAGCCAGCCATGAACAAAAAGTTGTATTAACAGCCTTGGCCGGGCGTGGTGGCTCACTCCTGTAATCTCAGCACTTTGGGAGGCCGAGGCTGGTGGATCACCTGAGGTCAGGAGTTCGAGACCAGCCTGGTCAACATGGTGAAACCCCATCTCTAGTAAAAATAAAAAATAGCCAGGCGTGTTGGCGTGCGCCTGTAATCCCAGTTAGTGTACTCAGGAGAATTGTTGGAACCCGGGAGGCAGAGGCTGCAGTGAGTCGAGATCACGCCACTGCACTCCAGCCTGGGCAACAGGGCAAGGCTCCGTCTCAAAAAAAAAAAACAGTCTTGAAGACTAATTCTGGCTGTGCTGTCAGCCAAAGGACTGAACTAACTGTCCCACAGAAATGTGGGTTTGATAAAACACTGAAGCATATGGCATTAGTTCTCTTGAGGCAGAAACCGTGTGTGTGTGTGTTGTATAGAGACAGATATTTTACATTTTTAAAGCTGGAATTCAGTTATTTGTAAATGCCCAAGGTTAAGAAAAGTGATTTGTTTTTAATTCCTAAGACTTTTTCCCCAAGACCAACAGTTGTATATATCTATATATATATATCTAGGGCATGCATTCAGTGCTGTTTAGTCTTGAACAACTGTTTTGTCTTTGGGAAATAATAATAGTCAAATATAGTTTTGAGTTAAAATAATTTCAGACTTTTAAGGAAGAGAGCAGGATGGAGGAAGAAGCTACAAGAGACTAGGAATGTTGATAATAGAAATTTGATGCTGATAGGAAGTATTCATTATAGAGTAATAAAAACTGACATTTATTTAGGTGACAGGGAGATGGAGGTGTGCACAGAATGAGGAGAAGGGCAACAGCCTTTTTCATCTCTGCGAGACTTTGGGGGCAGCACAAAAGGGTTCTTCAAACAAAGCACACCTTTGAAAAACCACAAGAACTATTTAAGACTAGATAATTGATCTTTACAGAAAGATAAGAGTATTTTTACCCAGCAAAACAGTACGTAAGGGCATGAAGGAGGAGTAGGGTACAGGAAATAGAATGGGCTTTTGAAGAATGCAAACTAAGTAAATGAAGGAAAATTGGTTTAAGTGATTTAGGAAAATTGTCTAGGAATAGTGGAACAGAAGTTGCTCTCTCTTTGGACAGGACTTGGGAAGGGAAATATCCTAAAATGGAAGAAGATTGGAAATGACTGGTTAATTCTGCAACAGGAAGTAGTACAACAATTGCAGCTCTTTCCTTGTTCAAATCCTCAATTGAATGAAACTGGGTAGCGTTCTTTAGAGGCAGTAAGTAGGAGCAAGTGATATAGTTGTGAATGGGAGACAGTTTCCAGTAGAGACTTTTCAATTGTTTGTTTCTGTTTCCAGGCTAGTTTAATTTAAATAAATAAAACAAGAAAACCTCTTTATTTGATGAATTTAAGAGTAAGTTGAAAAATTTTTTTAAACCTTCATGATTCAGAAGTATCTTAATTATATGTAAATAAGATTATTTTAAAGTGCTTTTGTAAGATATAAAACACAAGGGAAGATGTCATTATTATGAGGTGGAAGAATAGGTGAAATGATTTCTAGTTTGTGGTTACTGCTTCTATTCCCGAACTGTGGACCATTCTCAGTTGAATTTGTACTCTGTGGAATTTTACCTATTGTAATTTTTTTCTCCAACATGTTGGCTGTCATTAAGAGTATTTATTTATTTATTTATTTATTTATTTATTTATTCATTGAGAGGGAGTCTCGCTCTGTTGCCCAGGCTGGAGTGCAGTGGCGGGATCTCGGCTCACCGCAAGCTCCGCCTCCCGGGTTCACGCCATTCTGCCTCATCCTCCCAAATAGCTGGGACTACAGGCGCCCGCCACCACACCCAGCTAATTTTTTGTATTTTTAGTAGACAGGGTTTCACCACGTTAGCCAGGATGGTCTCGATCTCCTGACCTCATGATCCGCCTGTCTCAGCCTCCCAAAGTGCTGGCGGATTACAGGCATGAGCCACCCTGCCCAACCCAAGGGTCTTTATTAAATAACAACACATCAATGCCCTATTAGACAGTAGATGTAGCTAGTTCTCCTCAAAAACAGATGACATTATTGTGGGTTTAAATAAAGAATGCTTTGGACACAACTTAGTTGTCGTGTAGCATTTTAGAACCCCTATACCTCCTGGAATTTCCATCATCCTTGGTCTTCATAAACATTAGGAAAGGGGCTTTACCTTTCCTGACCTTTTGCTTAACCCAAAAGGGGAATCCCTAGCCCAAAGGAAACCACGGTGCTTCCTTTGCCTGCTTCCTGCTTCAGATGTCTGACATGTCCTAAGCCTTTTTTTATGCATGTAGTTACAACACAGCTCCAAGGTTCTACTTCTTAACCAAGAAACTCCTCCCCACTACTTTAACATGTGTCCCCACTCTCCTACCCCTACCCCTGCCCCCCAGCAGCAGACCAAATTGATGTAGAGGAGGAATGGCTATGACACAGTCCAAAGACCAACCATTTCTTCAGTCTGCAGCAAGGCTCCCTTGAACTTTGCTTATAAATGGCTGTTAGCTGGCAGGGTACGGTGGCTCACACCTATAATCCCAGTACTTTGGGAGGCCAAGTTGGGTAGATCACTTGAGGTCAGGAGTTGGAGACCAGCCTGGCCAACTTGGCGAAAACCCCATCTCTACTAAAAATACAAAAATTAGCTGGGCATGGTGGCGGGCACCTGTAGTCCCAGCTACTTGGGAGGCTGAAGCAAGAGAATCACTTGAACGATTTAATTTCAGGCCCTTGAGATAATGGAGAGGCTTTACCTCCAGAGGATTTGGAACCTTTGGCATCAGTATTAAGATTTGGTAATATGGCACACTTCTTTAATTTTCTTCATGTCCAACACGTCTCCCTCATATTTGTGGACTCATAATTCTGAAATCCCATGTGGTCCTGTAAGATTGGATAGTAATTGTACCACACTACCTACCTAAATTGTTATTAGTTAATCCATGTGAAATTGCTATGTAACACAATACAAATGTAAGATGATACTATTTGGAAGACAGTGTTTGTCATACTGTGAAGAAGCATTAAGTCTTGTTGTTTGATTCTTTAATGAGAAAGAATGCCTCTGTCCTCAGAAATAAAGCGCTTTTGATTTTGATTTCCTGTGTTGTATTTTATGAACCTCTGACCACTGTCTCGCTTTTGCCCTTCAGAGGGTGTATCTTTGTAGATTCAGGATGTGAACCGAGCCACTTCTTTTTAGCTTGTGATTTGTGAATTAGAGCAGTTGTTTGTAGGGACTTACTGTCTGATTGTGCAGTTGGGAGAATGCAGGCAATTACTCTCCAACAAAGAAGGAGCTATCTGACGCATCTTCTAACTCCTGGGCTATCTATGTGTCCCATGAGTAAAATACCGTTTTGCCTAGCAGTTCTGTTTGTCTGTCATTGGCTATCAACAGATACACCAAAAACACACCTGCCTTGGTTGGAGCAATAGCTGTCCAAAAGTTCTGTTTATCTGAGTGCTCTCAGGAAGGAGGAACTCTGATTCCATGTACTAGATCCAAAATCCTTTTTTTTTTTTTTTGAGAGAGTCTCACTATATCGTCTAGGCTGTAGTGCAGTGCAGTGGCGTGATCTTAGCTCACTGCAACCTCTGCCACCTGGGTTCAAACGATTCTTCTGCCTCAGCCTCCTAAGTAGCTGGGATTACAAATGTGCACCACCACACCCAGCTAATTTTTGTATTTTTAGTAGAGACAAGGTTTCACCATGTTGGCCAGGCTGGTCTCGAACTCCTGATCTCAAGTGATCCAGCCACCTCAGCCTCCCAAAGTGCTGGGATTACAGGCATGAGCCAATGTAGCAGCCCAGTTATGTTTATCTTGCTTGTGTTAGAGTAGATGGTCTTCACATTTATTGCTGTGTTCCTGGAGTTGGTAGGGGCTGTGGTGGGAGGCGTGGAGGCAGCAAACTACTTTGACTGAATTTGTCTTGTCACAAGAAGCTTCTGTCTTGGATCTTGATGCTCCACCAAGGAAAAGAATTTAGAGATTCCCTAGAGGTTAGATTAACACCTCTGTTTTAAGAAGCAGTTTTTTCAGAAAGTTAATACCGTTTCTTGGTACAGTTACTTATAACTCTGTAAACTCTTTAGATTCAAATCTTCATTATAATGGAAGATTTGGATATGGTTTTAGAAGAGTTTAATTTTACCAGTATTTTGGAGGTGTTATACAGGAAAAGGCTTTGTAACTTGTAGCTTTTCCAAATGGTACCTACCATGACCAGTAAGAATGATGTTAATAGATATGGTGGTAGAGAAGGCTTTCTCCTAGGCGGCAGGCCTTATGAAAATAGATGCAGGCCAGGCGCAGTGGCTCACACTTGTAATCCCAGCACTTTGGGAGGCTGAGGCAGGTGGATCACCTGAGGTCAGGAGTTCAAGACCAAGCTGGCCAAGATGGTGAAATCCTGTCTCTACTAAAAATACAAAAATTATCTGGGTGTGATGGAAGGCACCTGTAATCTCAGCTACTCGGGAGGCTGAGGCAGGAGAATCGTTTGAACTTGGGAGGTGGAGTTTGCAGTGAGCCAAGATCATGCCACTGCACTCCAGCATGGCTGACAATGCAAGACTCCATCTCAAAAAAAAGAAAAAAGAAAAAGAAAAAAATAAGAAAAAAAATAAATGCAGAGTGCTTTTAGTATACAAGAAACACTTGCTTCAGGGGACCAGCAGCACTTAGCTACTTTGAGAAAGTTGCCTTCTTTGAAGAAGGCATAGAGTGGGCAGAACAGATCAATTACAAGTGTTTACTATGTATCAGGTCTTTAAGACTATATAAACTATAAATCATTTTAATTTCCTTGAGTTCAGGGGCCAAACTAGTGTGAAGGGATAGGATAAAAATAAAACAATTTGTGAATATGACAATATATGATTGAGTGTTAACTGTGTGACACAGTAAGTGTTGTAGAGCTTCAGGGAAGAGAGAGCGTGGACAGGAGTGGTTGAAGGAAGCTTTCAAGGAGGCTTGAAAGATAGGTCAGATTTGGGTACAGAGAGCATAAATGCTTTTGGAAGTCAAGGATTCTGTTCTCGAATTTTACAGCAGAGTTTGGCAGTTTAAATGCTGTGATGACCCTGAGTAGGGAGTTAAGAGACCATGGTACTGTTAATTTTGGTTGGGCACCCAAAGGGCTGAGTAACTTTATGGACTCTTTAGTTTCCTCATTTGAAAAATGAGGGACTCACTGCAAAATGAAGTACCTTGAAGTTATAACATCCTTTGATTATTTAACAACTACATGCAGCCTGCCAGGGGAACGTCAGCCCTTACTGGAGAACCTGTGGTGCACATTGTCTTACAGACTTGGCAAAACATACCTCATGCTTCCAGTGATGAAGGAAAGTAGAATAGAATACCAGCCTGCCTTCATGAAACATGTATAATTTGGCATTCTTACAGATACTTTGAACAGTTTAATCAACTGTTTACAAGAGCAGAACAACAGAAAGTGGGAATTTTGATACTGAGGATTTCTTTTTTAGCTTTTTGTACAGTGATATAAAGTCTCAGTGCTATTTATTAAATGCTTAGTCCTGAGCAAGTAAAGAGCGTCTTCTTGAGAATACTTACATGATTCGTTTTAAAATTTTACTCTGTGGCCCTGCAAAAATAATAGCAATGGGAAACCCAGGAAGTTTATTAGTCAAACTTTATTAGTCAAGCAAATAGGACAACCTATATAGATCCTTGTGGCCTAATATAGCTTGTTCATTTTCACCTTTGATTCAGGAAAAACTTAGTATAGTCATCTGGTTTTCTTTATTACATTTCTGGTACTTACAGAATAAACTCACATAGACTTGGATTCTAATGCCAACTCACCAAGCTGTGATACTTTGGGCAAGTATATTTAATACCTCTGAGACTTAGTTTCCTCATCTGTAAAACTTAAGGATAAAAATATTCACCTTATAGGGTTACGAGGATTAAATGAGATTACAAAATATACCACATTGTGAGCATATATGAATGACCCTGATTCATTATTCTACCTTTTTCATCCCCTTCCCCAATTTAGTCTCAGCCTAACTTTTGAGCCTGTCATTTGCTGTTATCCCCTTATCCCCTACCCTCCCCAAGCACAAGTGTGTGGCAGTTGTGTGGGTACATGCACACATATCCTATAGTCTAGTTTCTAGCACACCAGACTACTTAAGTCTAGACTATTCATAGTTGCCAAACATGCCTGCACTTTACTCCCTCCGTGTTTTGGTTTACAGGTTCCCCTCAGCCTTGAATGCCCTCTTAGAAGTCCTGCCCAACTTGGGAGACCCAGCTCACGCACTTGCTGTTAAGCTTCACTTTGTCCTCCCGACTAGAACTCTGTTTTTAATGCGTGTCTTTGTTATAGAAGTTACTACATAAAGCCGTATATTATGGTTATGACTTACTATGTAAGCTGTGAGAGCTTAAGATCGTAACTTACCTTGGTACCTTGCACATAATAAGAACTCAGAGCCGGGCGCAGTGGCTCACACCTGTAATCCCAGCACTTTGGGAGGCCGAGGCGAGCAGATCACAAGGTCAGGAGATCGAGACCATCCTGGCTAACACAGTAAAACCCAGTCTCTACTAAAAATACAAAAATTAGCCAGGCGTGATGGCGGGCGCCTATAGTCCCAGCTGCTCGGGAGGCTGAGGCAGGAGAATGGCGTGAACCCTGGAGGCTGAGCTTGCGGTGAGCCGAGATCACGCCACTACACGCCAGGCTGGGGGAAAGTGCGAGACTCCATCTCAAAAAAAAAAAAAATAAGAACTCAGAAAAAACGTTAAGGCCTTAAAATGTTTAAAAAAACAATCAAGAAACTTTTTACATTTGTTTTAAGCTGGTAATAAAAGTTTATTGTTATATATTCTTGTAGTAAAGTTTTTTTTCTTTATTATTACTACTACTTTGTAATAGAGATGGGGTCTTGCTGTGTTGCCCAGCTTGGTCTCAAGCAATCCATCTGCCTTGGCTTCCCAAAGTGTTGGTATTACTGGCATGAGACACTGCGCCCAGCCTGCAATGAAGTTGTGTGGCTTTTTTTTTTTTTTTTTTTTTTAACACTACTACTACTTTATTTATTTATTTATTTATTTATTTATTTATTTATTTATTTATTTATTTATTTTGAGACACAGTCCACCCAGCCCAGGCTGGAGTGCAGTGGTGCCATCTCAGCTCACTGCAACCTCTGCCTCCCAGGTTCAAAGGATTCTCATGCCTCAGCCTCCTGAGTAGCTGGGACTACAGGTGTGCGCCACCACACCCAACTAATTTTTGTGTTTTTAGTAGAGACAGGGTTTCACCATGTTGGCCAGGCTGGTCTCAAACTCCTGGCCTCAAGTGATCCACCTGCCTCAGCCTCCCAAAGTGCTGGGATTACAGGCGTGAGCCACCACACCTGGCTAATTTTTTTCTTTTGGAAAAAGAAACAGGCCAGGTGCGGTGGCTCACTCCTGTAATCCCAGCACTTTGGGAGACTGAAGCAGGAGGATCACAAGGTCAGGAGTTTGAGACTAGCCTGACCAACATGGTGAAACCCTGTCTCTACTAAAAATACAAAAATTAGCTGGATGTGGTGGCGCACGCCTGTAATCCCAGCTGCTTGGGAGGCTGAGGCAGGAAAATCTGTGTGACAGAGCAAGACTCCCATCTCAAAAAATAAAATAAAATAAAAATAAAATAAACAACAGAAATTATTTCTCATAGTTCTGGATTCAAGGAAGTTCAAGATCAGGGTACCAGTGTGGTCAGGTTCTGGTGAGGGCCCTCTTCTGAGTGCATCCTGCCTTCTCACTGTGTTCTCACATGGAGGAAGGTGGAATTGCTTTCCTTAATAGCATTTAATTGTTAAGTCTGTCAGATTTTGGTGGTTTGAAAAGATTTTTGTTCTTTGATTTCCTCCAAATATTATTTTGATTTCTAGGTTTAGATTCAACGTAGAAATATATCCATGATTGTTGTTATTTACTATTGAGTATCCATGGTGTACTAGGTGTTTGGAATGGCAAGTTAGATTTCAGTATTGTTTTAGTCTCTTGAGAGTTCTTTAAGCTTTCTAGATTTTAAATTAGTATCATGAGTGAAGGTAATTATTAGGCAAAAATGGCTTTTAGGAAATGAGACCAAAATGAGACCTTCATCACACTAATGAAGGTCTGAAAATAATTTCCTGGATGAAAGAGGGGATTCAATAGAGGTTTATCTATCTATTTATTTATTTATTTATTTATTTATTTATTTATTTATTTTGAGTCAGAGTCTCAGTTTGTCTCCCAGGATGGAGTATAGTGGCATGATCTCAGCTCATTGCAGCTTTGACCTTCCAGGCTCAAGTGATCCTCCTGCCTCAGCCTCTCAAAGTATTGGGATTACAGGTGTGAGCCACCATGCTTGGCCTCAGCAGAGATTTTGTGGAGGAAATAGAATCAGCTTTGAAGATAGGAATTTGACTGTTTGGTTATGAATAGAGGTATAGAGTCTGGAGTGGCACCTGTACTAGAAAAGGGGTTGGGGATTGAATGATTAACTAAACAATGTAGAATACTAGCAATGTGGAATGCTATGCAGCAGTTAAGAAGAATAAGGTAAATAAGGTAAATTTATAAGCACTGCCATTTTTGGAAAGATCTTATTAATGGAAAAAAGCTGTAGAACAATATGTGTAGTATGATGCCATTTATAAATATATTTTAAGTTATATTTTTGTGTACATTTACATATAAAAGCATAGTGTCTCAGACGAAAAGGTGTGGAAAGATAATACATCAAGTTTATAAGCATCGTTACCTCTGGAAAGCAATGTGGGAATTGAGGAACCATGAAGGTAGACTTTTGGTTCATATTCTCTTTGCTTCTGGATAGTTTAAATTTTTAGCAGAAGACTATATTTATGTGTTGGTTGTACAACTAAAAAATAAATTTTATTACTGTAAAGGGATTGAGAACAGCTTATGGGGGGGCTGTAATCTACAAAAGCCATCTTCAGTACCAGGTTTAATTCCATCATTGTTTTTTGGGTTTTAGGTCTCTGGACTATTGTCCTTTAACCAAAAAAAAAAAGAAAGAAAGAAAGAAAGAAAGAAAAGCAGGGGCTGGGGGATTCAATAGGCTTTAAAGTAATTTTTTTTTTTAATATCATTTTAGCTGGCAGAGGCACAGCCGTAGTTTCACTTCCAGTTTCTTTTGCAAGTTTCTATTTAGGGAACTTTAAATAATTTATCTCTAAGAAGTATCATGCCATTTCCTTTATACTGTCTCATTTAGGAAGCTCAGAGTGGGGAAGTATAGAGCAGGAGGGAAGATGTTAGACTAAGGTTCAGCTTGTATAGCTCTTCTTATTTTTCTTGGGGAATGTTTTTTTGTTCTGCAGCTCTATATGAGATCAATGAATAGATATACATTCTGGGTTAATGACAAAACCTGGCATTTGGCCATTCACCTAAGAAAGTTAGCTCTGTGCATTAACTGTTGGTTAAATCTTACACCCAGAAGCTGTTCTGCAGTTACCAGTCACACCGTTAACTCTAGCCAACATTTTATAAATGCAAGAAAATGTGCATCTGGTGAGAGAAAACGTAGGTGTATCATCGCGTCTATCACCATATTTTTATGAACCTTAAATATAAACTCAATTTTTACATCCCAATCTTAACAGCAGTTTGTTTTATTTTAAATAACTTTTGTTCATCACACATTTAGTGAAAAATATAATAAGAAAATGTAAAATAAATTCCTCCTATTCATCCCTTGTTAACCGCTGTTAACATTTCACAAAGAGAAAGAACAAGGACAATGAATTGAACAAAGGAGAGGAAAAAAAGTGGGCCATAGGGAATGTAAATAAATAGGGAGTAAAGAAGCAGATATAGAAACAGAATTATTAGGTGTAGCCAGGTGTGGTGGCTCACACCTGTAATCCCAGTACTTTGGGAGATCGAGGCGGGTGGATCACTTGAGGTCAGGAGTTCGAGACCAGCCTGGCCAACGTGGTGAAATCTCATCTCTACTGAACATATAAAAATTAGCCAGGTGTGGTAGCGCACACCTGTAATCCCAGCTACTCAGGAGGCTGAGGTGGGAGAATTTTTTTGAACCTGTGAGGCAGAGGTTGCAGTGAGCCAAGATCACACCACTGTACTCCAGCCTGGGCAACAGAGTGAGACTCCATAAATAAATAAATAAATTAAATTAATAAAAAGAAAGATAGTTATTAAAGAATTCTCTATGTGGAAACTTTAAGAGCAACTGGTATGTAGAAGTTTTAAGATCTAGAAAGCTGGCCAGGCGTGATGGCTCACGCCTGTAATCTCAGCACTTTGGGAGGCCGAGGCAGGTGGATCACGAGGTCAAGAGATCAAGACTATCCTGGCCAACATGGTGAAACCCCACCTCTACTAAAAATACAAAAAATTAGCTGCGTGTGGTGGCGCATGCCTGTAGTCCCAGTTACTTAGGAGGCTGAGGCAGGAGAATCACTTGAACCTGGGAGGCGGAGGTTGCAGTGAGCCAAAATCGTGCCATTGCACTCTAGCCTGGCAACAGAGCGAGACTCCATCTCAAAAAAAAAAAAAAAAAAAAAATCTGGAAAGCTCTGGTGGTATATCCCATTTTAAAGCAAAGCATAATCTAAGATTGATAAGAAAAAAAACATAGAATAGTGCAATCTTTGGTGTGATAGATGCCTCTAGTTATTAGATACTCTTAAGAGTTTTCTTAGGGATCTAACTTGAGAACAGAAGACAGTTAATTTCTTTCTGACATCCTTCATTCCTTAGCATACAGGGAATTCCTTGGAGATTTCTTTTGATAACTGTGTCATTCTAAAAGAAAAAAAAATACATAAAAAATTCAGTGCAGTTTTCTCACATCTGAGCTCTGATACTAAACCTTAAAAGTTGTTGTAGGATTTATATGAACATACCAGAATTCTCTAATTGTGTATTTTGAAGTATTACTTTAATGCTATAATAACACATGCTCACATTCATATGTACTGTCAAAGGTTTAATGAATTTAGTGGTTTTTCTTCTAAAACCAGGTTTGACCTAATATGACTCACATTTATTATATTAATAATGTTGTTTACTTCTTAGACATCAGTGGAAGGGCAAAGTAAAGTGCTTTACTAAAGTCAAAAATCAGCTGGGCATGGTGGTTCACACTTGTAGTCCCAACACTTTGGGAGGCTGAGGCGGACAGATTACTTGAGCTTAGGAGTTGGAGACCAGCCTGGGCAACATGGCAAAACCCCATCTCTACAAAAAGTGCAAAAATTAGCTGGGTGTGGCGCTGCATGACTGTGGTCCCAGCTACTCGGGATGCTGAGGCAAGAGGATTGCTTGAGCCCAGGAGGTCAAGCCTGCAGTGAGCCAAGACTATGCCACTGCACTGCAGTCTGGGCAACAGAGTAAGACTCTGTCTCAAAAAAAAAAGTAAAAAATCTTGAGACAATAGTATATCTTGCTTTATAGCCTGCAGTTATTATATTACTTGTAAAGAGATTTTAGTCAAAATTAAAGTATTAAAAAAGGTCTGAAATGGAAAGATACAGTCTATAGGGAAAGAAACAAGCCCAAATTTAAAAAATGTTAGGGTGATTGATAGGAGAGAATTTAAATCTGGTGAAACTTTAAAAAAGACTCTTCTGTTGCCTTCTTTATGTTCTTGACTGAAGCGATGTTTTCAGAGAGCTGAAAATATTCCATTCTTTTCCAGATTGCAAAAGTTGAGAAGCTCAAACCGTTAGAGGTAGAGCTGCGACGCCTAGAAGACCTTTCAGAATCTATTGTTAATGATTTTGCCTACATGAAGAAGAGAGAAGAGGAGATGCGTGATACCAACGGTGAGGGGGAAGGCGACTCTTATTTCTTAAGTGACCCGTAAATGAGACAGTCTCCAAACTTTCAATTTTGGTGTATCCTTTTCTCAGTTTTGCCAAGGCGGGTATATGGAAGGGAAATTGCTTACTTCGCTGTTGTTGCTGCTAAAGGTAAATGAGCCTTGTTAGATTTTCAAGAGAGTAGAAATTGCTACTGTGATAGGCAGTTGACAGCATCCTCAATTAGTCTATACCCATATCAAATTGATAGCAGCAATCTTTGTTATTTTCAACATTTATATATAGGATAATGAACTTTTATTTATTTTTTTTTTTTGAGATGGAGTCTCGCTCTGTGGCTCAGGCTGGAGTACGGTGGTGTGATCTTGGCTCACCGCAACCTCCGCCTCCTGGGTTCAAGCGATTCTGCTGCCTCAGCCTCCCAAGTAGCTGGGACTATAGGCGCGTGCCACCATGCCTGGCTAATTTTTCATATTTTTAGTAGAGACAGAGTTAGCCAGGATGGTCTCGATCTCCTGACTTCATGATCCGCCTGCTTCAGCCTCCCAAAGTGCTGGGATTACAGGCGTGAGCCACCACGCCCAGCCAGGATAATGAACTTAAAAAAAAAATTATCTGAAATCCTACTATTAGACCTAGGGACAGAGTGAAGTTAATTAATTGCCTTTACATCCCTCCCCTGCCATTGTTTAACCAGCTGAGGAGGCTCACTCATTATGTTTACAATGTTTTTGGTTTTTTTAGAGTCAACAAACACTCGGGTCCTATACTTCAGCATCTTTTCAATGTTCTGCCTCATTGGACTAGCCACCTGGCAGGTCTTCTACCTACGACGCTTCTTCAAGGCCAAGAAGTTGATTGAGTAATGAATGAGGCATATTCTCCTCCCACCTTGTACCTCAGCCAGCAGAACATCGCTGGGACGTGCCTGGCCTAAGGCATCCTACCAACAGCACCATCAAGGCATGTTGGAGCTTTCTTGCCAGAACTGATCTCTTTTGGTGTGGGAGGACATGGGGTACCACCTACACCCAACAAATCAATGAGGGACTTTTTAATTTGGTAGGATTTTGACTGGTTTTGCAACAATAGGTCTATTATTAGAGTCACCTATGACAAAAAAAATAGGGGTTACCTAGATAATGCCAAAGTCAGCATTTGTCCTGGGTTCCCTTGTGTGATCTGTTTGGAGTATGTTTTCTTTTCTCCCACTTGCTCAGCAGCTCGGGCTTCCATTCTAGTTCTTTTACCAAGATTTTTGTGTGACCATGTTGACTTCATTCGGATTGCCCTCTTTCAATTTCCTTGTGAAAACACCCTTAACTTTCTCTTTACCCTTAGCTGAAATGTTTACGTAGCTTCTGGTGATACCTTTTCATGATTTTATGTCTTAAAATGGTGATGGATGTGACACCTCATAAAAGTGAGCTTTGAACTGTAGATAACGCTTAAAGAAAATGTCATTTTAGACAATTAAAATATTTGTGCTTAACTGCTTGAACTTTTTTCGTGTGTGTATTTAATTATATGCAATATTATCACATGTGTAGATTCATGTGATCACCATCACAAGAGACAGTTCTGTCACATGAATCCCTTTCGCTGCCCTTTTACAGCCACAGTCACATCCCTTTCTTATACCCTCACCCCAACCTGTGGCTACCACTGTTCTGACCTCCATCTCTGTAATTTTGTCATTTCAAGAATGTTGTGTGAACAGAATCATACAGAACGTAATCTTATGAGGTTGACTTTTTTTCATCCAGCATAATTCCCTTGAAATCCATCCAAGTTGTTGCATGTATCAATAGTTTCTTCCTTTTTTTCTTTTAAAAATTTTTATATATTTAGGGGGTATGTACAGATTTCTCACATGCATATGTTGCATCGTTGTGAAGTCTAGGCAGTTCCTTTTGATTGCTGAGTAGTATTCCATGGTATGGATGTACCACAGTTTGCTTAACCATTCACCCACTAAAGGACATAAGAGTTGTTTTCAGTTTTTTGCCCTTACTAATAAAGCTGCTATGAACATTCATGTACAGGTTTTTATGTAAACATACATTTTCATTTTCTGGGATAAATGCTCAAAAGGGCACTGTTGGGTTGTATGGTAAACACGTATATTTTTGTAAGAAACTACCCTACTCTTTTTCCAGAGTGGCTGTACCTTTTACATACAGCCACTCATACAATTCATACAGCAATGTATGATTGATCCAGTTTCTTCACATCCTCACCAGCGTTTGGTATTACTACTATTTTTTATCTTAACCATTCACATAGATGTGTGTAATGACACCACATGTGGTTTTAATTTGCATTTTCCAATGGCCAATCATGTTGAGTATCTTTTCATGTGCTGATTTGCCATCTATATATCCTCTTTGGTGAAATGTCTGTTCATGTCTTTTGTCTGTTTTCTATTTAGGTCACCTGTTCTTTTTACTATTGAGTTTTGAGAGTTGTTTTTTTTTTTTTTTAAATATGTCCTAGATAAAATTCCTCTGTTAGATATGTGGTTGCTTAAATTTTTAACATAACTTATACCAAGGAAAAATAAATAAAATTTCCAGCTCTTGCATGGCCAGTCACTTAATTCCTGTCCTTCAGTGTTCCATCTAGAGAATTAAGAGATACGATGTATAAAATAGACATCTAGGAGGGCCATTAAGAGAGTAAATACTTAAAAATACATGTTAAGAAGGCAAAGCCAATAATCACTGTAGGAGTATGAGGTGCCTAAGGGCCAAAACTAATGTAAATAAGAGAAAATGTGGATATAAATGACCATGTTTATAAAGTTATGAAAAATGTTGTGACTTGAAATCTTTCCCACATCTTCCAAGAAAGTAGGTAGGAATTTATCCTTTCTGTAATCTCTTTTTAACCCTGCTGACTATTACAGGGCTTGTTTAATCACAGTCGCAAGAATTACATGTATCTTACAGTGAAGCAGCAGAATACTGGAATTGTTAGAGAACCCTGATGTGTTGACCTGGATAAAGTACAAAGGTGGAAGAGGGAATGAGTTATGTTGTTAAAATCTCAGGCTATTCTGTTAATGTTCCTGCTACTATGAACTCAAACCGTTTTTTCCCCCTCATTTGACTCTGTTTATCTTCTCTCATGTGGCATAAAAGTAGCTCTGTCGTTAACTTGTACAACATTGCCATCTGCTGTTGAGAATTGGTAGGTACTGCTTCTGAGAACCTGGCTGCAGATCCTTAGCATAGGCAGCAAAGGTTGAGAAAGTCTATCTGTAGTATTACATATACTAAGTCACAGAGGATGCATCCAAGTAGAGAAGATAATATGTGGGTTAAGATCCATCCTGAAACTTTTTTTTTTGGGCGGGGGGGGGACAGAGTCTTGCTGCGATGCCCAGGCTGGAGTGCAATGGCGCTATATTGGCTTGCTGCAACCTTCACCTCCTGGGTTCAGGCAATTCTGCCTCAGCCTCCTGAGTAGCTGGGAATACAGGCGCACACCACCATGCCTGGCTAATTTTTGTATTTTTAGTAGAGTTTCACCATATTGGCCAGGCTGGTCTCAAACTCCTGACCTCAAGTGATCCGCCTACTTCAGCCTCCCAAAGTGCTGGGATTACATGCATGAGCCACCATGCCCAGCCTCCATCTTTAAACTTTTAAATGTGAAATTCTATTATGTACCATTAGCCTAACAAGATTTTATTTCCTATTTCTGACTGGTGCCTTTCCCCTTTTTAGGAGCAATGAAAGCTACTCTGTTAGTTATGTTCTTCTGATGTGATAAAATGTCAAGAAGATAGGAGAAGAGAATATTTTATGTTGTTGATGCTTTTGTTCCCAAGTGTGACCCTAAACTTAAGCTTTGTAGGAGATGACATTCTTTCATGTCCCTTCCCTTTACTCATGCCTATCAACTGGGACATTTTGTGCTTTTGGTTTAAAAGTTAATTGATATTATACCTTGGTTTTATCCAAAAAGTAAAAGTATTTGCCTTTGACAAAAGACTGACACAAGAGCAAATAAGCTTTCAAATCAGGGGTGTTATGTGCTTTCCTCCATTTTTGAGCATATTATCCAAAATGGTCTGTATAAATGAGAATGATGCAGTTTAAGTAAGCCTTGTATACCATTGTCATGGACCCCTGTCATAAAGCCATTTTTCGGTTTGTTTGGGAAAGAGGCATATGGGATTTATACAGATTCACTTGTAAATGTTGGATTGGGGATTTTTGTGTAAATTTTCTCAAATAAAGGCTAGCAGAAACCATTTTAGGTGTATGTTCTGTTACTCTTGAGAACTTCTATGTCTGGATTGGTGATAATTCTTCCATATTCTCCATTTTAAATTATGACAAATGATACCTGATGAATTAGAGAAAAAATATTGTTATTCTTCAGTTACTGCAGATCAATAGTTTATATGAGCTAGTAAAAGATTATATTTTTTGTATGTAATATATGTAAATTTTATACATATATATGTATATATAATTAAGAATCCTTAATTTTGCATCCTCAGACCAAATATGGTTCTGTAAGCTAGGCATTTTATTCTATCTTCTCTCTTTTGGAAACTGTTACTATTAGGTTCGCTCAAAAGTGATTGCGGTTTTTGCAATTAAAATTGCAACTACATAGAATCACTCCTACAGAAAGCCGTCTCCCTTGCCTTTCATTCCTAAAAGCCTAAAAGACCCCCCCCCAATATATGACCCTTCAGGACTCACTTTTTAGGCCTATCATATCCAATGCAAAACCCCACTCCAGGAGGTAAAGGCCTTTTCTCCTCTCCTTTCACTTACAGTTGAACATTTTTCACAAAGCTTTCCAAGAGCCAATATGAAGTGCTTTGCACACTGGCTGGCCTCTTATTTATCCTCTTACCTCTGTTCTCCCTCACATAAATTTTATTATGAATCCATAGTCTGTAGTGTAGTGGTCCCCATTATTTGGGAATAATTTTTTTTTCTTTTGAGACGGAGTTTCACTCTTGTTGCCCAGGCTGGAGTGCAATGGTGCCATTTTGGCTCACCGCAACCTCTGCCTCCTGGGTTCAAGCAATTCTGCATCAGCCTCCTGAGTAGCTGGGATTACAGGCATGCACCACCACGCCCAGCTAATTTTGTATTTTTAGTAGAGATGGAGTTTCACCATGTTGGCCAGGCTGGTCTTAAACTCCCAACCTCGTGATCCACCCACCTCAGCCTCACAAAGTGCTGGGATTACAGGCATGAGCCACTGCACCCAGCCCAATACATGCTTTATAAAATCATTTATTCAGTCTGTTGCAGTGGTGTCTCATATAATGTTGAGATGCATGTATAATTTTAAATTTTCTAGCATCACATTAAAGAAGTAAAAACAGGTAAAAATTTGCTGATTCTCCAGCCTCCGAGTAGGTGGGATTACAGGCACATGCCACCACACCCAGGTAATTTTTGTATTTTTAGTAGACAGGGTTTCACCATGTTGGCCAGGATGGTCTCGAACTCCTGACTTCGTGGTCTGTTCACCTCAGCCTTCCAGAGTGCTGGGATTATAGGCATGAGCCACTGCGCCCAGCCAAAAATTATTTTTAGTAGTATATTTAACCTAATATACCGAAAATATTATTCAACATATAGTTAATATAAAAATGGTTAAGGAGATGTTTTGTATTCCATTTTTCATGTAAAGTCTTGAAAATCCAGTGTGTATTTCAAGCTATACCACATTGATAGCTTAAAATTAGACTAGCCACAATTCAAGTGTCAGTAGCTACATGTAGCTAGTGGCTACTGTGGCAGACAGTGAAGGGTATAAACTTGGGTTGGTCTTTGGTAGGTTCTTTCATCTTGACAGTAACTCTATGGCCCCTGGGAATTTGCCATTCACAAATTGGAAACTTCTGCAAAATAGCATTCTAACCATTCACTTGTTAGAGTAAAATGTGGAAATAGTTTGGTTTCAGCCAAAGGCGCTTTAAAACTTTACACCTTGGCCAGGTGCAGTGGCTCACGCCTGTAATCCCAACACTTTGGCAGGCCAATCACTTGAGGTCAGGAGTTCGAGACCAGCCTGGCCAACATGGCAGAACCCCCCCTCTCTACTAAAAATATGAAAATTAGCTGGGTGTGGTGGCAGATGCTTGTAATCCCAGCTACTCAGGAGGCTGAGGCATGAGAATCACTTGAACCTGGGAGGTGGAGGTTGCAGTGAGCTGAGATCATGCCACTGCACTCAGCCTGGGTGCAGAGTGAGACTGTCTCCAAAAAAAAAAAAAGTTATACCATTAGAATAAATGTTGACTATTTTTGAACTTATGAATATTCAAAGGTAAGACAATTAGTTTCAGTTAGATCCAGTATAATGAAGAATACGGCAGGAATGTCTCTGCTCTGTAATAGGACATGTTTCTTCTAAGCTTGTAGTATCCATGCATTATCATTAGAACAATTCAGTTTCAGGCCAACCAAGTTATAGAAAACTAGTTCCTCGTTGCAAAGTGCCAGAAAAAAATAAATTTTTAAGTTTTGGCTGAAATCTATTCAGCCTCTTTGAAAGTCAACATTCCCAATTTTAAGTAATTTTTTTTTCCCATTCAACTGAGAAACTATTGAGCATCTTTTCTGTTTAACAGATTAACCAAGAATAATAGAATTAACAGTTAATAGAATTAACAGATTTAAGCCAAACTAAACTCGAGTTTATCTAGATAAATAAGAGGCAATACCTATCCTCAAAGTGCCTTCTAATTAATAGGAGGATGTAGATGGAATGGCCTCTACCTGCGGAATGATGTCTCTAGTTTATTTAGCCACCATTGGACTTAACATTTTGTATATTCCTCCAGGGAGCCTGCACTCACACAGCAAGTTTGGCTTGGACAGATGCCCCTCCTAAATGCCTTTCTAGAATCTTGCACTTTATAGCCCTTATACAAACTATTTTAATTGCCTGGTGGTTTTCTGTTACATGAATTGTAAGCTCTCTTAAAGTAGAAACTTTTCACAAATCCATATGACACATTTTTATGTATTTATTTGAGACAGGTTCTCGCTGTGTTACCCAGGCTCAAGTGCAGTGGCATGATCTTGGCTCACTGCAACCTCCGCCTCCCCGGTTCAAGCAATTCTTGTGTCTCAGCGTCCCAAGTAGCTGGGATTACAGGTGTGTGCACACCCGCTAATTTTTGTATTTTTAGTGGAGACAGGGTTTCACCATGTGGGCCAGGCTGGAATTGAACTCCAGGCTTCAAGTGATGGACCCACCTCGGCCTCCCAGAGTGCTGGAATTACAGGCCTGAGCCACCACGCCCGGCTAGTCACATGGCTTTCTCTTACCCCCTTAACATCCTGCTTTTTCAGATTGCTGGGTTTAACTTCCCAGCTCCCTCTTACTAGGTCTATCACATTAAGCAGGTAACTTAGGTGACTCTGTTTCTGTAAAATGGGAATGTTAGGATAATACATAATACATAGGATAATACATAATAATGTGGGATAATACGTGAAAAACCTTTAGCATAGTACCCAGAACATAACACTCAATAAATGTTAGCTGTTATGTCTGTGATGTAGACCATATTCTCATAACTTTTATAGAGTTCAAAAACAAGCTTGGAGATGAGAAGTTGCCCAAGGTCACATAACTGATGGAACACCTATTGTTCACCGTATTGCTGTTTTCCTACTTGACGGTAGGGAGCATGTTATTGCAGATCTCCTGTTCCCAGTGTGTGGCACTGAATGCTCAATGTTTCATGAGATCATATGGTCAAACATCTGGAAAAATCTGAATAAACTGAACCTGGAAAAAGACGGGGGAGAAGGAAAGTGTCAGGAGAGTTGACTTAAAATATTTTTGGAGTTGTGTAGAAGAGGGAGGGACTTACGATGGCTCTGGGAGAAAGAACTGGAACCAGGGACTGAGATGACAGGAGCTCAGATGACATTTAGGCTGTCTATATTACTTTTTTTTTTTGTGAGACAAAGTCTTGCTCTGTCATCCAGGCTGGAGCGTAGTGGCGCGATCTCGGCTCACTACAACCTCCTCCTTCCGGATTCAATTGATTCTCCAGCCTCAGCCTCTCAAGTAGCTGGGATTACAGGTGCCTGCCACCACACCTGGATAATTTTTGTATTTTTATAGAGACGCGGTTTCAACAGTTGGCCAGGCTGGTCTCAAACGCCTCACCTCAGGTGATCTGCCCACCTCGGCCTCCTAACATGCTGAGATTACAGGCGTAAGCCACCTTGTCCGGCCATATTATCTTTACTATACTATCTTTCTAAAAAAGAATGCTGTCCAACGTTGGAAGGTGAAAGAAGGTGTACACTGGGAATGCTTCCCCAATCACCCTCTTGTCACAGACCTGAGGTCAACATGAGACTGGACGACCTCTGAACCTCGAAGTTGTATGGGGACCTGACCAGGGAAGCAGAGGAGGGTAAACAGACCCGAGAGGCCGTACTGTCAGTGATGCCCTTGTTCCCGTGGGAGCCCTTCGGTTCCACGCAGTTCCCACCACGCGCCCGCCAATACCAGCCCGAAGCCTCACTTTGCAGGCCTTCCCCGAAAGCGGGAAGCCTTGGCCGCTAGACTAGCCAAGCTGGCAAGCAAAGGCGGAGGAAACTCAGCCGGGCCGGAAACACAGAGAACTGCTTCCGGGTCAGGGGGCAGGAGCCACCATGGAGCTTCGCGGGGTTGCTGGGCTGACGGATCCGCGGGCCGGTATCTGAAGCGAGCGGGACGCAGCGCGGCCAGCGCCTCCGGCCATACGCAGGCCGGTCCCGAAGGCCCGCGGCCGCCGCCATGTCGGTGCTGGGCGAGTACGAACGACACTGCGATTCCCTCAACTCGGACTTTGGGAGCGAGTCCGGGAGTTGCGGGGACTCGAGTCCGGGGCCTAGCGCTAGTCAGGGGCCGCGAGCCGGCGGCGGCGCGGCGGAGCAGGAGGAGCTGCACTACATCCCCATCCGCGTCCTGGGCCGCGGCGCCTTCGGGGAAGCCACGCTGTACCGCCGCACCGAGGTAGCGGCCCTCGGCACTGGCCGTCCTATCTGGCGCTGTCGGGTCGCCCCGAGTCCCTTCTTCCCGGCCCCGCTTTCTCAGCGTCGTGAGCTTAGTGCTTTAGGCGCCCACAGGATATATGTGTCAGGGTCTTCACCACTCTTCCCCCTCATCGGCACTAGAAATTGGCAAGATCATTGGTTTGACTAACTAGTCATTTTTGATTGGCCTAAGTCACCTAACCGTCTCTGAGCTTTAGGTTCCCCATCTGTAAAATGGGCTTACTGATAATACCTTGAAATCATCCTTTTTTTTTTTTAAAGATTATCTTGAGAATGAAACGAAGGCGCTTGTTCTGTAAATTAAAGTGGTATACGAATGTGAGGTATTGCCAAAACTTCCTTCCCCTCATGCTGTATATATAGTTCTCCAAGGTCGGGGTGAGGAGGACGGGCATAGCTTCAAAATCCCCACGCCGGTGGCACCTCCGTAGTTTGTGTCATTATCTTTAAGTTCAGCTGTGATCACTCAGTTGGAAGCTTTTCTTGAAGCTCATTGGGAAGATCTTTGTGTATTGGTTCTTTATCAGTGTTTATCCTAAAGGGTTTATGCATGGGAAGTACTCTGTTGGTATATTCTAAGCCATTAGTTCTTAATTTGGGGGGCACAAGGACCCCTTTGAGAACCTAACATAAGCAAAGTAATCTTACCCCCTCCATCAACACATTTGCACATAGGCACATCCTTTGGAGAGATCCATGGATCACGGAATCCCAAGTTAAGAATATATACTAGTGTAAAACCCTGCAGTGATGATTCTACTTACAAAAACTAACGATATACTGGTTTTGATAATAAAATCTTACTTTAGGGTAAACATTTAATGAGAACTTGCTGGGGTTGCTGAAAGTGATCCATCCATCTGCAGTTCTGGTGTGTGTTCCAAGCCAGCATACTTTTAAGGCTGAAAGATGGAGAAGGAGAGAAGTGGTTGCAAGAAAATATTTTTAAGTGTTCTTTTTTATCCTGATGCCACGTTAATGTATGATGTTAGAGTTATTCTTAGTAGTCTGTTTTCTTTTTTGCACTCAAAATGAGAAAGAGGAGATAAGGATTGTTATTTCTATATTTTAGTTAGAGAAACTAAGTATACTTAAGTGACTTGCTCACTTAAGTTATAAGTAAATCTTGGACTAGAACTAAAGTCTCACATCTTGCCCATTGCCTTTTTATTATTATCCTGTTGAACTTGATTACTGGGTTTGTTTTGAGTTCAATTTGATTACACTTCTCAAAAATTGCATAGCGGTATCCATATCACCAAATATTTATTAGGTCTGTGAATTTACAGAAGTTCAGAAGCACTCTTTTCCTCTAGAAGCTTATATTTCAATAGGAAAAGTTGGCCATTGTTAGTAAACACATAGCATTAAGTTGTATATGTAGAGATATGAAAAGAATGGACAAATATTTCAGTGTATGGGGTCTAAAAATTAAAGGCATGGTTACAGTAAAAGGTTCATCAGAGTCTTTTCAAAAACATTGTAAAGGCTTGGCAGAGGCATTCAAAAGGATGGGGAGGGTTACATTGGTGGAGATGCTCCTGGGCTAGGAAGCAGTGTCAGCAAAAAATGAGGCCAGGCACAGTGGCTCATGCCTGTAATCCCAACACCTGGGAGGCCAAGGTGGTCAGGTCGCTTGAGGCCAGGAGTTCCAGACCAGCCTGGGCAACACAGTGATACTCCATCTCTTAAAAAAAAAAAAAAATTTAGCTGAGTGTGGCAGTGCAATGCCTGTAGTCCTAACTACTGGGGAAGCTGAGGTAGGAGGATTGCTTCAGCCCAGGAGTTCAGAGCAGAAATGAGCTATGACTGCACTCTATCTCAAAAAAAAAAAAAAAAGATGGTAGACATCAGGAGCTACAGGTAAGTTTTCAGGAATGGAAGAAAATGTGATACATAAAAGTGTGAGAGATTATAGAGTTGCAAAAGGGGGCATGACTTATCCAGAAAGGGTAAGTCTAAATTTATAAAACTAGGGAAGTCTAAATTTATAAAACTAGAGGCAAGTTTAGTATTTTCATTTTAGAAGCTGTGACCGACTATAGATAATTGCTCCCCAGTTCTCTACCTCTCACGTATTCTTGCCCTGCCATAATCACCATCATGATTAGCAGTCTGTCATAGTATCCTCAATAGAATCTTTTTGAGACCTATGCCCAGCCCATATTTTTACCTGGAACTGACATCATGCAAATTGAGTGTGACAACGACGTCGTAATGCTTTACTTCCCCTGTCCTGCGATAAATTATAATGCTAAATTGTACACATAACCTTTGAAGTCTGTTAAAAGGAAAAAATAAGAGGAGTCAGTCTCTGCTCCTCTTAGGTAGTTTTGCTTCTAGGCTTACAAATCTAGGTGTGGATTCATTTGCTGCCAGGCAAGAGGAAAAGCACGATACCTCTGTTACTGTGTTTAGGATGACTCACTGGTTGTGTGGAAGGAAGTTGATTTGACCCGGCTGTCTGAGAAGGAACGTCGTGATGCCTTGAATGAGATTGTTATTCTGGCACTGCTGCAGCATGACAACATTATTGCCTACTACAATCACTTCATGGACAATACCACCCTGCTGATTGAGCTGGAATATTGTAATGGTAAGATAGAGTTCAGTGGGACTTTCTCCAGCAAGACTTTCGTAGACTCGTAGTTACCTTGAGGAGAAGAATATAAGAAGAGACATATACAGTGATAAAAACTTTAAATGAATGTCTCGAGTTTAAGAGAAACTTTTCAGGCCTTGGAGAATTTTGAAGTGGTTAACGAAATAAGGAGAGGGATTTTCCCCTGCATATCCAAATTTTCTCTTGTGATTATAGTTCCATTTTCAAACTATCTTTTCTTCGGTTGGATTTTACATTTATTTTTCAAGTTTTTTTTTTTTCATGAAATGACATTAGTTAACCAGAATGTGGCTTGGCAGTGCTTGATACAGTATTTAATAATATCTTGTAGGTGATATTTATTTATATTGTCTTCAGCTAAAGCTATCCTATTGAAAAGTAGTCCAAAGATCATAACTGAGTGAAAGTGGTATATGGTAAAGCATGGCGCTATTTATCTGATCCCTGATTTCTTCAGATCATTTTGCTTGTAAGATAGCAGTATAGCCTAGTTGTTAAAGAAAATAGACTCTAAACCCAAGTTTGTCTACGTTCTAGCTCTATAACCATGGCAAGAAACTTAACTTCTCTGTGCCTCAGTTTCCTCACTTTATTTTTATTTATTTATTTTTTTGAGACAAAGTTTTACTCTTGTTGCCCAGGCTGGAGTGCAGTGGTGCCATCTTTGCTCACCACAACCTTCGCCTCCTGGGTTCAAACGATTCTCCTGCTTCAGCCTCCTGAGTAGCTGGGATTACAGGCATGCGCCACCACGCCCAGCTAATTTTTGTAGTTTTAGTAGAGACAGGGTTTTGCCATGTTGGCCAGGCTCGTCTCTAACTCCTGACCTCAGGTGATCCGCCCACCTCTGCCTCCCAAAGTGCTGGGATTACAGGCTTAAGCCACCGCACCCAGCAGTTTCCTCATTTTAAAATGAGTTTGTTGGCCAGGGACAGTGGTGCACGCCTGTAATTCCAGCACTTTGGGAAACCAAGACAGGCAGATCACTTGAGCACAGGAGTTCGAGGAAGGCCTAGGCAACATAGTAAAACACTGTTGCTACCAAAAATGCAAAAAATTAGCTGGGTGTGGTGGTGTGCACCTGTAGTCACAGCTACTTGGGAGGCTGAGGAGGGAGGATGGCTTGAGACAGGGAGGCAGTAGTTGCAGTGAGCTCAGACCACTGCACTCCAGCCTGGGCGATGGAGCCAGACCCTGTCTCAAAAAAAAAAAAAAAAAAAGGCTGGGCATGGTGGCTCACGCCTGTAATCCCAATGCTTTGGGAGACTGAGTTGGGCGGATCACGAGGTCAGGAGATCGAGACCATCCTGGCCAACATGGTGAAACTCTGTCTCTACTAAAAAATAACAAAAATTAGCTGCACATGGTGGCGCGTGCCTATAATCCCAGCTACTGGGGAGGCTGAGGCAGGAGAATTGCTTGAACCAGTGAGTTGGAGGTTGCAGTGAGTGGAGATCACGCCACTGCAGCCTGGTAACAGAGTGAAACTCCATCTCAAAAAAGAAAAGTTTATTGATAACAGTACCCACTTTCTAGGATTGTTATATTACATGCATAGTATTTGGTAGGTAGAAAGTGTTTGCTACATACTGTACTAGCTGTTAATCATCTTATTGCACAAGAGAACCTCCAAAGCCCTTTTCTGAACTGCATGCTAAAGAGGTTCCAGCATGTTCGTCCCTTATAACTTTCTTGTGTAAACTCTTGTATATTATGATCATTGGTGATCAGTGCCATATACAAGATTCTGTTAAAAATTTTCGAAGTACGAGAAGCCCTAGGACATTAACTTCTTTTGTGATTAGGAAGAACTAGAACAAATGATACATTTGTTGAAACTGAGTTACTAAGTTGCAGGGGAAAAGAAGTAAAAACTTACCCAGGGCTAAAGTGTAAGTTATAGTTGCAGGTGGGATGTAAGATGAACCATGATTACTTGCGGTCTGTATTACTAGGTAAAGGAAAGAGAGAAGTAAATTCACACTTATTCCACAGGAAGGAATTAGTAAAGAGAGTAATGATAGGAAACAGTCTAGGGGTAGACCCTAAATTTTGGGAAATTTTTCGGTGTGAAGTAGAAAATTTGTCAATATATACCCTATAAATACAAAACATTGTATCACAGGTGTAATCCAATTTTTTTCTTTTTTTCCTGAGATAGACTCTCACTGTCACCCAGCCTGGAGTGCAGTGGTGCGATCTCAGCTCACTGCAACCTCCGCCTGCCAGGCTCAGGCGATCCTTGCACCTCAGCCTCCTGATTAGTTGGGACCACAGGCACGTGCCCCCACACCTGGCTAATTTTTTGTATTTTTGGTAGAGATAGGGTTTTGCTGTGTTGCCCAGGCTGGTCTTGAATTCCCAAACCCAAACGATTTGCCCACCTCAGCCTCCCAAAGTTCTGGGATTATAGGCGTGAGCCACTGTGCCCAGCCTAATCCAAATGTTATAGTAGTCACAACTGGGAGAGTTGTTACAAAAATATTACAGAGTTCTTAAAGGAGAGTTCTAGAAAAGAAATCTGATTTTGAATATACTTGTTGGGAACAACAAGAATGGTCTTTACTCACATCTTTTCTTAAAATGTCTTTTTTTTATTAAGACTCTTGTGTTAGGGAGATCTTTGAAGAATATTTCTGATGCAGTCCTTAAGAGATGGGAAGAGTTTTGTGCCCATGTGAAAAGTCAAAAGAAGTAGTTGCCTATGGAGAGAAAGCAGAATCCTTCATTTGCTTGTGTCACCTAAAAAACCCTGTAACAGGAGCCAAGCTTTGATCTGTATTAAGCAATTCAAACCTGTGTCTTGTTTAATTGCAGGAGGGAACCTGTATGACAAAATCCTTCGTCAGAAGGACAAGTTGTTTGAGGAAGAGGTAATTCATATTTCTATGGAAGGAAGTTAGAATTGTAGTGTTGTAATTCTTGCATTCTAGTTCTGTATTTACTCTTCCAATAATGAAGAGTGTTTTTTTCCTTTTGTTCAGACTCCTTCCAGGCTCTGATATTCATGAGAAAGGAAACCTCTAACAAGGAAGCTGTCTATAGCTGCTTCCTAAACGTTTTACCTCCACATCATGATTCTCTGTGGGCTTTCTTTCCTGGTTCTATTACTGCATACTGGTATGCCCAGTTTTCTATAACTTTGCATTCTTCCTGAGTTTTTCCACATGTCTGCTTTACCATACTATATATTATAATGACATTGGAACGATTTTATGAGGAACCTGTTTTTTGTGTTTTTTTACCCCTTCACTTTTCTTTGCCTACTCAACCTGCAAGGAAGAGATGTCAAGTCATGTTGAATCATAACTTCTGATTGCAGCTTTCTTTGTTTTGTTTGTTTGTGTATGTGTGTGTATTTACTTAAATGGAGCTTTTTGTTTCTAATCCAAATATTTATTTTTTCTCTGCAGATGGTGGTGTGGTACCTATTTCAGATTGTTTCAGCAGTGAGCTGTATCCATAAAGCTGGAATCCTTCATAGGTAAAAAGTAAAAAAATTTATGGATGGATTCTTCTCTACTAATTCAGCCCCTACCCTGGATACCCCCCAACAACACTTTTATTTTCTTGATTAAGCAGCCAAGAGTTTTTCCATTTATATCATTAGGAAAGGAAAATAATGAGGAATGTTATTTTCACTCCCTGAAGTTAAACCATGTTTATGATCTAGGAAGAATCTCCTCAGTAGCCAAGTACTACTTAGTCATTTTACAGACAAAAATTTTAGAATTCAGTTTGTTAATTCATCAGTAAAGCCTAGAAAGCACTATGAGAAGTAGTATTTGGTAAGATTCACAGCAGTAATAATTGGCAATTCTTTTTAATTCTATAATTAAGCGCTTTTAATTTAAATAAAAACCTCTTCACTTTGTACAGTTAATTGTACAAATTTACCAGATCTTTAAAAACAAGCACATTTCCATTCATTTCTAGCTATAGAAGAGAACCATCTCAGTAACATTTTCACATCATTATACCCTTCTTAAGTGAGTCATTGACTAGTGCCAGAGATTAATTATAATACACTAAGATTTCTTTTTTTATTGGTTTGTTCATTCAGTTAACATATATTTCTGGATAGCTATTGAATGGCTTCTGTTGCATGTTGTTATTTTCTTTTAAAAGTAACAAAGTATATTATTCTGGTTTATTCACATCTTTCAATAAGGAAGCCATAGTGAACCAGGCACAGTTCATTTTGTTTTACATATGGTCAATTAATCTTTAGAAAAATACCCTGTGATTTTATTTAGATGACTAAATGGCCTAATCATATCGTTGTGGGGACGTGTAGGCCTCTTCTGTTGCCTTAACAGATTATTTGAAACTTTGACACCAACCAAGTTAGTTAAAGTTGCCTTGATATCATTTAATTCAAGGCATAAGTGATAGTTGAAGAGCTGTGGTATCTTATGGGAATTATGGTTACCTAGAGCACCATTTTCCTCATCTGACCCTCTCAACTTTTCCTAATAGCTTCAGTAGTATGGGAGATATTTCTATGCTGTGAAGCCCTAGAGGATGAAGTTAATTCTCTGCCTTCACTCCTTTAAAGTCCCCACTTCAGTGTTAAACACCATGTGAAAGTGACGACCACTGTGGGATGTTTAGGACAGAATATGAGCAATGGTAACACTCTTTTTTTTATTTTATTTTAGTTTTTGAGACAGGGTCTCACCCTGTTGCCCAGGCTAGAATGTAGTGGTGCAGTCATGACTCACTGCAGCCTCAGCCTCCTGGGCTTAACTGATTCTCAGGTGCTTTAGCCTGCCGAGAAGCTAGGACTACAAGTGTTTGCTACCACGCCTGACTAATTCATTTTTTGTAGAGATGGGGTCATACTATGTTGCCCAGGCTGGTCTAGAACCCCTGGCCTCAAGCAATCCTCCTGCCTTGCCCTCCCAAAGTGCCGAGATTACAGATGTGAGCCACTGCACCCGGCCCACACTCATTTTTATTCTGTAATAATCCTGGGCAAGACGGGGGATGAAATAAAACAATTACCTGTGTGAACTTAATTTGCAGCATCTTTTTTTTTCAGAGATATAAAGACATTAAATATTTTTCTGACCAAGGCAAACCTGATAAAACTTGGAGATTATGGCCTAGCAAAGAAACTTAATTCTGAGTATTCCATGGCTGAGACGGTATGTGTTGCCCTTGTCTTAATTTTTATTTTCTTTTCTAGTACTGGGAAATATAACTATACTCCCTAAATCTTGCATACTTTTCTCAGTATTCTTTCAAGTTTTCCATACTTTTAATGAATGTCTTCAGAAGTCTTTTTCCTGGGCCCACTAGCAGGCATTTAAGTCATTGCCCACGTTACACCTCTGACCTCATAACCTTTTTCCAATACTGATTAGGGACTTAATCTAAAAGCAACAAAATGCTTTACTGTTTTGTCCAGGTTAGGGTCTTTAGTAGATTTCACTTTATCTCTTATTTAATGTTTGAGCTCAAGGTGTTAGACATCTCTTTTTGTTTTTCCTTTGAATGCTTCTGGTTCAAAGAGAACCCCTATATTACAAGTGAAGGCTGATGCTCAGAGAACAATCTATTCTTTAATATTATACACAGTCTGAACTGCACAGGGTTCCCCTCTCACGTGATTTTGAGAAAGATCATTGGTAAAGAGTAGACATAAGTTGATCTTTGGGATAGTAATCTTATCCTTTTAGGAATTATAAAACCCAGTTATTATTCTAGTTTCACAATGCTGTATCCTTAAAAGAACTTGAAAACTGATTTTGGCCAATTTTTTTTTTTTTTTTTTTTTTTTTTTTTAAATAATGTCAAGATTTGTCTGCAAGCAATTTAGATGTTTAGGGTTTGGAGTCTCTGCTTCAGGGACTCAGATATTTCTATGATGGAGGCCAAAGTGAGCTTCTGAAGAAGCAATCATGTCTTTATATGGATTTTTCTCATCAAGAACAATCTGATAAAACCAAGACTTAACTTTTTTTAGCTAGTTAAATGCAAAGAAGGAATGATATGAAAATTTATAAAAGCCATGTAAGCCATCTGAAATTTGCTTTGCTTTGCTGATTAAAGCTGACTATGAGTTTTATTAGAGCTGCTAGGGCCTTCATTATATCTCATCTTGGGAGAGGCATGACTTCTTAGGACATTTTTATTTCCAAGTTTATTTTTGAAGTCAGAAAATCTTTTTCAAATTCAAAAGAAATTCACTAGTTGTGTTAGCATAACAGATGCCAAATTGGGCCATTTTAAAAGTTTCATTACGTGTATTTTAGTTAGAACATCTAATTCCATGATTCAGTTACCATCTCCCCACTGCCAGTGTTTGGGTTTTTTTCCCATTGGTGAACTTTTACTAAGTATGTCTTTAAGTATGTGTAAAGTCTTCAGCAGGCCTTGAACGCCTGAAGCCTCTGTGATCTAGGAATCACACAGCTGTTGAGCCCCTCAAGTTACCACAGTTCCTTTATCATGGAGATTGTCCCTTTATAATTGACCCAAGAGATTTGATATGGATAAGATTTCTTCCCATAGTAGCATCATCTCATAAAAACCATTTTGGAATCTGCTGATGAATGTTTTATGGTTGTTATCACTAGTTCCTGGGAAATTTAATTAAGCTGTTGAAATGTTAACATAGTTTCCTCAGAACAGAAGTTATTCTTTGATTGTTTCTTTGTTGCTCAGCTTGTGGGAACCCCATATTACATGTCTCCAGAGCTCTGTCAAGGAGTAAAGTACAATTTCAAGTCTGATATCTGGGCAGTAGGCTGTGTCATTTTTGAACTCCTTACCTTGAAGAGGACGTTTGATGCTACAGTAAGTTGGCATATTATCCCTATATTGCATTTAGCAGGTTGCAAATGGTACAGCCTGACTAAGCAGATCAACTCTATTCCCAGGCTTCTGATTTCTGGCAAAAATAACCTGTATTCAGGTACAAGATTAGTAATCTATTATTAAAATGCTATCGACCCAGCCAGGCGCAGTGGCTCATGCCTGTAATCCCAGCATTTTGGGAGGCCGAGGTGGGTGGATCACTTGAGGTCACCCTGGCCAACATGGTGAAACCCCATCTCCATTAAAAATACAAAACTTAGCTGGGTGTGGTGGCGTGCCCCTGTAATCCCAGCTACTCGAGAGGCTGAGGCACAAAAATTGCTTGAACCCAGGAGGTGGAGGTTGCAGTGAGCCAAGATTGCACCACTGTACTCCAGCCTGGGCAACAGAGCAAGACCCTGTCTCAAAAAAAATTAAAATTAAATTTAAAAGTTCATCTCTTAAAAGCAAAAAATGAAACATGATGGTTCACTTTTTCAAGCAGTAGGAATTGGAACATTATTAACAGCAGCCAGATGATCATGCAACTACTGCATCACTTTCTTGGAAACGTGTAAAAGGATGCAAATCTAGTGAACAGAATGGAAGGGAGCAAAAGACAATTGTTTATCTGGGTCTCACTCTGTTGCCCAGGCCTGGAGTGCAGTGTCGTGATCATAGCTCACTGCAGTCTCAAATTCCTATGCTCCAGCAGTCATCCCGCCTCAGTTCCTGAGTAGTTTGAACTACAGGCATGCCTCACCACACCTGGCTATTTTTTGTAGAGATGGGTTCTCACTATGTTACCCAGGCTGGTTTCAAAATCCTGGCCTCAAGTGATCCTCCTGCCTCAGCCTATGCTAGGATTACAGGTGTGAGCCCCCATGCCCAGCATATTTAGGCCTTTTCCTAAATTGTTACTTTTTTATGCCTTTATTCTATCTTTGTAAACACTTCTGACATAGCATCAGTATCACTTTATTGTACTTAACTTTTTTTATATAGCTGTGGTTTTGCCAGATAATCTAAAACCCTTCCAAATGTTTGCTTTATTTTCTACAATACCTAACACATTGTGGGTGTTAAAAATATTCATTAACTAGAGGGAAAAAAAAGTTTATCTGTTAAAAAATAAAGATTGTCATTGCTTTATAGATAATGAATCCCTTTAAGTCTTTTTTTCTTTTTTTAAGTAAATTAAAGTACAACCTTATATAAAGCAGTGCTTCTCAAACTTTAATACACATACAAAGTCATCTTGTTGAAATGCAGATTTTTTGGGGGGGCAGGGTTGATATTCTGTGTTTCTAACAAGCTCCCAGGTGATGCTGATGCTGCTGGTCCATGGAGCACACTGAGGGGCTAAAGTGGATTCACATCCAGTTGCCTCTACCAACCAGGTGTGAGAATTTAGGCAAATCACTTCCTCTCTTTGATCCTCTGTTTCATTATCTATAACATGGTAACAATATATATTCCTCATACAGAGATTCTCTCATAATGTATATGAAAAACGCAAATATAAGGTAATGTAAATTCATTGCCCTTTCATAAGACCTATTCATTTTTCTAAATCCTGAAGGTTGTTCTAGTATATCATCTAATTCCCCTAAATAGTATGGTGGAAGAAAAATGACTTGGAGTCAGAGGCTGGGCATGTTGGCTCATGTCTGTAATCCCATCACTTTGGGAGGCTGAGGCGGGCGGATCACCTGAGGTCAGGAGTTCGAGACCAGCCTGGCCAATGTGGTGAAACCCCATCTCTACTAAAAAATACAAAACTTAGCCAGGCATGGTGGCGCATGCCTGTAATCCCAGCTACTCAGGAGGCTGAGACACAAGAATCACTTGAACCCAGGAGACAGAGGTTGTAGTGAGCGGAGATCGTGCCACTGCACTCCAGCCTGGGTGACAGAGTGAGACTCTGTCTCAAGAAATATGTGTATATATATATGTTGTGTGTATATTTATATGTGTGTGTGTATATATGTGTGTGTATATATGACTTGGAGTCAGGCTTTAATTGGAGTTATAGCTTCATTTTTACTATCTGTGATTTTGGTCAGTTACTTTACATCTCTGAGCCCCATTTTTCTCATATATAAATTGATAATGATAATAATTTCCTTGAATGGTGTTAGTGAGGCTGAAAAATACCATATATGTAATGTGCCTGTCTAGTTTGTAGTAGTCTCTCAATAATGGTATTACCATAATATTGTTAATATTATCATCTTAATATTATTCACTGCCTTGTCTGTTGCAGCAGAGTATTGCCTGTACAGCCACAACTAGGATATATAAATTAGAAGGCAAGTTAGTTGGCAAGGGAACTACATGAAGCCAAGAAGCATGGCTAGTCTTGCTTTCCTTTTTCTTGGGATTCAGTTGAAAGGTCAGATTATCATATACTCTGAGCATTATATTGTTGGCCACATAGTTATAGATTGTATAGCCAGTTGGCTTCATTCTGTCTGATAGTATCAGTGCATCCCTAACCATTTCTTGTTGATGCATACTAGTAGTTATAACAAGAAGTCAGACCTATTGCCAATTCTTTAAATAATGGTCATAGACACCTGAGAGCCCCTACCAGTAGAGTATAGCATCATCTTCATATAACCAGGAACAATGCAGTCATCATTTTCTCATAGAACCCACTCAACCTGTGTGTGAAGATCGTGCAAGGAATTCGGGCCATGGAAGTTGACTCTAGCCAGTACTCTTTGGAATTGATCCAAATGGTTCATTCGTGCCTTGACCAGGTAGGTGTGGCTTAAATATTCATTTCAGTTTCGTATTTCCCCTTCCAGCCTCAGTGTTTGGTGTATGGCATAACTATAAACCATACAAAACTACATCCAGTTCCCCAGGGTAGAGTGTATTTGTGGCTATATACAGAATAGGTATTGGTAATTCATTATAGTTGTGTGCTTCAGTGAACAAATTCTTACTTTATTCTGTTTTGTAAGTATTAGTTTGTGAAATGAATTTCCCATCTAAATTGTGCTCCATTTTTATGACCAAGAGTAATTTCTGAATATATATTTCATAAAACTGCAATGAAAGATAATTTACCACTTTTAATACAGAATGTCTGTATTTCTCATATCTCATAGTTCCCTTGCTATGTAGTTCTAGTATTACTCAAAGTATGTTTCATGAAACACTGGAGTCAAAATCACCAGGGAATGGGAGAGTTTTGTAAGTAAAAAGAAGATTCCTGGGCCCCACCCCAGACGAACTCAGTCAGAATCTCTGTGGATAAAGCCCAGAAATCTTTATTTGTAACAAACCCCTCAGGTGATTCTTCTATTCTGTATATATTGAGGTTTGAGAGCCACTGCCCTAATTGAACAAGTGAGGAAGGTGCATTATAAACATTCTCCTTCATGTACAAGTGTTGATGATAATGAGGTGAGAAACATAAAACGTGGAGTATCACATAAGAAATGATTTTTAAAACAAAGGGATAATGCAGTGGTCTTTGACTAATTATCTTTAGATCCCATGTTGCCCATTTCCTTTAAGTGAAAACTAACCCTATTTTTACTTTTTAGGATCCTGAGCAGAGACCTACTGCAGATGAACTTCTAGATCGCCCTCTTCTCAGGAAACGCAGGAGGTAAAGTATGAAGAAGTCACTCCATTGTCTTTTCTGAGATAGATGACTTTTAGAGGCTTGATCCAAGTACTACAAGAAAGAGTAGTGTTTCCGGACTTGGTTGCAATAGTGCTATTTTCTACCAACATCCCTGCTTTTATTGCTTAGGGATAGCTTCTGACTTTTGCCTCCTTCGCCTGTGCTATTTTGTTCTAAATGTGTACTGATGAGACCCAAGAGCCCTTCACACCTCCATCCATTGGTTTTAAATCTAGAGTTGAGGCATTAGAGTGCAGTAAGGAAGAGGGGTGTCTGGACTCAGACATCCTTATGTTTATGTCTGAATTTTGTCATTATCTTTGTCAAGTTATTTAACATCCTTATTTCTTAGCTTTCTCCTCTATAAAGTAAGATGAGGTCAGGATTAAAGAAGATAATGCATAAAAAGTGGTCAGTCCAGGGTCTGGCATAGGGTGCTTACCAATTGTAGTGTGAATTGGACTGGGCCTCTGGTTTTTTTGTTTTTTGTTTGTTTTCTGAGACAGAGTCTCACTGTGCATCCAGGCTAGAGTGCAGTGGCCCAGTCCTAGCTCACTGCAGCCTTGAACTCCTGCTGCAAGTGATTCTCACACCTCAGCCTCCCAAGTAGCTAGGACTACAGGTGTGCACCATCATGCCTGGCCAATTTTTCTATTTTTATAGAGATGGGGTCTCGCTGTGTTGCCCAGGGTGGTCTCAAAGCTGTTGCCTGGCCTCAAGCAATCCTCCTGCTTCAGCCTCCCAAAGTGTTGGGATTACAGGCATGAGCCACTATACCCGTCCTGGGCCTTTGTTTTTCACTGCATTTGTTTAGGTGGTAGGTTGGAGTTGGAGGAATCCTCTTCAGGTACATTTTGCCCATATTTGAAGTCGAGTTTTATTGACTCCTCAGAGGTTATTTCCTGAGATTTATTCTGTCAGATATCTTTAGAGATAGGAAGAACATCCATTATCCCTCAGTTCCTCTAGGAGGTTTCACACCTTAATTTAAAACGTTTATCTTCCTTAAATGTTTGAGTCTGTGTTTCATCCTATTACACTATTTTTGCCTTGCTACCCTTCTTCCTCCACTACCAGTTCTTTGTTTTTATACCTTCCAAATATTCACATACAATGTTCGTTTCAAGTCTTGCCCTTGGATACATTCTATACATCCCTAATTCCATATTTGCTGTTTCATCCGTACTGTTATTCTACTATGCCATTTAATTAATCTTTTCTGGTTCTTCTCCAGCCAGTGTTTTAGTGCCTGAAATTATGTACTGTACTCCAGATATGGCACCATGAACTTCCATTTATGTTTTGTGCATGTGCAGGCAGTATCACCCTTTTGGTCTGGTTAAGCATATTTAAAATTTTTATCTGGCTTATTTCACAGCAGT
This sequence comes from Papio anubis, assembly GCF_008728515.1. NCBI lineage: Eukaryota > Metazoa > Chordata > Mammalia > Primates > Cercopithecidae > Papio > Papio anubis. The sequence continues at coordinate 31,564,604 of NC_044982.1, forward strand.
ATAATGATTTATTTTATTTTACTTTTTTTTTTTTAATTTGCCTTTTGAGAGTCTCACTCTGTTGCCCAGGCTGGAGTGCAGTGGTGCAATCTCAGCTCACTGCAACCTCTGTCTCCCAGGTTCAAGCAATTCTCCTGCCTCAGCCTCTCGAGGAGCTGGGACCACAGGCAGGCGCCACCATGCCTGGCTAATTTTTGTATTTTTAGTAGAGACAAGGTTTTACTATGTTGACCAGTCTGGTCCGAACTCCTGACCTCAGGTGATCTGCCTGCGTCGGCCTCCCCAACTGCTGGGATTACAGGCATGAGCCACCAAGCCCGGGGCATAATCACTGTTTTAAGTCACTATTTTAATCTCTTACTTCTTGAGTGTAGGCATGAAATTTTTACTGAGATAATTATAGATTTACCTGCAATACTTTGGAACTTTGTACTTTGATGGAAAACATGGCCGGGCGCGGTGGCTCAAGCCTGTAATCCCAGCACTTTGGGAGGCCGAGACGGGCGGATCACGAGGTCAGGAGATCGAGACCATCCTGGCTAACACGGTGAAACCCCGTCTCTACTAAAAATACAAAAAACTAGCCGGGCGAGGTGGCGGGCGCTTGTAGTCCCAGCTACTCGGGAGGCTGAGGCGGGAGAATGGCACAAACCCGGGAGGCGGAGCTTGCAGTGAGCTGAGATCCGGCCACTGCACTCCAGCCCGGGCTACAGAGCAAAGACTCCGTCTCAAAAAAAAAAAAAAAAAGAAAACATAAGACAGAGTTTTCCAGACAGAGAATATAGCATGAGCAGAAACATAGACACAGGAAGTTGTGGAAAATACTCAGGAAACACAAAATTCTATTTGGCTAGATTAGTGGTTCTAGACCTGGGACTTTTGATGCAAAATATCAGGAGCTTTCAAAAAGTACTGATGCCTGAGCACTACTCCAGGAGCTCAGCTATAATTGATTTAGTTAGGATGACAGCCCTGGGCTAGAACATGGGGTGCAAACAAAAGGAAGGAAGTCTGGAAAAATAGGTAGGAAATCTTGCATGCCAGGCCAAGAAGATTGTGGTTAATTCAAGAGGTAGTGCAAAAGATAGAGTGGGTATCACATCCACTGTCGAGAGATAGTGGATGTTTGCGAGAGGGCAGTTCATGTGATGAGAGGCATATCTAAGGAAGAGTTATTTAGCAATATTAGCATCTGCGTTAAATTAGTATAGTAAAATGATTAAGACTGTAGTAAGTGAGGCTGATTAGGAGGTATTATCACAGTACAAGTGGGAAGTGGAGCTGCCCAGAACTAAGGTGGTGAGACTGGAAAGGAAGAGGTGAGTACAAAAAGTACTATATAGGTAGAATCTGTAGAACCTGAATATTAAAGGGAAAGAGATGAATCAGAGATGACTGAGGTTTTAAGCCCAGTTGTCTGGGAGAACTGGGGAAGGCTGTTGCAGCTCGTTACAGAAATAGAGGAGTCGGAAAGAAAAGCTCATTTGGGGAAAAGCTAACAAGCTCATATTTGGAGATCCTGAGTTTGGGAGTCAGTGGGCAGACTAGATGAAGGTGTCCATCAGATACTAAACATGTACATCAGAGGTTCTCAAGGCTCTCTGTTCCACCCTGGACCACTTCTCAGAGGTAGAAAGCAAATGGCCCCAAACTGCTGGCCTTTGGGTATTTAATGAATTATCTAATGAAAGGACTATATAATTGTTTTGAGTTGTATCGAGGTACTTTGCTAAAAGTATTGTGATGTTGTAGGATGCATACAGTTTATAAGAGGATTAAATCTGTGAAATGTATTAAACAGACACCTCTGCAATATAAAATCCTATTATTTCACTCATGTATCTTTGCTTTTCTTTTGGTAGAGAGATGGAGGAAAAAGTCACTCTGCTTAATGCACCTACAAAGAGACCAAGGTAATGTTCAAGAGACTCTTAAAAACTTATATATCCTAAATTACAACCAGGGGGGGTCTTTCTTGAGCATAGGCATTATTTAATTTCAGGAGCCAGCATCTGCTTAAATTTCAGACAGTCATTTCTAAGAAGAAAGCTATAATTTCACCCTTACACTAAAGTGGCCATCATTACCATGATGAATGTGGAAAAGTGTAGGTGTTATGGGTCAGACTGGAATCTGATCTGGCCAAGCTGTGATGAAGCCCTGAGGCAGGAATTTCAAAGTCTGCTGTGATAGAGCACATTGAAATAAGTTGTCGAGAAAGAACATACTTTCTCATACCATAATTGGCAGTTCTTCTCAGGGAACAGACTGGAAGCATTTTTCTTTGATATTGTTTTTAATGTTAAATGTGCCTTTGTTCTGGGGGTTGTTGGCAGGTCAAGCACTGTGACTGAAGCACCCATTGCTGTAGTAACATCACGAACCAGTGAAGTCTATGTTTGGGGTGGTGGAAAATCCACCCCCCAAAAACTGGATGTTATCAAGAGCGGCTGTAGTGCCCGGCAGGTGTGTGCAGGGAATACCCACTTTGCTGTGGTCACAGTGGAGAAGGAACTGTACACTTGGGTGGTAAGTGAACGCTAAGCATTTTGGAACAGTGCTGTAAGCCTAATAGTTTACTGGGCCCACGATGTTTAAGCATTTTATTAGCTGAACCTATACTAAAGGAGTGGCAACCTGGGGTGATGGAATGGAAGCTATTATAAGAGCAGGAATTTTGTCTGTTTAGTTCACTGATGTACGCCCAGGGGTGGTACATATTAGGTCACCTATAAATGGTTTTTGAATGAATGAATTAGAGAGGGAGAGAAAATGGAAAGACTCAGGAGACTGGGCTTTCCCATTTACAGCTGGATGATTTCAGACAAGTCACTCAATTACTCTGTTATATTACCATGAGGTTCAGAGCAACTATTATCTGTGAAATAGCTTTGTAAACAAAGGAAGCACTATACCATGTCAGGAAACCCCTGAAGCCCACAGCAGTGATTGAAGATGGCTAGGTATATTTTGTGTAGAATTTCTTTGTTGCCCTCTAGATTCTCCCCTCTCCCATTCTTTAACAAATTGTGTTTGCTGTCTGTTTCCTTATCTCTCACTCTCTCCTCATTCACCTACAGTGCAGCTTCCATCTCTGCCACTCAACTGAAATTAGTCTTGAAAAATGACCCATAAATTGCTAAAATAAAACAGATGGTTTTTAGTCCTTACTTAGCTTGACTCTGGGTAGCATTTGACATAGTTGACCACTCCCTCCTTGAAGCTTTGTCTTCACTTGCCTTCTGTGATAGTGTGTTCTCTTGGCTTTCCGCCTGTCTCTTGCTATGCCTTCTCAGGCTCATTTCAGGCTGTTGGAGAGAAATTAGTATCTTAAACATTTATTGGCTGGGAGCAGTGGCTCACACCTGAAGTCCCAGCACTTTGGGAGGCCAAGGCGAGTGGATTGTTTGAAGCCAGGAGTTTGAGACCAGCCTGGCAAACATGACAAAACCCCATCTCTACTAAAAATACAAAAGTTAGCTGAGAATACAAAAGTGGCGTATGCCTGTGATTCCAGCTACTCAGGAGGCTGAGGCACGAGAATCACTTGAGCCTGGGAGGTGGAGATGGCAGTGAACCACTGGAGAGCACACCACTGCACTCCAGCCTGGGTGACAGAGCAAGAGCTTGTTTGAAAAAAAATATATACATATATATGTATATGTATTATGAGGACTTGTAGTTTACTCATTTAATAGAATTATTTTTCTCTATAAAACTGTAGAAAAGGCCAGATGTGGTGGCTCACGCCTGTAATCCCAACACTTTGGGAGGCTGAGGCAGGTGGATCACCTGAGGTCAGGAGTTCGAGACCAGCCTGGCCAACACGGCAAAACTCCATCTCTACTAAATATACAAAACATTAGCTGGGCGTGGTGGCAGGTGCCTGTAATCCCTGCTACTTGGGAGGCTGAGGCAGGAGAATCGCTTGAACCCTGGAGACAGAGCTTGCAGTGAGCTGAGATCGAGCCACTGCACTCCAGCCTGGGTGACAAGAGCGAAACTCCGTCTCAAAAAAAAAAAAAAAGTTGAAAAGTCATCAAGGACTAGTCTCATTGCTGTATAGCAGCCTCTTTGATGTAGCCAGATTCTTTATAACTCTTCCATGTTTCAGGGAAACTGTGACCAAAATTTATGAAACTTCTAGTACAGATTTTCAAGAAGCTATATTCCTGTAGAAAGCAACCAAATTAGACTATATTATAAAGAATTTTTTTCACCATCACCTGTAATTAAATATATTGTTTACCTTAGACTTGAAGGACAAAGATTAGATTAATGGATATTAATCTGGATACTTTTTAAGTTTTCTTTACCTGTTGGCAGGGTCTTTATACTACTTGCTATTAAAATATTTAATCCCTTTGCCCATTTTTTTCTAATTCCTAAACTTCTAGCTCTTTTTTCCTACTGTTTTTCTTCATATGAAGTTACATTAAAGATCAGCTTTTGGCATGAAAAATTAAAACTTCATAAGACCTCTCAGCCGGGCATGGTGGTTCATGTCTACAATCCCAGCACTTTGGGAAGCCGAGGCAGGAGGATCACTTGAGCCCAGGAGTTCAAGGCCAGCTTGGGCAACATAACGAGAACCCATCTCTTTAAAATTTTAAGTTTAATAAAATGTAATTAAAAAAAAAAGTCATAAGACCTCTTTATTTCACAGAACATGCAAGGAGGCACTAAACTCCATGGTCAGCTGGGCCATGGAGACAAAGCCTCCTATCGACAGCCAAAGCATGTGGAAAAGTTGCAAGGCAAAGCTATCCATCAGGTTTCATGTGGTGATGATTTCACTGTCTGTGTGACTGGTAAGCCATCAGCAGAAAGTGTCTTAAGTGCATTTAATGTGGGGGTATTTTGCTTAATGCTGTGCAATCTTAATTGGGATTTTAAAACAAAAGACAGTCTACAAAGAACCAGAGGACCTTGAGCAAATATACTCATTAATAATAACATGCCAAATTTGCTATAGTATTAGGTGGTGGTGAGCAAGGAGAAGACAGAGAAGAGGTGGGATCAGGAGAAAATGTGTGTCCCGGTTGGCAGGAGAAATAATCTTACCACCTCATCAGGCTATGGACAACACAAAATTAGGATCAAGACCTAAGTTTAGTTTTAGTCTTGTCATTACTTACTTTATGGTTCCTTGGAACTCTTTTTTTTTTTAATCTATATAACAAAGATGGCCCTATTAAAATTTTAGGTCCTTTTAACGTGATAATGCTACCACTTTTTAAATTGTTTTATATAGTAGTGGTAGTAGTACACATGACTCTCTGACATAGAACTCTAGATTTGCACAGTCTGTCCTTTTAATTTCTTGGATATAATTATTTCATGTGAGATCATTTGCTGGGGTAGTCCTCATTCCAGCCCTGCCCAATTTTCTGATTAGATAGAATAAGTCAGTCCTTTGATGGATTCTGTTTTCCTTTCTTTTGCAGATGAGGGTCAGCTCTATGCCTTTGGATCAGATTATTATGGCTGCATGGGGGTGGACAAAGTTGCTGGCCCTGAAGTGCTAGAACCCATGCAGCTGAACTTCTTCCTCAGCAATCCAGTGGAGCAGGTCTCCTGTGGAGATAATCATGTGGTGGTTCTGACACGAAACAAGGAAGTCTATTCTTGGGGCTGTGGCGAATATGGTAGGGGTAGCCTTGTCTCTGTCCACTTCTTCGCAGGTATACAACCTGACTTCAAAGTTGTATGCATCTAAACACATCATGCAGCCCCTAAATGAGAAGTGTTGATTCCGTAAATCTTTTTAATTTTTTTTTTTTTTTCCTCGAGACAGAGTTTCTCTCTGTCACCCAGGCTGGAGTGCAATGGCACGATCTGGGCTCACTGCAACCACCACCTCCTGAGTTCAAGCGATTCTCCTGCCTCAGCCTCCTGAGTAACTGGGATTACAGGCGTACACCATCACACCTAGCTAATTTTTTGTACTTTTAGTAGAGACAGGGTTTCGCCATGTTGGCCAGGCTGGTCTCGAACTCCTGACCTCGTGATCTGCCCGCCTCGGCCTCCCAAAGTGCTGGGATTACAGGCATGAGCCACCATGCCTGGCAAAAGAGAATCTTACAGAACCTCTTCACTGGGAAGGAAGCCCTCATTATAATGATTTTCATTCTTATGTGTGTTTCAGGACGACTGGGTTTGGATTCAGAAGAGGATTATTATATACCACAAAAGGTAAAATCAGAAGCAGCTTCTTTCTAAAACCTATCTAAGTCGCACAGACTCCAATAATATGTCCTGTTTCCTTGGCTCTACTGTATCAAGGTGTTTATTTATGAAATGTTTCCTGTGTGGGAGACCGACAATCTAGGATTCCTGATTTAGCACCCTGTGGTCTTGTCATCTGACCAAATCATAGAAAATTGAGAAAGTGTGGCCGGGCGCGGTGGCTCAAGCCTGTAATCCCAGCACTTTGGGAGGCCGAGGCGGGTGGATCACAAGGTCAGGAGATCGAGACTATCCTGGCTAACATGGTGAAACCCCGTCTCTACTAAAAATACAAAAAACTAGCTGGGCGCGGTAGCGGACGCCTGTAGTCCCAGCTACTTGGGAGGCTGAGGCGGGAGAATGGCGTGAACCCGGGGGGCGGAGCTTGCAGTGAGCCGAAGATTGCGCCACTGCACTCCAGCCTGGGAGACACAGTGAGACTCCGTCTCAAAAAAAAAAAAAAAAAAAAGAAAATTGAGAAAGTGGATACAACGACTGTGGACATTGTGAAGTCACATCTTACTCAGGGATGAAAGCTAAAATCAGCGTGTACAGCAGAAAAGTCACATATAGCTACAAATACACTGGAAAATTCAAGAAGATACAGTAAAGCAATATACTGTCTCTTAACCCAACACAGTCATTTTCCTTTCCTATTTCTACAATTGACCACCAGATGAAATATTAATAGTTGTTTTTGTTTAGCAGTCATGTTGCATTATCTAATTACTCTCAGCCTTGCCAGAGCTGGCCCTGTGAGAGGCTCACAGAGGCTGATACCAGCTGGGGGGAAAGCACAGTCACATCTCTCCCACCTACCCTAGGGCACAGCCTTACCCATTGGAGGGTTGGCTAAATCAGCTATACCATTTATTGTTTACCAGTGTTTTGGCTTTTTTTTTTTTCCTTGGGAACTTTTAGACAAATCAGTTTTTATTTACATTTTAAAAATTAAATTATTCTGCGTTTCTAAGGACCATCCTCAATGGGATTCCCAGCTGTTCCTTTTCTCCTGGAAAGGCTGTGGCAGAAACTGAGGGTTGAGGTTTCAGGTTTTACACACATCCATTGTGGACCCACACACGCATCACCCCACCATTCTCCAGTCCTGTCTAGTTAGCTGTAAAAATATATGAGCATTTGGAAATCCTAGATATTACCTCAGTACTCTGTCACCTCTCCTATAAAATGATCAGATTGGGACCTCTAGGGCTGTTGAATTTCTGTAACTGTCAAGCAGCCTTCCATCTCAAGACAAAATCAGCAATGAATTGAAGCTTCTTTCTCAACTTTTTGACAAGTCACCCTAAGTAGGACTATTACTAAAACAAACTGAGAGGGGCTGTCTTGTTTGGTTGACCTGGAACTGTCACCTTTTCCCTGATATTGTAAAACTTGAGCTCTTCATTGACCGTAGTAGCCTTGGCTGGGCACAATGGCTCATGCCTGTAATCCCAGCACTTTGGGAGGCCGAGGCGGGCAAATCCCTTGAGGTCAGTAGTTTGAGACCAGCCTGGCCAATGTGGTGAAACCCTGTCTCTACTAAAAACACAAAAATTAGCCAAGCATGGTGGCACATGCCTGTAGTCCCAGCTACTCAAGAGGCTGAGGCAGGAGAATAGCTTTGAACCTGGGAAGCAGAGGTTGCAGTGTGCCAAGATCATACCACTGTACTCCAGCCTGGGCGACAGAGCAAGACTCCACCTCAAAAAAAAAACAAGAAAATAAAATAGTAGTTTCAGCCGGGTGTGATGGCTCATGCCTGTAATCCCAGCACTTTGGGAGGCCAAGATAGGTAGATCACCTGAGGTCAGGAGTTCGAGACCAGCCTGGCCAACATGGTGAAACTCCATCTCCAATAAAAATACAAAAATTAGCCGGGCATGGTGGTGTGTACCTGTAATCTCAGCTACTCCGGAGGCTGAGACAGGAGAATCGCTTGAACCTGGGAGGCAGAGATTGCAGTGAGCCAAGATCGCGCTTCTTCACTCCAGTCTGGGCAAAAGAGGGAAACTCTGTCTCAAAAAAAGAAAAGAAAAAATAGCCTCTAAGACACTGGGCAAATCTGAAAAGAATAGAGCGGTCCTCACATTTCTGTAATCATTCTGCTAAATGCAGCATGTCTCTTTTGAAAGAATTTAAGAGCTTTTTTTCTAATACGAATTATATATTTGGGATTTCTTTTTCTGATTTTTTTCTTGCAGGTGGATGTTCCCAAGGCCTTGATTATTGTTGCAGTTCAATGTGGCTGTGATGGGACATTTCTGTTGACCCAGTCAGGCAAAGTGCTGGCTTGTGGACTCAATGAGTTCAATAAGCTGGGTCTGAATCAGTGCATGTCAGGAATTATCAACCATGAAGTGAGTGTCCTGATTGGTGTTCTAACCACATCATCAGAATTTCTCTAGGTTGGAATTTCTTTGGGATGCTATTATTAGTTAGTGACCATGGAATTTGACTTAAGAATAAAGTTATGGTCTCATAGGCATTGTGTGCAGCAAAAGAAGCCAGCCACAAAGAGTACATGCTATATAGCTCTATCTGTGTAAAATTTAAGAACAGGAAAAATTAACTTATACTGGCAGAAATCAAATTAACTTATACTGGCTACTTATGGAAGGAGGGGTATTAACAGAAGAGGTGGAAGGGATCCTAGGGTGATGGGAATGGTCTATATCTTGATCTGTAATGGTTTTACAAGTATATGTATATAGAAAAATGTGTCAAGCTCTGTGATATTTTGCAGTATGTTGTACTTCAATAAATAAATTGATTACAAAGAATAAAATTATGAAATTCAGCTTTTACCTTATTGAAATAGGAACAAGCAAATTAATGTTACGAAAAAAAAAGACATTTCCATGCATCACCTTCCTGGAGTTTTTTTGATTGATTGATTGATTGATTGGAGTTTTTTAGATTTATTTCTCCCAAATCACTGATCCTGTTTAGGCTTATTGATGTAATTACCATTCTGTCTTCAAAAATGTTAGTAAATTGGCCAGTGATATTGTCTTAGTTTCCTTTTTGTGTTAATATGATGAGTTTTGTCATTTTCCAAAGAATAAAATTAAGAGACAGAAGTTTTCTGACTCAATGAAAAAGGTAAGAATTAATTTTTTAGCAATCTCTAAAGTAGTGATTTTCAATTAGGAGAGTACAAATTCAGGGCAAGGCTGGAGAGAGTGTCTTTGTAGTTTGAAAAGAAATATTCAGTTGTTGGGCGCAGTGGCTCACATCTGTAATCCTGGCACTTTGGGAGGCCGAGGCGGGCGGATCATGAGGTCAGGAGATCAAGACCATCTTGGCTAATACAGTGAAGCCCCGTCTCTACTAAAAATACAAAAACAAAACAGCCGGGCGTGGCGGCAGGCGCCTGTAGTCCCAGCTACTCAGGAAGCTGAGGCAGGAGAATGGCGTGAACCTTGGAGGCAGAGCTTGCAGTGAGCCGAGACCGTGCCACTGCACTCCAGCCTGGGCGACGAAGCAAGACTCCGTCTCAAAACAAAACAAAACAAACAAAAATAAAGAAATAGTCAGAATTACTATTACTTGATTTATGTTTTCATTATAGCAGTGGATTTGTTGTGAAATTTTCAACTTCAATGAGAGGATTCTTTTTTAATACTAATTCAAAGAGTTTTAATTAAGTTGAGAAACACTACCCTATAGATGAAATTAGATCACAGTAAACTGATTCCTTTATGGGCTGGAGACAGTCCTCAGGACTTTAATTCTTTGCCCTGCCCTTGTTAGATATGCAGAGTGTATAACCAAGGTAAGTGTCAATGATTCTCTCCTTATGTAAATACCTTCTGGGATAGAAAGTTCATGTTTTATAAACCCTAAGTCAGAATCTAAAACTTTGGTTGTCAGAAAGTTCTGCCTCACGTGCTGTATTCTCTGATTACATATTGAGCTTATTTCTTCTTGTTTTCTGTTGGAGATGGAAAACTACCTGGCACCCTCTTCTTAGTAAAATATATCTCACTTGAAAGGCCTTTTGGTCACCAGGACTTTTTTCCATTCTCAACCTGATTTTCCCTCGATTTTCTTACCTCATGTATCTGCTTTGTGTTTTATTTTGGTTCAGGCATACCATGAAGTTCCCTACACAACGTCCTTTACCTTGGCCAAACAGTTGTCCTTTTATAAGATCCGTACCATTGCCCCAGGCAAGACTCATACAGCTGCTATTGATGGTAAGTTGATTTACAACTGTATCACATGCCTTAGTAACTCAGCCTCTTTTATTCAATCAAGTATTAGGTTTTCTTCATTTGTACATCATCCTGATTTCCCCTGAACATCTAGTATTATCTCATTAATGTATTCAGGTACATATTTTTCTTGATAATTATTATAAATGCATAATAAATACATCCTTTTATGAGACCACCGCACCTATGATTCCAGACATCTGTTGTCTCTGATTAGCACCTTTTATAAGTATTCTAAGGTAATACTCATTTTTCTCACTAAAAGTACAATACTGGAGAGAATACAATATCGAGTCGCTGACTGGATCTAATTGGTTATAGTGCCTAGATACTGTAGCTGCTCTAGGTCCAGGATCATGTGGCTAGTTTTGTATTTGTATATTCTAACAACCAGAAGCTAGTTCATGGAAGTCTACTTGGCTGCATCTTCTCTGGGTTCCAGGACTCATTTGTGCTTTGTTGTTTCTTTTTGCTTCTCTCTCAGAGCGAGGCCGGCTGCTGACCTTTGGCTGCAACAAGTGTGGGCAGCTGGGCGTTGGAAACTACAAGAAGCGTCTGGGAATCAATCTGTTGGGGGGACCTCTAGGTGGGAAGCAAGTGATCAGGGTCTCCTGCGGTGATGAGTTTACCATTGCTGCCACTGATGGTGAGTCTGTACATATCATTTCAAGCTTTCTGGATTCTTGGCTGTGTTTCAGTTCTTGGCTGGGAAAGAAGTGGACTGGTTATTTGTATAGCTGCATTATGGATATACTTTTTTATTTGTATTAAATTGGTGGCCGGTTATATATATTAAGCTTTATTAACTTTTTATGTATTCAACATAGTGATTGTTTTTAAAGGCCAGAAATCTAGATAATGATAGGTTAATGTTCTACATTCCTCCTTTTTTCATTTCAGCTTTCACTTTTTTGGTAAAATGTTGTAAGAATTATTAAGTACTTCTATACAACTTGCCCAGTATCTTACTGATTGGTTTCAATAAACATTGATTGGATAGCTGGAGAGAACAGCATATTTTCTCTGTTGTCTGGGGTCAACTGTACTACAGTGATGTCCATAGGGACTGCTAAGGTTCGAAGGGCTGCTTTCCTCTATATTATGTGTCTCTCAGATTTCTGAGTTGGTCTAACTGATTTTTCTTCTCTTTTCTCTGAGACGATTTTTTTTTTTTTTTTTTTTTTTTTTGGAGACAGAGTTTCACTCTTGTTGCCCAGGCTGGAGTGCAATGGTGCGATCTCAGCTCGTCACACACAGCCTCTGCCTCCCAGGTTCAAGCGATTCTCGTGCCTCAGCCTCCTGAGTAGCTGGGATTATAGGCATGCACCACCACGCCTGGCTAATTTTTGTATTTTTAGTAGAGATGGGGTTTCTTTATGTTGGTCAGCAGGTCTCGAACTCCCGAGCTCAGGTGATCTGCTTGCCTCGACCTCCCAAAGTGCTGAGATTACAGGCGTGAGCCATTGTGCCTGGACTTTTTTTTGTTTTTGTTTTTGTTTTTTTTTGAGATGGAGTCTTGCTCTGTTGCCCAGGCTGGAGTGCAATGGCACGATCTTGGCTCACTGCAACCTCCACCTCCCAGGTCCAAGCAAATCTCATGCCTCAGCCTCCTGAGTACCTGGGATTACAGGCGTGAACCACCACATCCAGCTAATTTTTGTATTTTGTATTTTTAGTACAGACAGGGTTTTGCCATGTTGGCCAGGCTGGTCTCGAACTCCTGACCTCGTGATCTGCCCGCCTCGCCTGCCAGAGTGCTGGGATTACAGGTGTGAGCCTCTGCACCTGGTCCTCTATGACTGTTTTTCTGCAGTATAGTTTGGTTCATTACTCCTTTTTTTTTTTTTTTTTTTTTTTTGAGACACAGTCTCACTCTTGTCACCCAGGCTGGAGTGCAGTGGCACGATCTCAGCTCACTGCAATCACCACCTCCCAGGTTCAAGCGATTCTCCTGCCTTAGCCTCCCGAGTAGCTGGGATTATAGGCACTTGCCACCATGCCTGGCTAATTTTTGTATTTTTAGTAGAGATGGGGTTTTGCCATGTTAGGCAGACTGGTCTCAAACTCCTGACCTCAGATGATCCACTCCTCTTGGCCTCCCAAAGTGCTGGGATTACAGGCGTGAGCCTCTGCGCCTGGTCACTCCTCTTCTGTACTGCCACTGTTGCTATCCTACTTTCCCTTCCTTCTTTGCTTACTTTTTTCCTCTTTTTTCTTTTTCCTGTGTCATCATCTGAACTTCTAAATTTTTGTAGCCACTTTTTTCACTTGACTGGTAACAACTCACATTTCATTTTCTTTTTTTGAGACAGAGTCTTGCTCTGTGCCCAGGCTGGAGTGCAGTGGTGTGATCTCAGCTCAGTGCAGCGTCCACCACCCAGGTTCAAGTGCTTCTCCTGCCTCAGCCTCCCAAGTAGCTGGAATTACAGGCGTGTGCCACCATGCCCAGCTAATACATTTCATCTTCTTATCTTTTGACTCATCAATTTTTTTGTTGTTGATTTTGCTCTGAGATATCCTTGTTTTCTTTTGGTCCATGCCTGTTCTGTACTCATGAGGGGTCTCAGGGATATTGTCAATTAAGTGATCTGTTACCATATTTAAATAAACCAGCATTCAGAACAGCACATTAACTCTCTCTGCTTGTCCCAAAATAAGGGACTTTAAGGAGCAAACTGTTTAGGTCAGACTTGGATAAATGGAAATGTCACACAGGACAGAATCAGGATGTCACTGAAGATAAATTTAGTGCAGCAAATGCTATAGCACTTTCTGACAGGGCTTCAGAAAGCTCATGTTTCTTGAATAGATCTGTGTAGTTCATGACTTTAACTTCAGAATGAGGAATGTAAATTTGGATTCTGTGGCTGGGCATATTACCTCTTGATGTTCCTATACTCCTCTGAACTGTACTTGATGGCCTTATTCATGTCCAGGTCCTCTTTTAGGCTCTAGGAATATAGAAATGAGTCTCAGAAAACCCCTGCTTTCAAGGAGCTCACAGTCTAGTAGAGTAGGGGACGAGCACAGGCAGGTGTTAGGTGCTGTAATAGCAGCAGCCTACTCTTCTAAGTCCTGGAGTGCCCCAAGGCTCACTTGTCTCTCCAAAGTGAGCTTGTTCCCTTACATTCCCCCTATACACTGCTTTATATCACCAGCCTTGACCTTGAGACTCATTTATTCAACAGCTCCTCAACTTGATGTCGAAATATAGGGTGGGCCATATAGCCCACTTATCTTAGACCAATCCTGATTCATGCCTTCATGCCTGTTGTCATGGCTTAATGATTAATAGCAACCCTGTTTCATTTAAAAAAAAAAAAAAAGCCTGATTTGGATAAGAAGTTATAGGCATCTCAGACAAACTTAGTATACTCAAAATCAAACTTCTGATTTTCTGCCCAGACCTGTACCTCCTGCAGCCTTCCTGTCTCAATAAATGGCAGCTTCATCCTACACTCCACATCCCATCCATATTGGTTATCTTAGAATAAATCCAACCACTTCTCACCATCTCCACTACAACTGGTCTCCCTGCTTTCATCCTTGCTCCCCTGCCATCAGTTCTCCTCAGTAGATGGAGGGATTCTCTTAAATACCTACTGCTCAAAACCTCCAGTGGTTTCCTCTATCAGTCAGTAGACCAGAGTCATCACAGTGGCCTGACTGGCCCTATGTGAGCAGGACCCCAGCCACCTCCTGACACCTTCTGCTATCACCGTCCCTTCCTTTACTTTGTTCCAACTGTAGGGGTCTCCTTGTTCCTTGTTTGTGCTACTGACATTACTTTTGCTGTTGCTGTTCCCTCTGCCTGGAAACTCTTCCTCACTCCAGTAGATCTCTGTTCAAGTGTCAGAACTCCTCTGACCTACCCTATCTAAAATAATGATATCCCACCCAACTGTTACTCTTTGTTTCCACTTATTTTTCTCCACCATTTATCTTCATAGCATTTATCACTACCTTAAATATTAGGTGTTTATTTATGTATTATCAGTCTCCCCTACTAGAATGTCAGTTCCACAGCGCAAGGACTTGGTTTTTTTCACTGCTTCATCACCCCATGCAGTACTTGTCATGAAGTAGATGTTCAGTCAGTTTTTGAATGAATGACCAATAAAAAGTTGTTGAAGAAAAAGGTGAATGAATGGATGAATGAATGAATGAATGGCAGTACATAGGAAGAGTGGGCATTTTTACCCGAGTGGAATCAGGAAGAGTTTAGGCTTTATATAGGAGAATAAACAGCTTTCCCTTGTTTAGTACATAGTGGGAAGTCTTTCTAGCTCTAGGATATAAAGATGGAGAACCCAGAGAGTTGGGAAGCCAGTGTTCTGTTAAATGGTCTGCTGTTTAACTTTTTTCCTAGATAATCACATTTTTGCCTGGGGCAATGGTGGTAATGGCCGCCTGGCAATGACCCCCACAGAGAGACCACATGGCTCTGATATCTGTACCTCATGGCCTCGGCCTATTTTTGGATCTCTGCATCATGTCCCGGACCTATCTTGCCGTGGCTGGCATACCATTCTCATTGTTGGTAAGAGTTTCATATGTCTGGGGTTGGGATGGCTTTGACAGAGGATAGACCCACGTCTGAGCTACTATTGGTCACATTCTTGGAAACAGAAATGTCCTGAAGAAGCCATTCTGTAAGTCTTGTAATGGTCAAGGATGCCATGCCTAGTGGTGGGAACAGAACATTGTCATTTCCTGGAATTTTGCTATCTGCCATCTCTTGATTATTTTTTAATATAACTTTGGGCTCTGCCTCCCTGCTTAGAATTGATTTTTTTTTTTTTTTTTTTTTTGTCTTTTTTTTTGAGATGGAGTTTCACTCTTTTCGCCCAGGCTGGAGTGCCATGGTGTGTGATCTTGGCTCACTGCAACCTCCACCTCCTGGGTTCAAGCGAATTCTCTTGCCTCAGCCTCCCAAGTAGCTGGGACTATAGGCACCCACCACTACACCCGACTAATTTTTGTATTTTTAGTAGAGACGGGGTTCCACCACGTTGGCCAGGCTGGTCTAGAGCTCCTGACCTCAGGTGATCCACCTGCCTCGGCCTCCCAAAGTGCTGGGATTACAGGCATGAGCCACCATGCCCGGCCCTAGAATTTGTTACTTCCAGTCATCCACCAATTAATTTGTTGTCTGTGCTTATGCTTTCATGAGAAACATTCAGTACATCCTTTAAAAGAAACTTTAAATTATAAGTGCTTTCTGCATAAACATTACTTTGTTATGAACTACTTTATAAATGCTTGTGTAAGAGTTTATAAGTCTACTTTTAGATCAGTGGTTTGCAGCCTTAGCAGCACATACATTAGAATCCTTGAGAAGCGCCTTTTTTTTTTTTTTTTTTTTGAGATGGAGTCTCGCTGTGTCACCCAGGCTGGAGCGCAGTGGTGTGATCTCAGCGCACTACAACCTCCCAGGTTCAAGCGATTCTCCTGCCTCAGCCTCCCTAGTAGCTGGGACTACAGGAGTGTATCACCACACCTGGCTAATTTTTGGATTTTTTAGTAGAGATGGGGTTTCACCATATTAGCCAGGCTGGTCTCGAACTCCCGACCTCATGATCCGCCCACCTCGGCCTCCCAAAGTGCTGAGATTACAGGCATGAGCCACTGAACCCGGCCAAGAAACTTTTAAGAATACCATTGTCCAGACCCTATCCCTGACCAATTAAATCAGAATCTCTGGGGTGGAACCTATAGACCTATGCAGTGTTACTTCTTTTTTTTTAATTTTGAGACAGAGTCTCACTCCATTACCCAGAGTAGACTGCAGTGGCACAAACACAGCTCACTGCAGTTTTCCTCTCCCAGGCTCAACTGATCTCTCACCTGAGCCTCCCAAGTAACTGGGACTACAGCCAGTGCCACCACACCTGGCTAAGTTTTGTGGTTTTTTTAGAGATTGGGTTTTGCCATGTTGCCTAGGCTGGTCTCAAACACATGGTTACTTTCTAAAACTTCCCAGGTGATACCAGTGACCAGCCAAGGCAGACAGTTACTAATGTAGATGGTGAATATAATTAGAATAGCAAGTGGTGCTTAGCTTATGATACTAATTTCTAAAACTGTAAGTTATAAGTCTAAAGTTGTCTGAAGTCAGGGAGAGCAATTATCTCCCATCCTAGTCTTCTCTCATTTTTCTTGCCTATATCTGTATACAGTGCTTACCTACCAAATATTTTTTCTCAGAGAAAGTATTGAATTCTAAGACCATCCGTTCCAATAGCAGTGGCTTATCCATTGGAACTGGTAAGTACCAATGTTTCAGGTACCAGTGGTTTTCTGAAGTGTGAATCTTTTGGTTAGATTCCATGTAGACTCAAAAACCCAAAGGAAAATGGGAAATGTCTTTGGGAAGTGAAGAATACAGTGGTTAAGAGAGAGGATCATATTTTGGTTGGTTTTGCAGTAAGTTATGACTTTTACATTGTGGTCAGAGAGAGAGTACATCATCTTTGCCTCCAACGTATATGGAAGTTAATTAAGTAGCTTGCCCAGTACTGTAATATGACTTATGTATTATTCCTTTCCTTGCTATTCTAGGGGGTAATGAGTCCTCTACTTCCACGGTATTCCCAGGAGTATTCCAGTCTTAAGAAATAGTTCACCAAAACAGGCACTCAGAATAAAACTCGGCTAAACTTTCAGTGTGGTTAGGAGAATCATCTCAAAGATCTCTGATAGATTTCCTTTGACTGCTGTCTTCATGGTTCTTTATTATTGGGGACCATGCCAGGAATTGAATCTATTTTCCTTTTGGTTTTCTACCTGCTAGAGTCCCTGTAGCCTTTGATGTCTCAGAACCAGGATTCTGATTTATTTTATTTATTTATTTTTTTTGAGGCACAGTCTTGCTCTGTCGTCCAGGCTAGAGTGCAGTGGCTCACTGCATCCTCTGCCTCCCAGGTTAAAGTGGTTCACCTTCCTCAGCCTCCCAAGTAGCTGGGATTATAGGCATGCACCACCACACTCAGCTATTTTTTGTATTTTTAGTAGGGATAGGGTTTCACTGTTTTGGCCAGGCTGGTCTCAAACTCCTGGCCTCAAGTGATCTCCCCACCTCAGCCTCCCAAAGTGCTGGGATTACAGGCATGAGCCACTATGCCCGGCCCAGATTCTGATATTGTTTGGAATCAAAACACATAAACACCCAGAATAAAAGCAGATTAAAGCTGGGCACAGTGGCACAGCCGTTAATCCTAGGTACTCAGGAAGCTGAGTCAGGAGGATTACTTGAGGCCAGGAGTTCAAGGTTGCAGTGCACTATCATTATGCCTATGAATAGCCACTGCAATCCGGGCCTGGGCAACATAGCGAGACCCTGTCTCAAATGAATGAATAAATACATAAACAATCGGTCAAACAGATTAAACCTCCAAAAACAAAACAGCTGAAAACATGATCTAGACTTGTTGAACTTCAGTTTACACATATACACCGACTTATAATACCATATTATATATAGTTTATTTAAGTAGCCCATTGCTTGGCATCTCTGTTTACGTATATTAATATCTGTCAAAACTGACTAAAGATCTTTTGCTAAGCACAGCAGTTCGACTACAACTTTGTTTTGCTAGAACAGTATTTAAAGGAAAAACATAAAATTAAAAGCAAACGTCCATTGGTGGGAAGATGTGGACTCGAGGAAGAGCAGGGATTTTTGTCTTTTTTATTTATCAATTTTATCTACTTGCCTAGAACAGTGCCTGGCAAATGGTAAATGCTCAGTAACTATTTGTTGATTAAATGCATTATAACCATCCATTGGAGTGAAAGTGAACATCTCCAAATATTTCCATAATGTGAAATGTAAAAAGCAAGTTGCAGCAGACTACATGGCCTTTTTATAAAGTTTAGAAACAAGTAAAATAGGCTGGGCGTGGTGGCTCACGCCTGTAATACCAGCACTTCGGGAGGCCAAGGCAAGCAGATCACAAGGTCAGGAGATTGAGACTATCTTGGCCAACATGGTGAAACCCTGTCTCTACTAAAATACAAAAAAAAATTAGCCGGGCATGGTGGTGCACACCTGTATTCCCAGCTACTCGGGAGGCTGAGGCAGGGGAATTGCTTGAACCTGGGAGGCGGGGGTTGCAGTGAGCCACGATTGTGCCACTGTATGTCAGCCTGGCAAAAGAGCGAGACTCCATCTTAAAAAAATAAATAAATAAAAGTAAAATAAATAGTAATGTATTATTTAAGGATGCATAAAGGCGATAAAGTTTTTAAGAAGAAATGATAAATATAAAACAGAGCGGTTTCATCTGGGTGGGAGGCCAGAGAAGGAAGGAATTCACAAGGCAAATACAGTGATATAGGTAATGCTCTAGTTCAGCAGTGTCCAGTAGATCTTTTTGCAATGGTGGAAATGTTCCATATCTGTGCTGTTCAGTATAGTAGCTACCAGCCTTCTGTGGCTATTGATCTCTCAAGAGAGTAGCTCTTGTGACTGAGGAACTGAATTTTTAATTCTCTTTAAGTCTAAGCAGGCACATATGGCTAGTAACTCATATTGGATAGTGCAGTTCTAGTTCTAGTAGCAGATAGACCTATGTTTATTGTTAGGCATGAAAATTTACATGTATGTTAAAATAGTCTTAGGTATATCTAAAATGCAGCATAATCTTAAAAAGCCATTTAAAACAAAAAAGTAAGCTTCAGAACTCACTTTGGTAACTATGGTTCTGCTGCTTCCGTAGGATCTCAGCATGACCCAGTTAGTCCCCAGGCCAGCATAGCAGGTGATAATTAACCCTTCCTTACATTTAGCCTCAGAAAATACCAGGCATCAGAATAAGGATCTCTGAGGAGTAAGAGAAAAAAAGAAAATACCAGGCAATTTTTTTAACTTTGACAAATTAATCTTCTTAATTATATTTTTCTGTGGCCCATATTAAAATTCACTTTCATTTCCTGACCACACATCAGCTAGTCTTCATTAAGGTTGCTTGGAATATGCTGTATGATATGAAAGAACCAGCCATTATATTACAAAAATTCATACAGATAGTCATCAGAGAATGTAATGTTCACTTTAAATTTTGAAGAATTGGCCGGGCGCAGTGGCTAACGCCTGTAATCCCAGCACTTTGGGAGGCCAAGGCAGGTGGATCACCTGAGGTCAGGAGTTTGAGACCACCCTGGCCAACATAGTGAAACCCTGCCTCTACTAAAAATACAAAAATTAGCTGGGCACGGTGGTACGTGGCTATAATCCCAGCTACTCAGGAGGCTGAGACAGGAGAATTGCTTGAACCTGGGAGGCAGAGGTTGCAATGAGCCAAGATCAGGCCATTGCACTCCAGCCTGAGCAACAGAAGCTAGACTCGGTCTCAAAAAAAAAAAAAAAGTTGAAGAATTCAACATTCAGATTTTCCCTGGACAGGGAGTTAATGGTAAGTTTATCTGACAACTTTAAGAGGAGTTTGACTCAAATGTTAAAGACCTTTTTATATAAGATAAATGTCTATGGAGGATGCTGGAATCTGAATGTATCTCTTAAAGAAGCAGAGTAAGCATGGGTGCTAGATTTGGTGGGCTGTGGTTGGGGGAATTGTTTGGTAATGCTTTTAGAATATTGATAACCTGCTATGGATATAAGACAAAGTTGGTAAATGGAATTATTATTATGAGCATCCTGCTACACAAATACAACTATACAAAATTACAAAACATAGTTTGTATGAAAACCAAAAATTTCATCCCTAATACTTGACTTGCACTGTTGCCATTGCACTTCATGCAGCTTTAGGCACCTTTCCAGGGTAAGTGGGGTTGTCAGATGGTAAATCTGTCTTGCTGCATAGCAAAGCTGTCTATTTCTGTGCTGTGTATCTGTCAGTGTTTCAGAGCTCTAGCCCGGGAGGAGGCGGCGGGGGCGGCAGTGGTGAAGAAGAGGACAGTCAGCAGGAATCTGAAACTCTTGACCCAAGTGGAGGCTTCCGAGGAACAATGGAAGCAGACCGAGGAATGGAAGGTTTAATCAGTCCCACAGAGGCCATGGGGAACAGTAATGGGGCCAGCAGCTCCTGTCCTGGCTGGCTTCGAAAGGTAATTCCTTTGGAAGAAGTAACTTGGATAAAATATCTGACCCTTTGCAGGAACTAGAAAGAGCTGTCAGGGTCTCTCAGTTTTCCAAGTACCTAATAAACTGTTATGCATCCTGAATCCAGCCTTCTGATTTCTTTTTTTTTTTTTTTTTTTTGAGACGCCCAGGCTGGAGTACAGTGGCCAGATCTCAGCTCACTGCAAGCTCTGCCTCCTGGGTTTACGCCATTCTCCTGCCTCAGCCTCCCAAGTAGCTGGGACTACAGGCGCCCACCACCGCGCCCGGCTAATTTTTTTTTGTATTTTTTAGTAGAGACAGGGTTTCACTGTGTTAGCCAGGATGGTCTCGATCTCTTGACCTTGTGATCCGCCTGTCTCAGCCTCCCAAAGTGCTGGGATTACAGGCTTGAGCCACCGCGCCCGGCTCAGCCTTCTGATTTCTACCTGGAAAGAAACTGCCTAATCACTAATCCTTTTTTCTTTCCAAAAAGAGATAAAAATGTTCTCATACCCTTGTTACTTAAGTGAATGTATTATAAGTTACTATAACCTACCTTGATGGCAGTTTTTGTAGTACATGTATATAAAGATTAAGCTTACAGATTTTATGCTGTCATTTATAGAAATGGAATATTGGAGCAATTGGAATGCCTTACAATAGGAAAATGGTTGATGAAAGTTGAGATACAGAAAGTAAAAATGTTGGATTGGGCACAGTGCCTCATGCCTATAATTCCAGCACTTTGGGAGGCTGAGGCAGGAGGATCATTTGAACCTAGGAGCTCAAGACCAGCTTGGGCAACACAGCAAGACCATGTCTGTACAAAAAATTTTAAAAATTAGCCGGGTGTGGTAGTGTGCACCTATAGTCCCAGCTACTCAGGAGGCTGAAGCAGGATGACCACTTGAACCTGAGAAGTCAAGGCTGAAGTGAGCCAAGCTGTGCCATGATTGCACCACTGCAATTCAGCCTGCACGACAAAGCAAAACCCTGTTCAAAAAAAAAAAAAGAAAGTAAAAATGTCGAAGTATATTTCTTTTCATGGAAAGTTAGTCACAACATATGGCTATGCAGAAGAGGATGAAATATCTGTATGATCTCATTCTTTTAGGAAATATGTAATAGAAATGTCGACAAGACTATGTATTGACAGTTTTTAAAGTGGTTGTCTGTGAGTGATAGAATTGCTGGTGAATTTTATTAGTTTCCTTTGCCCATTTGTATTTTCTCATTTTCTACAGTGAATATTTATGGTTTGTGAAATTTTAAATTTCTTACCAAAAAAAAAAAAGACCGGGTATGATAGCTCCTACCTGTAATTCCAGCACTTTGGGAGGCCAAGGCAGGAGGATTGCTTGAGCCCAGGAGTTTGAGACCAGCCTAGACATCATAGGGAGATCCCATCTCTATAAAAATTAAAAAAGAAATAAGGCCGGGGCCAGGCATGGTGGCTCACGCCTGTAATCCCAGCTTTTTGGGAGGCCAAGGCGGGAGGATCACCTGAGGTCAGGAGTTTGAGAACAGCCTGGCCAATCATGGTGAAACCCCATCTCTACTAAAAATACAAAAATTAGCTGGGCAAGGTGGCTCATGCCTGTACTCCCAGCACTTTGGGAGGCCGAGGCGGGCAGATCACAAGGACAAGAGATCAAGACCATCCTGGCCAACATGGTGAAACGCCATCTCTACTAAAAATACAAAAATTAGCCACGCGTGGTGACGCACACCTGTAGTCCCAGCTGCTCAGGAGGCTGAGGCAGGAGAATCGCTGGAACCCGGGAGGTGGAAGTTGTAGTGAGCCGAGATCACGCCACTGCACTCTGGCCTGGTGACAGAGCAAGACTCTGTCTCAAAAAAAAAAAAAAAAAAAATCTGGGTGTGGTGGCACGCACCTGTAATCCCAGCTACCTGGGAGGCTGAGCCAGGAGAATCACTTGAGCCCAGGAGGCAAAGGTTGCAGTGAGCTGAGATCGCACCACTGCAGTCCAGCCTGGGGGACAGAGTGAGACTCCATCTTAAAAAATAAATAGATATATATAAATAAGGCTGGGCAAGGTGGCTCACGCCTGAAATCCCAGCACTTTGGGAGGCCAAGGTGGGCAGATCACTTGACGTCAGGAGTTCAAGACCAGCCTGGCCAACATGGTGAAACTGTCTCTACTAAAAATACAAAAAATTAGCCAGGTGTGGTGGTACACACTTGTAATCCCAGCTACTTGGGAGACTGAGGTAGGAGGACCACTTGAATCCGGGAGGTGAAGTTTGCAGTGAGCCAAGATGGTGCCACTGCACTCCAGCCTGGTGACAGAGTGAGATTCTGTCTCAAAAAAATAATAATAATTAGCCAGGCATGGTGGCACATGCCTGTGGTCCTAGTTACTCAGGAGGCTAATGTGGAAGGATCGTTTGAGTCCCAGAGGTCAAGACTACAGTGAGTCATGGTTGTGCCACTGCTCTCCAGCCTGGGCAACAGAGCAAGACGCTGTTTCAAAAAAAAATCTGTAGATTTAAAGCTCCCTGTCTAATAAGACTAAACTTGCTAGTGATTTGAGGAGGGTGAACAGAGGAAGCAGCATGCTGTTCTGTCTGCACCTTTAGCCTCAGCTTTCAGCAGTGTGGCAGCCAGCCTCACTGCCACTTCCTTGGAGCTTCCCAGCTCACTGAATAGCCTGTGTAGAATAAGTGTGTTGGAGTGACATACCAGACACTCCAGCCTGTGTTCTTTGAGTTTGCCTTTGCATCACTGTTCCTCCTCTGATGAAGGGGTGGCAGTTTGCTCACAGGTAGGCTGTGATATGTTGCTAACCACAACTGTCTTGCCCACTAGAGGGTGCTGATGTCATGACAGAGGGAAAATTATAGCAAAAAGGAGAAGGGAATTTGGGAGGAAGCAAATACTGCAAACAGACTAATGAGATTCTTTCTCATATACATAGGAGCTGGAAAATGCAGAATTTATCCCCATGCCTGACAGCCCATCTCCTCTCAGTGCAGCGTTTTCAGAATCTGAGAAAGATACTCTGCCCTATGAAGAGCTGCAAGGACTCAAAGTGGCCTCTGAAGCTCCTTTGGAACACAAGCCCCAAGTAGGAGCCTGGGTAACTGAACTTTTTGCCTTTGAATCACAACTAGGTAAACAGTCACTGCAAGCTCTGCCCAGTTCTTCTGGCCTCGCTCTAGCTTTTGGGTTCCAGTTGCCCTGCATCAACTTATACTGTCTCTTCAGCAGTACTTAAAGCCTCAACCCAAGACTAAACTCAGTTGCCTCAGAAAGGTATTTACCCTTCCACATTTCTGAAAGGCTAACACCTTTCTAAAAGGATTGTCTTTTCCCTCTGCCTCAGAAATACCAAAATTCAAATTCAGTTTTTCATGACACTGGCAGGGTAATTTAGAGGCTCTAAATATAAAAAAGAAGTAATAATGGTAGTCTAGTGAGGAAGCAACACATGTACACCTAACCTTGGTAAAAATGACATTGTGGTAAATACCTCAATAAAACTATAAGCCAAGGTCATGAAACTTTTTCTATAAAAGGCTGCATAATTATTTTAGACTTTTCCTATTAAAGGCCACATAGTAATTATTTGAGACCATTTTAGACTGAAATGTGTACAGCCTCTTTTGCAACCACTCGACTCTGACATTATAGCACAAAAAGCAGCCTCAAGTAATACATAATGAATGGGCATCCTTGTGTTCCAATAAAATTGTGTTTACAAAAACAGGCAGTAGGCCAGAATTGGCCCATGGGCTATTTGCTGAACCCTCCTATAAACAAAGTACAGTAGAAAAGAGAAAAATCCAGACTAGGATCATCAGAAAGCTTCCCAGAAGAGGTAATCATACCTTTGAAACTTCAAGGTGAATGTTTTAATTTCTCTGTCAGTTCACCTTCTTAAATTGTGTTGGTGGTCCTGTTTACTGACCACCTCTCAAATTTTTTCTAAAGTGTGATTCACTGCATTTCATGAATATTGACACTTTGGGTCTCACAGTGATCTGAAAGACTTGTTCCAAACCAAATCATGCTTTGCCCTACTTCAGCATTTTAAACGAGAAGATACCAATGCACTTTAAAATTTTTCACAAAGTCTTCCAAAATAGATGATTGGTCTCCCAGCTTGGCCTAATGGGGACTGAGGCAGAGAGTTTGCTTTCCCTGTTATGTCAGTGCCCATTGCTGTTATAATGCTAGCATTTCTGTTTCTCTTACATGTATTCATGTGTATATATGATTTATCTTGTTAATTTAAAAGTAAAATCTGATTGCACTTAGAGGAAGTTTGGATTGAGGAGCTGACACCTGGGCAGAACCTCCTGCAATCTCCTTCTTGTCTCTCTAGTCACCTCGGCTGAATCCTGCAGTAACCTGTGCTGGGAAGGGAACACCACTGACTCCTCCTGCCTGTGCGTGCAGCTCTCTGCAGGTGGAGGTTGAGAGATTGCAGGGTCTGGTGTTAAAGTGTCTGGCTGAACAACAGAAGCTACAACAAGAAAACCTCCAGATTTTTACCCAACTGCAGAAGTTAAACAAGAAATTAGAAGGAGGGCAGCAGGTGAGAGCATTAAAAGAATAATCCAATTTCTAAGCCTGTTTTGAAGAATCACAGAATCAAAACACGAAGTACTGAAATAGACTTGTTCCTTTGCAGGTCCTTACTTTTTTTTTTTTTTTTTTTTTTTTTTTGAGATGGAGTCTTGCTCTATTGCCAGGCCAGAGTGCAGTGGCGCAATCTCGGCTTACTGCAGCTTCCACCTCCCGGATTCAAGCAATTCTCCTGCCTCAACTTCCCAAGCAGCTGGGACTACAGGTGCGCGCCACCACGCCCGGCTAGTTTTTGTATTTTTAGTAGAGACGGGGTTTCACCATGTTAGCCAGGATGGTCTCGCTTTCTTGACCTCGTGGTCCACCTGCCTCAGCCTCCCAAAGTGCTGGGATTACAGGCATGAGCCACCATGCCCAGCCGATCCTTACTTTTTAATGATATCACTTTTATGATTATAATCCCAGAAGCCTTGGACCTTGTTCAGGCACCTAGATTGAATCATTTTCATCACTTGCATTGCTTTTTCTTAGTGTTTTTTCTTTTACAAAACTTAATTACATACCTCTGAAAGTACATTCTCCTGAACAACCACAATATTATAACCACACCTAAAAAAATTAATACTAGTATTCTCAATTCTCATCTGGTATCCAGCTGATACCCCAATTTTCCCAGTTTTCCCCACAAAAATGTCCTTTATAACCATTTTCTATCAGACTAGAATCCAGTCAAGAACCCCACATTATATTTGGTTATGTCTCTTATTTCTTTTCATCAGTTCCCTCCACCACCATCACCTTTTAAAAATTATTTATTTATTTTTATTTTTTTTATTAATTTTTTTTGAGACAGTCTCACTCTGTCACCCAGGCTGGAGTGCAGTGGCATGATCTCAGCTTACTGCAACCTCCACCTCCCGGTTCAAGCGATTCTTCTGCCTCAGCATCCCAACTAGCTGGGACTGTAGGCGCGCACCACCACACGTGGCTAATTTTTGTATTTTTAGTAGAGATGGGGTTTCACCATATTGGCCAGGCTGGTGTCGAACCTTGTGATCCACCCGCCTCGGCCTCCCAAAGTGCTAGGATTACCGGTGTGAGCCACTGCGCCCGGCCTTATTTATGTATTTATTTTGAGACAGGGTCTTGCTTTGTCACCAAGGCTGGAGTGCAGTGGCACAAACATGGCTCACTGCAGCCTTGACTTCCCAGGCTCAAGTGATTCTCCCACCTCAGCCCCCCAAGTAGCTGGAACTACAGGCATGATCCACCATGCTCTGCTTCATCTTTTTAAAAAAAATACTTTTATGATATTGACTTGTTGAAGAAACCAGGCCAGTTGTTCAACAGAATGTCCCACATTCTAGATTTGTCTTGTTTTCTCAGGGTGTTGTCTAACTTGTTTTTCTGTCACCCTGTCTTTTCTGAAAACTGGAAGTTTAACCTAAGGCTTGATGAGATTCACATTAAACATTTTTAGTGAAAATACTTCAAAAGTGATTCTGCTTGCATTATTTTTCGAGAGCCATGCCATTGTTTTATATAGAGGGAAGCAGAAGCAGAGAAATAAGGTTAGGCCCTTGGCTTTGCCATTTACCAGCTGTAGGTGTTTGGGCTACTTACTTTGTTTTCTCTGAGCCCTGGTTTCTCACCTGAAAGAAAATAATAGATCCCTTGTATGGTTCTTTGGAGGATTATATGAACTAATGTTTATGAAATTACTTTAGAAATTAATATACAGGCTGAGCACAGTGGCTCACACCTGTGATCCCAGCACTTTGGGAGATTGCTTGAGCCCAGGAGTTCGAGACTAGCCTGGGCAATGTGGTGAAATCCCATTTCTACCAAAAATAAAAACTAGCTGGGCATGATGGCACACGCCTATAGTCCCAGTTATTCAAGAGGCTGAGTTGGGAGGATCACCTGAATCTGGGGATGTCGAGGCTGCAGTGATCCGTGATCACACCACTGCACTTCGGTGTAAGCAACAGAGCAAGACCCTGTCTCAAAAAAAAAAAAAAAAAAAACCACGAGGTAAGATTGGCAGCTCTAACAGGGAGAAGATTGTTTTGCCCAGGACTTTTTCCATTTTAAAACTGAGAGTTCTGCATCCCAGGAAACCCCACAGTCCTCGACAAACCTGGATAGTTGGTCACCCTACCTGCAATTAATATAAAGGTATGACTGTATCTAAAATACTGCCATGAGTGTCTCACAAGATCGTGGCTACAAATCCTTAGAGGTTGGCATTGAAAATATAGTACTGAACTACTGCTGTGACTAGGTGGCACTGTGGCTAATATGGAACTGTGTTTTATCCGGACAGGTGGGGATGCATTCCAAAGGAACTCAGACAGCAAAGGAAGAGATGGAAATGGATCCAAAGCCTGACTTAGATTCAGATTCCTGGTGCCTCCTGGGAACAGACTCCTGTCGACCCAGCCTCTAGTCTCCTGAGCCTATAGAGCCCCCAGGAAACTGGGACCCAAAGAACTTCACAGCACACTTACCGAATGCAGAGAGCAGCTTTCCTGGCTTTGTTCACTTGCAGAAGAGGAGCGCAAGGCAGAGGCTCTGAAGCACTTTCCTTGTACATTTGGAGAGTGGCATTGCCTTTTAGATAGGATCTAGGGTGATTTTATTGTTTTGGAGAATGGAAGGGCCACCATGGCCCTGGCTTTGTCATCAGTGACTGCCATAGCAACAGCAGCTCTGTACCTCATCTGTTGATCCCACCTTTGAAGAGGAGACACAGTGCTCACCTTAATTGCGCTGGTAGCAGCTTATATCCCATGTATCATTTTCACCATTGATTGGAAGCTGCCTTGGGAATTCAGTACCAGGCATTACCCCTCTGGGTGGGAGAGGGAAAAGTGTAAAACTGGAGTGGGCTGGAGTCAGGCATGGCCCGCCCAGTGTCCTCTGCAGAGTGGTGAAGTAGTCTGAGCCCTCTTGGGAGCCCTGAGTCCAGGAAAATATGTCTGATGGAGTCCATCTAAGGCTTGTTTCCAGAAAGTTCAGTTACTCTGTGCAGCTAAATGCTTCAAGAGGAAAGATAGGCTTAGGTTGCTTTTCCTTTGAGGGTTGATTGAAATTTCTTGAGTGAGGAGTAGAGAAAGGGCAGGACCCTCCTCATCACACAGCTGGTGTTTCAGGCTGTGGCCAGTGCAGGGTGGGATTTCCTAGCTGTGGATGAGGTAATAAGGTGTCTCTGAGGGATGAGGTGTCTCAGAGAGTTGAGTCCATGGGGCAGTCAGAATAGCCTTAAGAGAAAATCATGAAGAAGAAAAGGTCCTCCTTTAGCTGCCTCTACTTGGTATCTTAGAGAGGACTTAGAGGGCTCTCCGTCTTCTGCCCATGAAAAGACTTCTTGAGCCTCTGCCTTCGTGGCTCTTAGGGTTCTGATCTTGATAGCAGCAGCCCCAACCACTTTCTTTCTGTGTGTCTGGTCAGTATTTTTCTCCTTTTGGTGTTTTATGAAGCCATACGATAACCAATGAATCTGTATTATCTTTCCTACCTGAGTGACCCAAAGCCAGCACCAAACCCTGGGATTCCCTGAAGCCTAACAGAACAGGTAGAACTTGCAAAAGGAATTTGGCTGAGAGCTCACTTCTAATCCTGTACTCATTGTGTCTTTGTAGATAGAAAAAAGCTAGCTTGCCAAAGAGAAATAGTGTCCTAGAAGAACAAAACTTCATATAGAAAGTTCTAGGCAAGTATTTGATGGTTTCCTTAAGGATGTGAGCTTTGTGTTTCCACCTAGCCTTGTAAAATGTTCCTGTGGTATTTTGTGTCACACATCCTACCTTTGATGAGTCTCACATCGCACCTTCCTACAAATAGCTAAAATAATTTTGTTTCATTTTCCCCAGACCAAAATGTTTGATCATCTGTTCAACATTATGGGAGGTCCTGTGCAATGGAAATTTTGCCATTTCCCCAAAACTGGTGGCATAAAGGCTGATGCTCGGGGAGAACCCCGTTGCTGGGGACAGGCAGCTCTGTTTAATGGGATCTTCTTTGGTTTGATGTTCCCATTGTTTTCTCAGTTCTGGGAAGCCTATTACATTAGTACTAATGTAATCACTGAAACCTTTTCTTGAAATCAGGGAAGCAGCCAAACTTTGATTAAAGTTGCAAGTTCTGGGGACTTGCGGGGGTTGCCGTAAACCCTGACAGTGGGTTTTGGTTCAGCATGTAAATGCAACTTTGATTTTCTTAAGGACTGATTGGCCTGTCATGTCCCTGTATCCTCATGCTCATCATCTCAGCAGGCCTGAGAGGCCAGGTCAGTTTGGGTGTTCATCATGAGGATTGCTTCTGCTGTGGAGCTGAGGGACATGGGCACGTTGCTGAGAAGGTGGGGTGAAAGTGAGTGCTGGGGGTGGGTGAGCGCCCTGGTCTTGTTCACAGGGGAGTCTTTCCCTAGCAGTGGAACGCTGTGGTCATTTTCTCTAGCATATTCCCTTAGGAAGTCTAGATTTGCTGAGAATCTAAGTTCTGTGCCTTAGAGACAGTCTGCACTTTCTCATATTGTGCCTGAGACAGCCATATGATTTTTTTTCCCACCAAACAAGTATGGAAACAGAAACCAGTTCAAAGGGGGATGGAGTAAAAGATGAGGCAGTAGAAATGCCTTTGAATGGTTTTCTGTAGCTAATTCTCTTTACATTTTGTCCTGCTTTTTTCTTTATGCAGTGCTAGGTGTTTTAAGTTTTCTAGTAGTATTGCTTTTGAGTTACAGTATAACCTGAGTTACTCCTCTGCTCTAACATTGTTGCGGAAGAACTAGTTTATTGTTAGCCAGGTTGCTTGAAAGGTTGAGGGTGGAGTGGTTTGGCATTTCTGTTTTAAATAAACATTTAAGCTCTTAATCAGTACTGTGCCTCAGTAAGCCTGTGCATGGACCTTAGTCTCTGGGGATAAAACATCCAGATTCTAGGCCTCCGTGAATCTTTGATTCTATGAGTCTTTATATAAATAATGTTCTTGGAACAGAAACAATGCAAGGGACATTTGCACAGAAATAGTCTTTGCTTCTCTCCAGTTTCTTATTCTTGCCAGCAGAATCATTTCTACTGCTACAGCTTTTTTCCCAAAAATGTCTAAAAGTGCTGAAAGTGCAGAGGGAGGGAAAAAATGAGCCACTAAAAGGATGATTCTTTCTTGTACCTACCTCCTCAGTCTCAGTGGGGGCCTTTCCAAGTGATAATGCTAGTTTATGGTTTGTAAAACTTTTCCCTCAAAGAGATTGAACTGAATTTGGTCTCCCTGGCATAGCACAGCCACGCTACTTCTCTTCGCTGAGCCTTACATTGAAGTTTAAAGCAAAAGTACACTAAAAATTTTCATTTCATTTGCCATATGTTCACAAACATTCATAATAGAACAATTCAGGGGCAAGAATGCATTTTAAATAAATTCATTCAGATGAAATCCCTAAACCTCCAAAAAAGTATTCATGATGGTCAGGGTAGAGTGGGCTGTAATCAGGACTATAAAACATGTTCCTTCCTGCTGCAATGCCAAAAATCATTTATTGTTTCAATGATTAACTGTGGAAATAAACATGCTGATCATTAAACCTCACAGAATCATGAACATTAGAGAGAAAAACTCCACTATGTCACATCTCTGTTACCTCCTGTGTAGCTGTGGAGAGTGATATATTGATAATGAAAGCAGACATTGACCAGAAGGTGCTGTGCTGCATTATATACATTGCTGTTAAGAAATACTGTCTCCAGCCGGACGTGGTGGCTCACGCCTGTAATCCCAGCACTTCAGGAGGCCGAGACGGGCGGATCACGAGGTCAGGAGATCGAGACCATCCTGGCTAGCACGGTGAAACCCCGTCTCTACTAAAAATACAAAAAAATTAGCCGGGTGTTGTGGCGGGCACCTGTAGTCCCAGCTACTCGGGAAGCTGAGGCAGGAGAAAGGTGTGAACCCAGGAGGCAGAGTTTGCAGTGAGCTGAGATCACACCACTGCACTCCAGCCTGGGCTACAGAGCAAGACTCCATCTCAAAAAAAAAAAAAAAGAAAAACTATCTCGGCAGGCCGGGCATGGTGGTTCATGCCTGTAATCCCAGCACTTCAGGAGGCTGAGGCAGGCAGGTCAGGAGATAGATATCATCCTGGCTAACACGGTGAAACCCCGTCTCTACTAAAAATACAAAAAATTAGCTGGGCATGGTGGCGGGCGCCTGTAGTCCCAGCTACTAGGGAGGCTGAGGCAGGAGAGTGGCATGAACCTGGGAGGCGGAGCTTGCAGTGAGCCAAGATCGCTCCACTGCACTCCAGCCTGGGCAACAAGAGCGAGACTCCATCTCAAAAAAATAAAATAAAAAAGAAATACTGTCTCGGCACATCTGTATACATTTTTAATGAAATTCGTTTCCATGTGAGTTTCTCCATGAAATTTCTTCCATGGTGTAACCTTATGAACTTTAGAATTTATAATGTTTACTTGCACTAAACATTTATTGGATAAAGTAGTATAAAATACAGACATTAAGAAGCAGCATGCATTTATTTACTGTCATCCTCTGAGCTATCTGGGAAGAGATTTAGATTTTTTTAAAAAAAGGTTCTTACCTCTTTCCAGAGACCAGATCAAGCTAAATTTAAAAGATGAAAGATACTTCTTTTTTTTTTTTTTTTTTTTTTTTGAGATGGAGTCTCACTAGGTCACCAGGCTGGAGTGCAATGGCGCGATCTCAGCTCACTGCAACCTCTGCCTCCTGGGTTCAAGCAATTCTCCTGCCTCAGCCTCCCGAGTAGTTGGGACTACAGGCGTACACCACCACACACAGCTGATTTTTGTATTTTTAGTAGAGACGGGGTTTCACCATGTTGGCCAGGATGGTCTCGATCTCTTGACCTCATGATCTGCCCACTTTGGCCTCCCAAAGTGCTGGGATTACAGGCATGAGCCACTGTGCTCGGCCTTGAAAGATATTTCTGATATAACCAAGGCCTAAACATGTAGAGATTAAAGGGAACACTAAGGCATTGACTACTGTCTTATTTCTTTAGCAAAATGAGAGCGAATAACTGCTTCCTTGTCTATAGAAAGCACTCCCCACATATAACAACATTTGTTCTCTCTGGAGGGCCCTGATCTATGACCTTACTAACATCCAGGGATCCCGAATCCAGGAGCCTGTGGTACCAGGCAGATAAAGTAAAGAAGTGAAGCAGGTCAGGTGAGACTGCGGTGGTCTGGTGCTACCATTCCCATCTGAAGGAGCATCCATCTGATTCTAAACCCCACCCAATTTGTGCCATGCAGGTTGCTGGCCCAGTGTTTCCAGAACTTCCAGTTTTTCAAGAGATGTTCCATATCCCAGTTTTTAAATGTCGGATCATATTGTGAATACTAGGCCAGCTAAATAAAACATCTGTGGAGCAAAGCAGTCCACATGTTGCCATTTTGTGACCTTGGCCACAGCTTATTCTTGCCATCTATTGCAATGTACTAGTTTACATTCCCACTTAAAGTGTACATTTCATTGAACTTGCCTAGGGAATGTACCTATTAGGTTAAATATCCATTATCTCTGTGTGAGGTTTCCTTAAGGGACTACCCATAAAGCTTTATTATGTGATACCTCCTTTCCTTTGGAACAATTAAAAAGGGTGCAAAGAAATATGTGCTCCTTTTTAAATATATAGGACTTTTTCCCCAGCCTGTGTCCTGCAGCTTCACCGCTAAAGCCTTAACTCACATTTCAAATTGGTCTGATCTGTTAGCCCAGCAACTCAGCAGAAGCTGCAGAGGAAATGGAGCAGGAGTGAGTGGCTATTTGTTATTTAGTAAAATAGGATTTTGTTGTCTGTCTAGCCCTGTTGCCTAGCTCAAATTGAGCAGTTTTTCTCTAGTATTTTAAACTAACAATTTGAGTAATACAGAACAGTAATCCTAGGATTTCTCTGTTGTGCTAACTTCACTCCTATTTGAACTGATAATACTCTCGCAGACATTATCAGTTCTCTCATTTCACTAGTCTAGGACTCATTCACCTTGTTTAATTTTTAATCTCCAGACCTCATTAATTGAGGTCTAACTTGTGCTAGGCAATATTCTACACAGAGAAAACTAAAAAGATTTGATCCCTTTCCCTTCAGAGTTTACTCTCTCAAATAGAAGTTGACTATGCTATAATTGCCAAGGGCATGTGACACTGTGCAATGTCCCAGCTTTGTTTTGTTTTGAGACGGGCTCTTGCTTTGTTGTCGAGGCTGCTGTTGAACTCCTGGCCTCAAGCAATCCTCCCACTTCAGCCTCCCAAAGTGCTGGGATTATAGGAATGAGCCACCATGCCCAGCCTATCTCAGCTTACTTTGATGGTAGATTTTGCTGCCTCTAAACAGTCATTTAGCCAAACTGATTTGAAAGTAGAGTGCTATTAACAGCTAAAATGGAGGTTTCTTTCTTAACATATGAAACCCATTAGAAAAGAACAAGCAGAAGTATAATGTGTTTCCCCCCAACACCCATCCCTACCCTATAAAGTACATAAAGATCTTTCCTTTATTACACAGTACACCATAGGGAAGGCTTAGGAGACATTGGTGCCTTAACCTTACATACTTGTATTGGTTTTTGGCCAGGATCATGCACCAGGGAGACCAAGGATAGATTTCCATTAATAATGCCTTACAGCAAAATTATCTTTCATAAGAGTTACCATCTGGGTGATCATGCCCCTCTGACTCCAACACATCCTAATAACTCCAGCTTCTACAAAAGCAAGAGTTAACAGGAACTCTGAACATACATGCAGTGACAGGAAGGCACAACCAGATGCAGGCACTTCACTAGCACAAACCACAAGTCAGGCATGCAAGAAGAGAGCTTTAATGGAGCCTGCTCACGACTCTTCAGTGTCTTCACCCGTCAATTCTGAGGGCAATAACATAAAGCTTACCAGCCCAAGGTTGTAATTTAGTGGGAAGCTGGGGCTTCCTTCTGCCTCCTGCTGCTTAGCAGTGGCTCTCTCCTCACAGACTTTAACTCTGCAGGCAGATCTGGGAGCTGTTTGATTTCTCTCTGCTTTGCATCAAATTCTACTCCCATTTACTGCTGAAGAGAAGCAGAGCTTTCTGACCTATCCAAAAGTTTCCATTGTTGTCTGCTCAACTATAATGCTTCCTTGGAGGTGGAGGACGGTTCTTGATGGTCTTACACTTGGGAATGTGTTGCTCAGCCACCTTGGGAGCAAAGTGGTGGCTACAGTGAGGACACTGAATGTAGTCTGGGTTTTCTGCAGGCAGGATGGGAGGCAAGTGTGAACGGTTTTCACCTTTGGCAGTTACCTGCTGGACCTCTCGAGCCTGGCGGAGCGTATGGATAAAAGATTCGTGCTTCTGTCTCCAGTTGTTCTTCTGAGGAGGTTCAGCCTGTAATGTAAAAGGGAGACTGATCATTCAACTTGGCACCTATCTCCTTCCTGAGTCTCTTTTAGAATAACAGTAAGAAATGAAAAGGGTACTAATCAGCAAGGTCAAAGAACAGGAAAGGAGCAACAGTGGTAACTGACTTGCCAGCGTTGAGGTAAACCAAGGGCCTGCAAAGGAGCTACTGCTGAGAGGCAAGCCACTTTCCCAACAGAATCCGGAGAGGTTCAGTGCTTGGAAGTACCAGATAGTGGAAAGTAAGGAGGTACAGGACTGAAAACAAGCAGGACCCCACGGCTCCTCCCACCTTACGCATCCAAGTGTCCAACACCCAGGCACACTCACAGAAGAGCAAGGATTTATTCTCTGGAGAAATTGAACCAGACAGACTTCTGACTCAGGAAATCCAGACGGTGGATTAATCTTGGGGCTGAAAATGGGGATTAAGTACAAGTGTACATACCAAATTATGGAACTGTCAGCCTCCTTCCCCTGCTCAGCCCCCAGAGTACCAAGCAGATTGACATCTTCATAGGAAAAAGAGGGGTTCTCTGGATACACGGAGCAGTCCAGAGAAAAGCCTTCAGATACTGACCTTGGGAGACACTAATTAAAAGACTCACTATTTGGTAACTTTAATATGAAGATCCTTAGTCAACAAGCCCCACTTAAGCTTAAATATGAAAGGACAGCCAGGAATCATCAGATATTTACTAAAAGCTCTAACAAGAAAAAGAGCCCAGAAAGTCCACTAACAAAAACCTAGGAAGCAGCAACAAGGCAGGAGGCAGAAGAAAACTTTTTTTTAACATGAGACCATATCAACAAAATGAGTATTAGAAGAGATTATGTCCATAAAACAAGAAGAGTATACTATGAAAAAAGACAACCAGAGAACCAGAAAGAACTATTATAAATCAAAACTTTGATAGCTAAAAATAAAAATTATTTAAATAGAGGACGGGCGCGGTGACTCATGCCTATAATCCCAGCACTTTGGGAGGCCGACGTGGGCAGATCACGAGGTCAGGAGATCAAGACCATCCTGGCTAACACAGTTAAATTCCGTCTCTACTAAAAATACACAAAATTAGCCAGGCGTGGTGGCACACGCCTGTAGTCCCAGCTACTCAGGAGGCTGAGGCAGAAGAATTGCTTGAACCCAGAAGGCAGAGGTTGCAGTGAGCCAAGATCGTGCCACTGCACTCCAGCCAGGGCAACAGAGCAAGACCCTGTCTCAAAAAATAAATAAATAAATAGAAATGTTGTAAACTAATGTCAAGAAAATTTCTCAGAATGGGAAAAACAGATGAAGATGGAAAGTAAAAAGAAAAGATTAGAAAATTAGAAAGTTAATCCTGGAAGTCCAACATGTGACCAGTAAGAGTTCCAGAAGGAGCAGTGAAAGCACAAGGAGAAATTATTATTATTATTATTATTATTATTATTATTTTTGAGATGGAGTCTCACTCTGTTGCCCAGGCTGGAGTGCAGTGGCACAATTTTGGCTCACTGCAACCTCAGCCTCCTGGATTCAAGCGATTCTCCTATCTCAGCCTCCCGAGTAGCTGGGACTACAGGCGTGCGCCACCACACCCGGCTAATTTTTGTATTTTTAGCAGAGACGGGGTTTCACCATATTGGTCAGGCTGGTCTCGAACATCTGACCTCAGGTGATCCACCTGCCTCAGCCTCCCAAAGTGCTGGGATTATAATCGTGAGCCACAGCACCTGGAGAGGAGAAAATTATTAAGGAAATAATACAATTAACGTTCCTAGAATTAAATGTCACACATTTTGAGACTGAAATGGCTTACCAAGTATCCAGTACAATTATTGTAAAGTTTCAGAATTTCAAATAGAGAATCCCGTAGCCTTAAAAAAAAAAAGGTTTCTTGTAATGAAACAGGAATCAAAATGGCATTAGATTTCTCAACAATACACTGGATGCTACGAGCTAGTGGGAAATACCTTAAAAGTTCTAACAGATAATCATTTTCCTCCTAGAATTCTGTACCTAGCCGAAGCATCAAATGGGGGCCTGTTACACAGATAGTGTCATTCATTCCAAGACAGTATACCTGCTGTGCACCTTTCTTAGTAAGTTTCAGCAAAGGAAGGAGTAATGCAAGAACAAAGAAGACATGATGCTGGAAACGGGACCCAACAAAGAAGAGAAGCAAAGAGAAGTCCCAAGACAATGGGTTTGCACCAGGCCTAGAGAATAACCAGTCCAGGCTGGAGCAGAAGGGATCAGAGTGGTGGAAGGGAGGTTTTCAGAATTAAAAAATCAAACCGATAGATTATGAGAGGTGTTTGAGCATTATAAAAACGTTAACAGATGTCTGATATCAGATGGATCCTTGTGGGGGAAAAAAAAGACAGGTATGTAGAAAATGAAAACATACATCCATTATTAACTCTAGGTACATGTGGGCAGAGACAGAATTTGTTCACTCATTAATGAACAAAATGTACATGATCATTACAATGTGAAAGCTAACTTCTTTTAACCAAAAATTGTGATTCAACTACAGTGGAAGGGTAAGAGAAGGACAACAGTAGGAGAGAGGGAATATGAAAGAGAATTTCACTCCCAGCTTCCGTAAGAAATTACCAGGTAGACCAGGCATTGTGGCTCACACCTGTAATCCCAGCACTCTGGGAGGCTGAGGTGGGCAGATGACTTGAGGTTAAGAGTTCAGGACCAAGTTGGCCAACATGGTGAAACCCTGTCTCTACTAAAAATACAAAAATTAGCCAGGCGTGGTGATGGGCGCCTGTAATCCCAGCTACTTAGGAGGCTGAGGCACAAGAATTGCTTGAACTTGGGAGGTGGAGGTTGCAGCAAGCCAAGATCAAGCCACTGCACTCCAGCCTGGGCGACAGAGACTCCGTCTCGAAAAAAAGAAAAAAAAAAGGTAATGTAGAAAATTGATAAATCAAGAAAATAAACATATTATTTAGAAATATAGAAAGGCAGGCCAGAAGAACCATCTAACAGAACTGAAGGCTGCTTCCAGGGGCTGAATTAGGGGCTCCAGTATAGGTCAGTCAGTACTACATGATTTTGTAAATGCATGCAAACACTATTAAATTTTTAAAAGAGAAAAAGACAAACAGCTCTTGGTGATCTGGCATTGTTAATGATGAGTAATAGGAAGAGAGACTATTGAAGGAAAAGAAAGGATCCTTCCGGAAAGTCTCTTGCTGAAACAGACAAGAAGGCAAGAGAGTGTTAGTGATGGTAACCAGGAACCTTTAAAAGATTCGAAGGCCAGGCACGGTGGCTCATGCATGTAATCCCAACATTTTCGGAGGCCGAGGCGCGTGGATCACAAGGTCAGGAGTTCAAGACCAGCCTGGCCAAGATGGTGAAACCCCGTCTCTACTAAACATACAAATTAGCCGGTATAGTGATGGGCACCTGTAATCCCAGCTACTCAGGAGACTGAGACAGAGAATTCCTTGAACCCAGCAGGTGGAGGCTGCAGTGAGCCGAGATCGCGCCACTGCACTCCAGCCTGGGCAACAGAGTGAGACTCTGTCTCAAAGAATTTGATCAGGGGAACGTTCCTCAAGTGTATGAGATACTTTAGTAATTTACTTCTTATACTCTAATTCCTCAATTTTATTCCTCATTGTACTGAAATTCTATTCAGTTAACACTTATTAAGCACAAAGCACAAAGATATGTTCCCTGTCCTCAAAAATGCTTACAGTCCAGGAGAGAGACGGGGTGTACGTCTGCTGGAAATTACGTGAAGATTAAAGGATACCAGGAAAATCACCTGTTCTTGAGTACTCTATAGGAATGACAGGAAGGTACAACCACTCAGCTTCCAAAGGCACAGCACTGTGGAATAAGATTTGAGACATTACCAGGGTGGTGCGGGTGCATCTTAGTCTAGGTCCCTTCTGTCTTGGTGTCCTCAATGTCACACATTCCCCTAAACTAGTTGCCATAAAGTTGGAGCATCTGATCTCAGGAACCTAATTATTTTGCTTCACCGTAACTGTATTTACGAATTTAAGAAACACAAGATTATTTTAGGCTCTGACCAAAAATAAATTGCTACAGTGGGACAGAGTGAATTCCCAGTGGATTATTGGGTTGAACTGAAAGAAAACAGGAAAAAACAGTGAGTGGCCATCACATTATTCTCTGCAAGAGCAAAATGTTGATTTCTTCTTTGGAAACTAGATTTCAGGGAGATTATCTCTGAACATGGATGGGACTTCCTTGTGATTTCCCCAAACTGTACTGAAAAAAAGAACTCTAATTGTAAACAATTTCTTCTAACAACCATCATATAAATGTGAGTTTTTAAAGGCTCCAGCAAATATCAGAAACTGTAAGGTCCCAATGGACAAGAGGTGCCAGCACAGTGGAGGGAGGGTTGGGAAGAAATGAAAACAGAATGACACTCTCTTATTTTTCTGGAATATTAGAACTAGACAGGGCCTCTGAGATCATACGGTCTACACTTTCTCAAACTTCAATCATCTGCACTTTCACTTCATCCTTATAATTAATTAATATTTTTCTGTAAATTTACAATCCCTGGAAATCAGGGGCTTAATATATTGTTATATTTTCCTAATATAACACTGAAACACTAAACACTAAAACTACTAAAATAAAGCTTGTCAGTGTGCCACACCTTGAGAAATAACCATTTTATAAACCAAGTGGCAAAACCTTGACATGTCATTCATTTATGAGATAATCTTCTCCAGATGTGTCCAAATGTGCCTATGAAGTTCACCTAAATTTATCATGTAAGTGTCACGAAGCCCTTACTTTTTACAACCTGGTTTTTCTAAAGTGAGAAATAATTGGCAAGGGCATGGTTTGTTAGATAACCAGAAAGAAAGTCCTTTTTACCTTCAAGGTGTTTACGTTCTAAATGGGGAGAAAAAGAATTCCAAACTTAATTGTGTTTCATCTATTTACGAAGAAGCTATGCCAACACTGATCTTTTTTTTTTTTTGAGATGGAGTCTTGCTCTGTCACCCAGGCTGGAGTGCAGTGGTGCGATCTCAGCTCACTGCAAGCTCCGCCTCCTGGGTTCATGCCATTCTCCTGCCTCAGTCTCCCGTGTAGCTGGGACTACAGGCACCCGCCACCATGCCCGGCTAATTTTTTTGCATTTTTAGTAGACATGGGGTTTCACAGTGTTAGCCAGGATGGTCTCGATCTCCTGACCTCGTGATCCACCCGCCTCAGCCTCCCAAAGTGCTGGGATTACAGGCGTGAGGCACCGCGCCCGCCAACACTGAGCTAATCTTAACAGACTACATAGTTAAAGGAATGGTCACAGATTCTAGTCTTGGGAGATGGCAGAATACATTGCAAAGAGTGAGGCGTTCTCTCCAGGTGACAAAAGCCTGCATTTTTTTTCTTTAGATTTTTTGTGTCTTTTAAATTTTCTACAGTAAACTTTTATTACTTTTATAATCCAAAGGACACAAATTCTTGGTCTAGATTTTTTAGTCATTCTAACCAAGATTTATATGCTGACTCTGCCACTTAAAGCTGTTTGTGACCTCAAGCAAGTTACTTAGCCTGTCCAAGTCTTGATTTTTGAACTGATAAAATGAGAGATAAATGCGAGGATCACATGCAAAGCTCCCATCACAATGCTGGCATACAGTAGTAATCAAGAAATGTTAATTCTAGACGTCAATTCTTCCTACATGACACATGAATTTTCCCTAAAGAAAACTGATGATGACAAAACAGACCCCTACAATGATCCCCACACCAAGTCACATCCATAAGGCTCTTGTTACCTTGGCTGAAGCTGGCCCCTTCCAGTTCAAGTACTGCTCTAGTTCTGTGCCCTTAGCCCGGGCCCTGGAGGAGTCAAACACTTTCCTCTTGGAACCCTGCATCCTGCTGCAGATGTTGGAGTGTCTCTCCAGCCTGAACAAGAGGAATTTTCGCCCACAGTGGCTGCACTCACCCAGTTGTGGCTCTTCAGTGGAGCCGCTGGAACCTGAGGAGTCTGGTGCCATGGACAGGCTGGAATTTCTGGCAGATCCCTGCAAAGCACCGCCTGGTGTTTCTGAAGGCGGGGAGAACTTCTCCATCGACGGCTCTGAGACTCGGTCTCGAATTTTGTTATTGCTTGCTACCAGCCTTTCCCTTTTGAGTCTCTGGATTCTATAATCAGAGAGCTGGAATGGACTCGAATTTTGTTGAGACCGTCCCCAAGTTTCATCCTCTCTCCTGTCTCTACTAAATTCTTCCTCAAAATCAAATTCTGGGGAGAAGACAGCTTTGTGCGTGGTGTTGCTGTTATTACCTTTAACTCTGCTCCTGGGGAATATAATTTTCTGTAGCTCTCTGTTTTCATTTTCCTTGGCCTGTTCCTTTTGCGTCTGGATCCTTCTGAGTTCCTCCTCTGTCTTCTTCAGCTTTCCCCTCAGGAGAATCTGCTTTCTTCGGATTTCCTCCTCTAAGCTCTCCCCTGCAGCTTCTAGTCTTCGGATCTGCACCCACTCCATCCTGTCCAAGTTTGCCAAGGCCTTCTCCGCCTGCATGGCAGCAAGAACAGGATCAACCACAGAAAAGTTGACCTGGTTCCTCACATCAAAGTTCCTGGATGAAAACTCTCTCAGTTCAGGGGGCCTTGGGTAGACATTCTGGTCCCCATCAGTGCCAGACTCACCTGTACTGCACGACTTCCTGTGGACTACGGGTTTCAGTGGGTACGCCCGGTCCACTCCAACTCGTTTCTTTGTAAAGGGGATAAAGTCCTGGTTATTGGCTTTGGGATACCAGGATTGAGGGCCTGATGAGTAAAACAAACCATTTCCTTGGCCCTGGAAATCACTTCCTGCATCTTGGTGGCTGATTCCAGTACAGTGGGGATAGGAGTAGCTCCGGGCTTTTGTGTGGGTGTTCCATTTGGGGTGAATATGGACTTTATCCAGAGTCAACTCTTTGTTGCTCAAAAGCTGCTTCTGGAAATTGTTCCTCAGGTGCCCCTTCAAAGACTGCTGGGAAGAGTCACTTTGTTCGTAAGAGTCTTGCTTGGCTGAGTGGGGCCCTGGAGCTTCTGTTGTATTATGTGGAAGCATAACGCCCACAGGCAGATGTGATGCCAACCGCTGGAGACCAGCCATTCAGGGCCTGGACTGATGCCTACGGGAGATTTAAACGAGATACATGCGAAGAGTTTGTCTGAGGTTCACTCTCGTCTGCTAAAGCAAACTATTTCTACATTTGCCCTGCCCACATTTCCTTAAACTTTTCTGGGGACAGTGGTGCTGGATCTGCCAAAGCTTCCCTTCAAAAACCATTTGGTGAGTGATTACTATGCACAAGACAACGTGTTAGGCCCTGAGGGTAGAAAAACGGAGGTGCTACAGGTGTTCCTGCCACCTAGCTTTCCTCTCCTCCAGCACCAGCCTCTGCCACGCACAGTATACTCTATAGTAAGTGGAAAGAGCATCGGATTGAAAGTCAGGTTTTAGGCCTGTAACAGGACAAGCGACTTCTCCCTTGCTGGCCCCCGTTTCTTCACCTGTAAACTGAAGGGTTCCGTCCGAGTCCAGCCTCACCATTTTACAGGTGAGCAAGCTGTGGCCCAGAGGTAGTGACTGGCACAAATTGCTCTCAGGGCTTCCCTCCTGCTAGAACCGTGCTTGATTCAAAAGAGCACAGAGGCTGCTAGGGCCTGGAGCAGGTGCCTGGCTGTCAAACCCTCATCCCAGGAGTCCCCGTGGCGCAGACGGTAAAAGTTTTGTAACCTGAGCGTTGAAGGCCACCTGACCTGGCTGCAGCCGGTTTTAGATCCTTAAGGCTGAAGTCACGTTCTGTCCCGAAGGATCAACTGGGGCGCCCCCACTACGGACTCCGCCTCTGGGGACAAGTCCTCTCTCTCTCCTGCCCTTCGGGCCCTTAGGAGGTGCTGACCCTCTGTCTCCCCGCCCTTCTGCGTACCTGAGGCCCTCAGGCACCGCTCCTAGTTTCCCAGACCCGACCTCCCCCTCAACCGACGGCCGCGCAGGCGCTCTCAGCTAGCTTCTGTTATTCCCGGTGCCTGGAGACCGAGTTACTGGCGGGCCAAGCTCCGCCCCTCGCTGCGAACTCCTCTGGGAGGCGTGCGCAGGCGCAGTGCACCAGCGACCCGGGGCGACCGGGGGTGGGGGTGCGGTCAGCCCGAGCGTCACTTGACCCAGTCAGTGTCCGGCCAACTCTGCAGCCGGGTCCAGCCCTGCCCTTGGGGAGCCGGGGAAGGGCGGGAGAGGCTTTTCTGGGGCTCCATCAAAGAAGAACTTGTACTTTCCCGAGAACGATGCTCCCAGACCTTGGGGTGTGCCCTTCACTGGCAAAGGGCGGAGGCCCTGGCTGTGCCTCCGCGTGCTTCCGCCGCAGGGTGCAGGCGACCGCCTGCCTGGTGGGAGCGGGGCTGCTGCTGGCGTTTCTCGGCGCGCTTGGCTGCGCTGGGCCGGCCCCAGGTATGGCTGCACGTGCGCGCTCCCTGCTTGTCGTCGCCAAGTCTTTGGAACTTGCTGCCAACGTTTTTGCTACGCAGTATCTTTCCGGGGTAATTTTTGTGGCCAATCTAATTATTTTGATATTATAATGTTTTACTCTCACGTGGTAACTCTAGCCGTCTGTACTTAGGGCGTAGGAATGACTCAGCCAAATGTAATGATAATAAAGAACTACCAGATCGAAAATAATCAGTATAACCTGGTTTCAACAGTAAATGATACTCTGTAACTTGTTGACATCAAAAGAAAGTTTTTTTTTTTTTTCTTCGCTTCAGTTCATCTGTGTAGGCCGTTGGGAACAGGCAGTTCGCTTTTTCCCTGTAACTACTCAATTCATGCACTTGGAAAATAATGTAGACAAGCAGTCATCAGTGTTAATACTTCAACATGTCATATTACAGCTGTTACCTGTTACAAAGAAATTCCTTGGTGGACCCTCCAGGTCAGTCCTTCTTTTTTTTTCTTTTCTTTTTTTTTTTTTTTTTAATTCCTCGTTTTCATCCCTAGTTGACTGTACCACCTCTACATATATGCAGCTCCAGATGTTTCCCACTCTACTCAGGGTCCCAATTATCAACTCCCGCAGCTTCCCTCAGCAGAATGTACCGGCTTTCTCTTTCTCTCTCTCTCTCTCTCCTCTTCCTTCTCTCCCTTTCTCCTCTGTCTCTGTCTGTCTCTGTCTCTGTCTGTCTCTCTCCCTCTCTCCTTCCCTCTCCTCTATGAGAAAGAAGGGCCACTTTCCATGAGTTCTCTTGAATTAGTGCTTTTCAGTACCCTCCGGGAATTGACTCCATCACTTTACCCCAGCGTTTTTTGTTTTCTGTTTTGTTGGTTTTGAGGGTTTTTTAAAATTTGTTTGTTTTTTGAGACAGAATCTCACCCTGTTGCCCAGGCTGGAGTGCAGTGGCGCAATCTCAGCTCACTGCCACCTCCGCCTCCTGGGTTCAAGTGATTCTCCTGCCTCAGCCTCCCGAGTAGCTGAGATTACAGGCGTCTGCCACCACACCTGGCTAATTTTTTGTATTTTTAGTAGAGAGGGAGTTTCACCATGTTAGCCAGGCTGGTCTTGAACTCCTGACCCCAGGTGATCCGCCTGCCTCAGCCTTCCAAAGTGCTGGGATTACAAACATGAGCCACCACGCCCGGACTTTGTTTGTTTTGAGATAGGGTCTCACTCTGTCGCCCAGGCTGGAGTGCAGTGGCACAATCACTGCTCACTGCAGCCTCGACTTCCACAGCTCAAGCGATCCTCCCACCTCAGCCTCCTGAGTAGCTGGGACTACAGGTGTGTGCCCCTCACACCCAGCTTACTTTTTTTTTTTTTTTTCTTTCTATAGCGACAGGGTCTCCCTTTGTTACTCAGGCTAGTCTCAAACCCCTGGAGTCAAAAGAGATCCTCCCGCCTCAGTCTCACAAAGTACTGAGATGATAGACGTGAGCCACAGCATCCTGTCTGCATCTTGTTAACTTCAAGTTATACCTCTCCATAAACTCCATCTCTTTGGTTTTAAAATATACTCAACTTTCTCCTGCAAAACAAACCTTACTTCCCATGACCTAACTTTCATATTATGGTCCCATTCATTTCTCCTCTTCTCCACAAGGCTTCTTAATGGAAATCTCCACATTTGCTGCCGACATATGCTCATCTCCCCGTCATTGTCCAGTTCATTGTGGCCTGGCTTCTACTTTCTCCACTTTATTTAACTACAAAGCTACCAGTGACCTTCCAAAGACAAAAGCTTCATTTCTTCAGCCTACTCATGTGGCATTATTGATTATCCACCCACTTAGAATGCTCTTCTCAGTTCTCCTGTGCCCTCTTGGT
Organism: Papio anubis; assembly: GCF_008728515.1. NCBI lineage: Eukaryota > Metazoa > Chordata > Mammalia > Primates > Cercopithecidae > Papio > Papio anubis. The sequence goes on from NC_044982.1 coordinate 31,609,415, forward strand.
TTCTTCTTTCGTGTTCTTGCTCCATCTTCTTCCAAGTCTCTGGCATTTATCTTTTCCCCATCTGCCCCCTAAATTTAAGTGTTTTCTGAAACCCTCTTATTTCATATATATATATATATATATATATATATATATATGTAGTTCCAGACATTCTCTTCTTTAACGATTTCAGCCAAATGCTGAAATTTTCAGGTTTCACCTGTGTTTAAATGACAGCCAGCTTAACGTTAGTCTTTCTCATTAGTTACAGACTCAAATTTCGGGACTGCCCATTTGACACCTCCACAAGATCGTTCCTTAGGAACCTCAAATTCCGTAAGACAACATAAACTCATGATCCTCTCCCGTTCTCAAATCTGCTTCTGCAGTGTGCCCTTGCATGCTCACAGCATCAGTCTTCCATGCTTCCCTCTTAGTTGCCTCTTCCTTCTAACTAATCACAAGTTTTATTGAGTTTTCTTCCTTTTTTTTCTTTGAGACAGAGTCTTGCTCCATCATCCAGGCGGGGGTGCAGTGGCATGATCTCAGCTCACTGCAACCACCTCAAGCCATCCTCCTGCCTCGGCCTCCCTAGTAGCTGGGACTACAGGTGTACACCACCATGCCCAGCTAATTTTTGTATTTTTAGTAGAGATGGGGTTTCATCGGGCTCAAACTTCTGACCTCAGGTGATCCACCTGCCTTAGCCTCCCAAAGTGCTGGGATTACAAATGTAAGCCTGGCCTATTGAATTTACTTCTGCCATGTCTCTCATATATGACTCTTCCTTTACATTTCTGCCTGCTGCCCCAGGTGAGTTTTTCCTCACTTCTCCTTGGGATGGCATAGCCCTCCTAACTTCTGTTCTTGCCTTCAGTATCTGCTCTTCAAACCCAACCTTCATGCTGCAGCCAAAATAATCAGTCTAAATATTTCTCCACTCCCCCAGTTTTATTAAGATATAATTGACAACTAAAAATTTTGTCTATATTTGCAGTGTACAGTGATGTTTTGATACATGTATGCATTGTGCAGTGATTAAATCAAGCTAATTACTAAATACTTCTGATCCTACCATTTCCCTCCCCAGTAGCTTCTTCTTCACCTAGAGAATAAAGTTGAAGTGCATAATTTAGCATGGCATTTCTATCTCCCAGATTAGGTCCAGCCTACCTTTTCAGTTTTGCCTCCCCTTAATAAGCCACAGAGTCCAACCCAGTGAGTCTCATCCCTGGCTGTGTGTTAAGACTACTTGGAAAGCAATATCTAGGGGTGAGACCTGAGGATTAACATTTTTTAAAGCTTCCCCAAAGATCCTGATGCACAAGCAGGGTAGCAGACCCCTGGTCTAGCCACAACTGGCTACTTGTACTTCTTCATCTGCATGGTACTACCTTACTCTAAGCTCCACATACTGGGAGCTGGTAGAGCATAGCATTCACGGGAGTTGACTCTGGAACCGAATCCCAGCTCCATCACTTACTGGTTGTGTGACCTTGGATTAAATGCTGTTTCCTCTAAGAACCCTTTCCCAATCTTCCCAATCAGAATTAATTTGTTTGCTCCTTTGTAATATTTTCTGTCCTTGTTATAGCACAGGGCTGGTTCCTGATGAGCTCTCAATGGATTTTCATTTCATAGAATTAAATTATCATGCCGTACATTTTATTGTCATTGTTTGCATGCATATGTGCCCCTACACCAAATTAAAAACTCTTCAAGGGCAAAGATTATATATCATTCATCTTTGTATATTCTAGAGTGCCCCATACGTATTAGACACTCAGTAAGTTTTGAATTCTATAAACTATTTTTTAAATGAATTTTAGAGAAAGAAATACCATTAGCAAGATACTCTATTTAGAGTTATTTTCAAATATTGCCAAGTACAACATTCAGTCCAGCTTGTTCACCACCAACCCCCTGCCTCTCAACACTAAGGTTGCATGATTCTCTAGGATATGGATCCTCACTCTGTAGCAGGGAACTAGCAGAATGATGAATTTCCGTGCCTACTGTCACAAACCCGTATCTCATTGTCAGGTCTGCCAACCTGGCATATTCGCATAAGGAGTCTTATGTTATGAAGTGGTGTAATATATACAATCAATCCACAAAGGATCAGTAAACACCAGTTTTCCTTCACACACATTATGAATCATAAGGGCAGCTGGATTCAAATGTTTACACATCAACTCTAATTTTAACCATCCTCATCCACATCCCCCTTGACAATTCCCTTTTCCCAAAATAAATTTGTGTAGTTTGGCCATTTGACTTAGATTGACTGATTCAACTGTAATTCTGGAGCCATTAATTATTTTGCTTGTGCTCTTGCTTTGTTTGATTAGTTATTTGTTCAAGCATTATTTGACATTTTCTTAGTAAAGGAGACCGGTGAGTAGCTTCCAGAAGCCCAGAAGCAGACGTAACCTCCATTGGGACCTCCTGTGCACTTATGCCCCTGTAATCCCCTATTCCAGATTAGTTATGACCCAAACTTTAAGAACTGAATGAAAAGGGACAGAAAGGTTGGATGTATCCTACTCAACATATTTATGATGTTTATTTTTTATTTTATTTATTCATTTATTTATTTGAGACAGAGTCTCACTCTATTGCCCAGGCTGGAGTGCAGTGGGGCAATCTCGGCTCACTGCAGCCTCCACCTCCCGGGTTCAAGCGATTCTCCTGCCTCAGCCTCCCAAGTAGCTGGGATTATAGGCGCCTGCCACCACGCCCGGCCAATTTTTGTATTTTCGGTAGAAACGGGGTTTCACCATATTGGCCAGGCTGGTCTCGAACTCCTGACCTCAAGTGATTCGCCCGTGTTGGCCTCCCAAAGTGCTGAGATTACAAGCTATTTATGATATTTAATGTGTACTGTTTGTCTCTCACCTCCAGAATTAAGCTCCTCAGGACAGGGATCCTGTTTTGTTCACTAATGTTTGCCAGGTCACCTAGAACAGGTGCCTGGCACACAGTAGCTGTCAGTCGGTATTTAATTGAATGATTGAATGTATCCCAATGTACTTCTTCGTCTATGCTTTTCTCCCCATGAGAAAATGAGAAGAGGGGTGCGCTTGTTGACTGAGATGGGATGAGGGCTAGGTTTGTGGAGGCCCAGCCGAGTTCCTGGACAGATTCCCCAACCCAAGCTTTTGGGTTGCCGGACAACCGCGTCCTGAAATCCCGCCTTCTGGGCGGGCACGGGCCGAGGCGCCCCCTCTGATTGGCCAGCTGGAGGTGATGGGCATGAGAGACAGCGAAGGAGCAGCTACACACTAAACTTCCGGGCGCGGAGGTCTGCGCGCCCTGGTGAGCCGTTGGCCTGGTGGTCCCGCAGTGAGCCCGGCGGCCGGTGGGGAAGTCAAGGAGGGTGAGCCGGGAGGGGCCCCCGGGGTGTGCTTGTCAGGTCGATTAGCCTTAAAATGTTAGTAGCAGGGGATTCTGGTAGTGAGGGAGCGGGACCGGGAATGGATGTAAGGAGGTCATCGGTCAGCAGGTGATTTCCCCAGAAGAGGCTTCAGCGGGCAGCTGCGTACCGAAGCTCCCTCTCCCGGCGTCTGGCTCTTCCTTCACACACGCCTTAACACATCCACTCACGATTCCCATTTCCAGGACCTGGAGGTCGGGGAGAGGTCGCAGTGGTTAAGGATGGACAGGGGTGGGTGTGGCCCTTTCTGACTCAGGCTTGCGGGTCCTGGAATAATAGCCCTTCACTCTTCTGCTTTCCTGGTTTCTGACAGGTTTGAGCATGGCAGAAGGAGACACCCTGTTATCAGTGGATTATGAAATTTTTGGGAAGGTGCAAGGGGTGTTTTTCCGGAAGTATACTCAGGTATGTGGCCTGCAGGCTTTGGGGTGGTAACCTAGGTTGTGGGCATAGGAACAAGGGACATGTTCCTGACAAATGTGAACTGGAAGCCGCTGGCCAGCTGCATGGCAAAGAGGTAGTTTGTAGAGCAATGAGTATGAAAATGCTGTGCAATCGGTAAAACATGGTGTAAATGGAAGATTATCCTGCTGTTATTATTTGTCTTTTTCCAACAGTGGTGCCTGAGCATCTAGACACACATATTAATGAGCTTCTCTCTTACAAGGGAAATAGAGGGCTTCACCAGTTCTCGCTGTTGTGGCGTCATCAAACCAAGTCAGATTTCTTGTAGAAAGGCTAACATTGATTGAAGAGATGGCATTTAGATGACCTGATGTCATGTATATAACATATATAAATGCTTCCTCTGTAGTTGCTGCACTTTCTTCAGACCTCTTTCTCCAAGCTTCCCTCAATTCTCCACTTAATTCCTTTCTATTCTTTTTTTGGTTTTGAAAGAACATTTACATTTTCCAGCTGACGTTTTTCTTATTAAAAACTCTTTATCCGTTCCAGAATAGGTGATGGGAACACTGAATGTGGAGCCTGGTATTCTTCCTAGAGCAATAAGGGAGTATTTGAGGGGATGGACAAACTGTTGGCAGCCTCTACCTCTGCTTTAATGTGGTTAATCTTCCCTCAACAGGCACACATAAATGCAAGCTCAATTTCCCCTCTGCCTTCTGTAGGTATTGGTTATTGCCTTCCCGGTGTGTCTTTAATCCCACAGATAGAGTTAGGACTGCAGAACTTCTTAAGTGTCTCCTTCTTGGGACTGTGGTACTTAAAATTCAAATTCTAACCTGGAAGGAATCTTTGAAATATGAATGTGAATTGTCAATACCTTTTTTCCTTTTTCTTTTTTTTTCTGGAGGATGGTGGCACAGTCACAGCTCATTGCAGCCTTAACCTCCCAGGCTCAAATGATCCTCCTTCCTCAGCCTCCCAAGTAGCTGGGACCACAGGTGCATGCCACCACACCCAGCTTTTTTTTTTTTTTTCTTTTAATAGAGAGCTATGTTGCCCAGGCTGGTCTTGAACTCCTGGGCTCAAGTGATCCTTCTACCTCTTTTTCTTTTCTCTTTCTTTTTTTTTTTTTTTTTTTCTTGAGACAGAGTTTCACTCTTGTTGCCCAGGCTGGAGTGCAATGGCACGATCTCAGCTCACTGCAACCTCCGCCTCCCAGGTTCAAGCGTTCTCCTACTTCAGCCTCCTGAGTAGCTGAGATTACAGGCATGCGCCACCACGCCCCGCTAATTTTGTATTTTTAGTAGAGACAGGATTTCTCCATGTTGGTCATACTGGTCTTGAACTCCCAACCTCAGGTGATCCGCCCACCTCAGCCTCCCAAAGTGTTGGGATTACAGGTGTGAGCCACTGTGCCCGGCCAATACCTCTTATTCTAATTATTCAGAAACCATTTCTTCCCATCTGACATTCAAATAGGAAATGATTGTTGAAAACAGAATTGCTGAAACTCATAGCAAGAGCTGTGTTCCAATTAGCGTTGCTACCAATTATGCAGGTAAGTTCCTGTAAATTAAGGTGATTGAGATAATAGCTTCAAAGGTTAGTCAAAGTTGTTGAGGGAAAGGGGCCAGATAGTGGTATATATAGCCCATCTTTCTCTACCTGCCCTTCTCCCCAGTTTAAAGAAAGAATAACAGAATGCAGAAAAACAAATATTGATTGGAAAACTGCATATAAAATGACATCTTTTTTTTTAATTAGGCTTGTAGCTTATTCTTTACTATTTATAATCATTTAAATATATATGTTCATTTGAACAGTTGTTTTGCTGCAGTCTGTTTGCTGTTGATATTATCTAGCCTCTTTAAATTCCTTCATTTCTAGAGAAGTGGCAAATAATAATTCAGGGACTTTTAAAAACTTGGAATATAATTTACATCCCATAAAACCCATCCTCCTAAAGTGTATAATTTGGTGATTTTTAGTATATTCACAAAGTTGTGCACTAATTCCAGAACATTTTCATCATCCCAAAAAGAAACCCCCTATCTGTTAGCACTCACTCCTCATCCCCTAAACCCCTAATAACCACTAACCTACTTTCTGTCTCTATGAATTTGCCTATTCTAGATTTTTGTTGTTGTTGTTGTTGAGACGGAGTCTTAACTCTGTCTCACTCTGTCATCCAGGCAGGAGTGCAGTGGCATGATATCGGCTCACTGCAACCTCTGCCTCCCACGTTCAAGTGATTCTTCTCCCTCAGCCTCCCAAGTAGCCAGGATTATGGGCATGCACCACCACGCCCCGTTAATTTTTGTATTTTTAGTAGAGACGGGGTTTCACCATGTTGGCCAGGCAGGTCTTGAACTCCTGACCTCAGGTGATCCACCTACCTCGGCCTCCCAAAGTGCTGGGATTACACTCGTGAGCCACCATGTTCACCCTATTCTTGATATTTACTATAAATGGAATCATACAAATGTGGCCTTTTTTGTGACTGGCTCCGTTCACTTAACATATTGTTTTCAAGGTTTATCTACACTGTAGCATGTATTAGTATCCTATTCCTTTTTATGGCTGAATAATATCCCATTGTATGGATATACCACATTTTATTTATCCATTCATCAGTTGATGGAAATTTGGGTTTGATTTTTGGCCATTATGAATAATAGTGCTGGGAACACATATGTGCATATTTTTGTGTAGACAATGTTTTCAGTTCCATTGAGTATATACATACCTAGGAGTAGATTGCTGGGTCATATGGTAACTTTATGTTTAACTTTTTGAGGAACTGCCAAACTTTTCCAAAGCAGCTATACCATTTTATGTTCTCACTGGCAATGTGTGAGAATTCCAGTTTGTCCACATCCTTGCCAACGATGGTTACTGTCTTTTATGTTAGCCATCCTAGTGGGTATGAGGTAATATCTCATTGTGGTTGTTTGTTTGTTTTTCAGGTATTAATGAATTTAAAAGGATTTAGATCATACGAGGAATATTCTGCAACTACAGTGGAACTAAACCACATTAAAAAAAAATAAAAAAGATAACTGGAAAATCCCAAAATATTTGGAAACCATATAGCACACTTACTTCTAAAATTGTGGTAGAATACATATAACATAAAAATTACTGTTTTAACCATTTTTAAATGTACAATTCGGTGGTCTTAAGTACATTGTTCTGTTTATCTACAGAACACTTTTCATCTTGCAAAACTGAAACTCTGTATTCATTAAACGCTAACTCCCCATTTTCTCCTTCCCCCAAGCCCCTGACAATCATAAATCTACATTCTATTAATTCAACTATTCTAGTTACCTCATATAAGTAGAATTTCACAGTATTTGTCCTTTTGTGGCTGGCTTATTTCACTTAGCGTAATATCCTCAAGGTTCATCTGTGTTATATTATGAAAGTAAAAACAATTTTCTTTCTTTGTAAGACTGAATAATATCCTGTTGTACGTGTATACTTTCAGTGTGGTTTTGATTTGCCTTCCTAATGACTAATGATGTTGAACATGTTTTCATGGGCTTATTGGCATATTTTATGTCTTCTTTGGAGAAATGTCCATTCAAATCTTTTTGCCCATTTTTAGTTATTTGCCTCCTTATTCTTGAGTCATAAGAATATTTTTATTCTGGATACTAGTCCCTTATCAGATATATGATATACAAACATTTCTCCCATTCTGTGGGTTGTCTTTTTAATTTCTTGATAGTGTCTATGAAGTACAAAAGTTTTTACTTTTGATGAAGTCAAATCAAATTTATCTGTTCTTTTTTTGCTTATACTTTTAGTGTTATGTCTAAGAAATCTTCCTAATCCAAGGTCATGAAGGTTCATGCCTATGTTTTTTGTTTGTTTTGTTTTTGTTTTTTGTAGCGACTGGATTTCCCCAAGTTGCTGGTCCTGACCTCAAGCAGTCTGCCCACCTCAGCCTCCCAAAGTGCTGGGATTACAGGTGTAAGCCACCACACCCAGCTGTCATGCCTATCTTTTCTTTTTTTCTTTTTTTTTAGACAGAGTCTTGCTCTGTGCAGTGGTACGATCTCGGTTCACTGCAGCCTTCTGCCTCCAGGGTTCAAGCGATTCTCCTGAGTAGCTGGGATTACAGATGTGCACCACCATGCCTGGCTAGTTTTTGTATTTTTAGTAGACATGGGGTTTCACCATGTTGGTCAGACTGGTCTCCTGACCTCGTGATCCACCCGCCTCGTGATCCACCCGCCTCAGGCTCCCAAAGTGCTGGGATTACAGGCGTGAGTCACCGCGCCCAGCCGCCTATGTTTTCTTCAAAGTTTCATAGTTTACACTCTTAGATTGAGGTCTTTGATCCAGTTTAATTTTTATGTGATGTGAGGTAGGAAATCCAGCTTTATTCTTTTGCATGTGAATATCCAGTTGTCCCAGCACCATTTGTTGAAATTAGTATTATTTCCCACATTCATTTGTCATGGCACCCTATTCAAAAATCAACATAAATGTAAAGGTTTCTTTCTGGACTCTCAATACTATTCCATTCATCTGTATGTCTGCCTACTGTAGTTGAGATGTTTGTCCCCTTCAAATCTCATGTTGAAATTTGATCCCCAGTGTTGAAGGTGGGACATAATGCAAGGTATTTGAGTCATGGGGCCAGGTCCCTCATGAGCAGATTAATGCCCTTCCTGCAGGGTGGGAGGGTCAATGAATTCTTACTCTATTAGTTCCCTTGAGAACTAGTTGTTATTTTTATTTATTTATTTTTTTGAAACGGAGTCTCATTCTTGTCGCCCAGGCTAGAGTGCAGTGGCACAACCTTGGCTCACTGCAACCTCCGCCTCCAGGGTTCAAGCGATTCTCCTGCCTCACCCTCCCAAGTAGCTGGGATTACAGGCACCCGCCACCACACCCAGCTAATTTTTGTATTTTTAGTAGAGATGGGGTTTCACCATGTTGACCAGGCTGGTCTCGAACTCCTGACCTCAGGTGATCCACCTGCCTCGGCCTCCCAAAGTGCTAGGATTACAGGTGTGAGCCACTGCACCTGGTGAGAACTGGTTATTAAAAAGAGCCTGGTACCCCACCTCTTCCCACCCTGCCTCACTTCCTCTTTAACCATATGATCTCTGCACATGCGGAATCCCCTTTGCCTTCCGCTGTGAGTGGAAACGGCCTAAGGCCCTCACCTGATGCCAGTGACAGTCTCATGCTTGTACAATCTACAGAATCATGAGCCAAATAAACCTCTTCATAAATTACCCAGCCTCCGGTAGTTCTTTTTTTTTTTTTTTTTTTGAGACGGAGTCTTGCTCTGTCGCCCAGCCTAACATGCAATAGTGCGATCTCGGCTCACTGCAACCTCCACTTCCCAGGTTCAAATGATTCTCCTGCCTCAGCCTCCTGAGTAGCTGGGATTACAGGCACCCACCACCGCACCCAGCTAACTTTTGTATTTTTAATAGATGGGGCTTCACCATCTTGGCCAGGCTGGTCTTGAACTCCTGACCTCATGATCACCCCACCTTAGCCTCCCAAAGTGCTGGGATTTCAGGTGTGAGCTACCATGCCCGGCCCTCAGGTAGTTCTTTATAGCAACACGAAATGGTCTAAGCCACTATCCTTATGCCAATATCACACTGTCTCAGTTACTGCAGCTTTGTAGTAAATTTTGAAATTGGGAAGTGTGAATTCTTCAACTTTGTTTTTCCTTTTCAAGATTATTTCTAGCTATTCTGGGTCCCTTATGTTTCCATGTAAATTTTAGTATCAGTTTTTCGATTTCTGCAAAAGCAGTGGGATTTTGATAGAGATTGAGTTGAATCTGTAGATCAACTGGGTAGTAGTATCACCTTAACAATGTTAAGTCTTCCAATACATTAATAAGGGATGTCTTTCCATTTACTTAGTCTTTAATTTCTTTCAAGAATGTTTTGTAACTTTCCGTATATGTCTTGCAGTTCTTTTGTTAAATTTATTCCTAGACATTTTATCTTTTTGATGCTATTATAAATGGAATTGTTTCCTAACTTCATTTTCAGTTTTTCATTGCTAGTGTATAGAAATACAATTGATTTTTGTATATTAATTTTATATCCTACAACCTTGTGAGACTGTTAATTAGCTCTAGTGTGTGCCTGTGTATGTTCCTTAGGACTTTTTGTATACAAGATATGTCATCTGCAAGTAGAGGTAGTTTTGCTTTTTCCTTTCCAATCTGAATGCCTTTTCTTTTTCCAGCTATGGATAGACCCTCAAGTATAATATTGAGTAGAGTGGTAGTAGCAGACATCCTTGTCTTGTTCCTGATCTTAGTGGGAAGGTTTTCAATCTTTCACCATTAAGTATGATGTTAGCAGTGGGTTTTTCACAGATTCCCTTTATCAGGTTGAGGAAGTTTCCTTCTGTTCCTAGTTTGTTGAGTGTTTTGATCAAAAAAGAGGTATTAGTTTTTGTCAAATGCTTTTTTGCCATCTATTGAGATTATCATGTAGCTTTTGTTTTATTAATATGGCATATTAAGTTGATTACTTCTTGCATATTGAAGCAACCTTGAAAGAAATCCTAATTTGTCATGGTGTACAATTCTTTTTAGATGTTGCCTGATTTGGTTCACTAGTATTTTGCTGAGGATTTTTGCATCTCTGTTCATAAGAGATATTGGTCTATGGTTTTTTGGTGGTGTTTTTCTTGTGACGGCTTTGTTGTTTTGGAGTTTCTTTGCTTTTTCTTTTACATTGGGTTTTTTTTTTTTTCTCTTTATTTTTCATTTTTATTTTTTAGCTTTGGTTTTAGTATAAGGATAATGCTGGCTTAATAGCATGTGTTGGGAAGTGTTTCCTCTTATTTTTTTTAACCCTTAATTCTTGGTTTGGATCTTCTATTTTTTGGAAGAGCTTGTGAAGGGTTGGTAAAGGATTGTTTTTTAAACATTTGGTAGAATTTACCCATGAAGCCATCTGGTCCTGGGCTTTTTCTCTGTGGGAAGGTTTTTGATTAAAAATTCCATCTCTTTACTTGGTATAGGTCTATTCACACTTTCTATTTCTTCTTGATTCAGTTTTGGTTGTTTGTCTTTCTAGGTTATTAGGTTTCTTTTCATCCAAGTTAATCTAATTTTTTGGCATATAATTGTTCATAGAATTCCCTTATATCCTTTTTATCTTTGTAAGGTTGGTGGTAATGTCTCCTCTTTTATTTCTGATTTTAGTAATTTGAGGCTTTCATCCTTTTTTCTTTATCAGTCTAGCTAAAGGTTGTCAATTTTGTTGATCTTGTCAAAGAAGCAACTTTTGTTTTATTGATTTTCTCTATTCTTCTGCTTTCCATTAATTTCTGCTCTAATCTTTATTTCTTTCTTTCTGCTCATTTTGAATTTAGTTTGCTCTTCTTTTTCTAGTATCCTAAGGTGGAAATCTTGGTTATTGATTTGAAGAGAGTTTCTTTTTAGATTGCAACTAGAGTTGGTGATTATATTCCTTAAAATGTTGTCAGATGATTGTTTAAGCAAAAATATGGTTATGAGATAGAATTCGCTTTTTGGAATTTTCTTAGGGGAGAAAAACCCTGTTTACTTGTGCAATAGATATTCAAAACTGAACATAAGTCAATAACATTATGCTATCGTTAAAAAAATAAGAACAGAGTTGAGCACACAAATGAAACCAGTAGGAAACACCCATTCTCAACATTGGTCAAATTTTGTAGCATTCTGTTCAACTCTCAAGAGTTCAGGTAAGGCCAGGTGCAGTGGCTCACGCCTGTAATCCCAGCACTTTGGGAGGCCAAGATGGGCGGATCACGAGGTCAGGAGATCGAGACCATCCTGGCTAACACAGTGAAACCCCATCTCTACTAAAAATACAAAAAAATTAGCTGGGAGTGGTTGCGGGGGAGCCTGTGGTCCCAGCTACTTGGGAGGCTGAGGCAGGAGAATGGCGTGAACCCGTGAGGCGGAGCTTGCAGTGAGCTGAGATGGCGCCACTGCACTCCAACAGGGGCGACAGAGTGAGACTCCGTCTCAAAAAAAAAAGAGTTCAGATAAATCACACTGCAAATTTTTAAAGATTTATTTGACTGTTAAACCTCCTGTTTAAAACTGCACATTCTTACAGCTATTTACCATACATATAAGATATCTCTTAAGAACTGGAGATAGTCAGCTCCCGTGGGTTAATTTGAAGCAGAAGAGGGCAGTTGTTATACCAAGTCAGTTGGATGTGGAGTCTTACTCAAAATTCATTCTCAGCATTCTTCTTTTATGGTATCTTCTTTGGCACTTAGCAGTGCATCGGGTAGGCATCTTCTATTTTTCTTCATTCTTTAATTTCCTTTGTATCCCTCAAATGGTTATTTATTTGGTTGGAGTCTGTTTTGTTCATTAAGCAAACATGTCTTTGCTTTGAACATGTCTTTGATTTGATGGATACTTACATTCCTCATCAAACATTTTTTTGCTATGCATAACGTTTTCTTTGGCCAACTCCAGCAATTTCCCACATTTTGACATGCAATCATGTTAACTCCCATTTTCTTTTGTAATCCAACACCTTCTATTTAGATAGATTACTTTAACAATCAGTGACTTAATATTCTAATCATAAATTTATACAAAAATAAAATTACCTCCAAAACATTGCTACCTTTCCTAAACATTCAGTCTTGCCACAGTTTAATAAAAGGAAAGAACATTAAAAAGGATAAGCCACTATAATGATTAGATGCTTTTCATAAGCCTAAAGGCATTGTGATTATTTAGACAGAAGAGAAGAAAGTCAAGTGAAAACCTGATAGTTATGTAGTCTCATGGTTTGCTGTTGAGAGGCTGGTCACCAGCTGCTTTCCTTTTCTAGGAAGACAACAAAGTGGGCTTTGGCTACAACATAAATATATTGGGTTAGACAGTTTTACTATAGTAAGAGCAATGGGATGAGTTGCTCAGGAAATTGTGAAATACTTTCTAATGATCTTTAAAGATATAACGAACACGAATTCACCTGGATTTTAGGTGTGGTCCTGGTTAACGGCAAAGGGAAGGATCAAAGAGCTTCATGCTTTTTCCATTTAACATACCCAATAGATTCTTGATTAGGGAGAAGGGAAAATGAGCAAGATACAGTCCAGTATTCTAAAAACAATCAGCCTTAGGGGATCATTTCAAAAGCATCTGTTTTGGACTTAAGTCTTTGGTACTTAACCAAATTGACTTCACACTGGAAAATTCTAGTGCCTGAGTTTTATAGGGTAGAAGAAAGACATGGAGTCAAGTGGCCAACACTTCATGTGAAGATAAGCAATGAGCTCCTTCTTGCTGTCTTTCTTTTGACTGTTCTGGGCAATATCAAATTAGTTTCAGTGGTTTGATTATAGGCCAAATTGTAGTCTTACCTTGTTTTCCTCAATCTCACTGGATCTCTCTCTCTTTTTTCCCCCCTTAGGCTGAGGGTAAAAAGCTGGGATTGGTAGGCTGGGTCCAGAACACTGACCGGGGCACAGTGCAAGGACAATTGCAAGGTCCCATCTCCAAGGTGCGTCATATGCAGGAATGGCTTGAAACAAGAGGAAGTCCCAAATCACACATCGACAAAGCAAACTTCAGCAATGAGAAAGTCATCTTAAAGTTGGATTACTCAGACTTCCAAATTGTAAAATAATGGCCTGAATTTAAGTTTTGTTTTTGGTTGATTTGGTTTGGTTTTTATTGTTAATAGAGATAGAACTATTGTGTGTTAATATTAGCATTAGTCAATAAGTTATTTTAATGTCAGATATTTGAATGTTATTATATATTACCTGTATGATGGAAGGATTATTACTGTACACAAATCTAATCAATAAAAACATTAGAACCTTCTGCTTAGAGTACTTTTGAAAAATCTTCAGTGAACTTCCTTTTGGGCGAAATAAGAAGTATTTATTCAGTAAACATTTGTGGGAAGAGGATTTTGAGGTAATTTAAAGAAGTCTGAAAGAAAAAAAGTTATGTTACTTAGTCATTTCTTTAAATGGTTTCTATGAAATGTTCTTCAAGAAATTGCATGCCTAATAAGAACAAATACCACAAGTTCAATTTGTTAGCTCTGTTCATATGATGTTTGGATGAATTACTTCTGCTGTTGTTTCTTTTCTCTGGGTAAGGAATTCACATAAAGTTATGTTACGGGCTGAACTGTGTCCCACCAAATTCATATGTTAAAGTCCCAGTCCCCAGTACCTCAGAAAGTGACTGTATTGGGACACAGAGCCTTTAAAGAGGTAATTAAGGTTGAATGAGGCTGTGAGGGTGGGCCCTACTCCAGTCTGACTGGTGTTCTTATAAGAGAACATATTGGACATAGACACACGTGTGCAAAAATGAAAGACCCTGTGAAAATGGCCATCTACAAGCCAAGGAGAGGCCTCAGAAGAAATCGTTGCTGCCAACACCTTGATCTCAGACTTCTAGTCTCTAGACCTGAGAGGAAATAGACTGCTGCTGCTTAAGTTACTCAGTCTGAGGTATTTTGTTATGGCAGCCCTAGCTATAGTAATAATCATAAACAGTTATCAGGATTTTGCTTAATCAGCCCTAGAAGACTGGTTGGTTGGGTTTGGTTAGTCACTAAACTAGTATATGTCAAATGCTTACCAGGTCTGACAAATTTGTTATAAATTCCACTTTAAATAAATTCTCAATGAAAATGAGATAGAAAGCAAAAACTAAGGACTGGTGAACAATTTCAAAACACTTTATTCTCACAGCATTCTCAGAGTTCTGCTCTCCTTTAGTTATAAAAGAAGCTGTGGTGGCATTGGGGAGATTCAAGTCAGTGAAGAGAGTCTTGGTGTTGTCGTCTGTAAATTAAGAGTTGAGCAAAGGCCGGGTGCGGTGGCTCACACCTGTAATCCCAACACTTTGGGAGGCCGAGGCGGGCAGATCACCTGAGGTCGGGAGTTCAAGACCAGCCTGACCGACATGGAGAAATCCCCGTCTCTACAAAAAATACAAAATTAGCCGAGCGTGGTGGCGCATGCCTGTAATCCCAGCTACTCGGGAGGCTGAGGCAAGAGAATCTCTTGAACCCGGGAGGCGGAGGTTGCGGTGAGCTGAGATCACGCCATTGAACTGCAGCCTGGGCAACAGCCTCCGTCTCAAAAAAAAAAAAAAAAAGAGTTGAGTTAGACAGTTTCTCAGCCTTTTCCAGCTCCAAATGCTATAATTCTAAGATGGAAGCCTCTGGAATTATTCATTCATTCAGTGCCTACCATAAGCCAGGCACTGCTCTTGGTAACTGGGATACAGCAGTAAACAAAATATATAAACTCTTTACCTTCACATAGCTTACATTCTAGGGAGAGAAGACAATAAGCAAACATAAAATATATATTGAATTAAACGGTAGTTAAGAGCAAAGGTGAAAATGAGAAAAAAGGAAAGGGAACACACGGGAAAAGAAACAAACATAAAAACAAAAGTAAAAGTTACGACATAGTCTTTCACACCATGCCAAAAGGGGATAAGGATTGAGACTGTAGGTACCCGTTCACTGAACCCTGGGATGCGGATCCTTGGCTAGAACACCTGAGGCGCATGCGCACTGGTGTGTCGTGGCCTGGCGCGCCCCTCCGAAGCGCATGCTCGTGGACTCGCACGTGCACGAGCCTCAAGACCCAAGGTGCGCGCGTCGGCGTCCTAGGCGGTTGGTGTCCGAGAATTGGTTAAGCTGGACTCGAGGTGACTCTGGGGGAAGCACGCGACGAAAAGATGTTGCCGGGGGCTCTTCTAACACCAGAAGGGCCTGATGATGGCTGCGCGCAGCTTTCGGAGCCGGATGCGCGAGGACCCCGGAGGCCCGGCGGCCTGGCGGCAGGGCGGGCCCGGTTTGGGGACAAGGACGGGGCTGGCTGGGGAGGGGCTGGGCCTGGCGGGAAGGCGGCGCTGCCCTGGACGCGGCCCGCGCGGCGCTCCCAGGCCCCTGGGCCCTGGATCCAGGCCAGTGCGTTGCGTCCGTCCCAGGCGCAGGCGTCATCAGGAAATCGTTGGGTTTACATTAATCGGAATACTTGTTAAACGTTTGCCCCTCACTTGCTGCTGGCTGCGAAGTGCATTAGCTTAGAAAGCAGCAGAAGTTCTGCAGTTAGAGCCCTGATTTTCCCGGGTTCGGAAAACCAACCTCACTGCCTACAGGGGGCTCCCCCACGCGGCTTTCACTGATGGAGAAGAGGGGGAGACCTTTAATGGCACTAGAATCTTAGGGTTTGGGTTTTTTAAATGTTTTTTGTTTTTGTGCTTTTACTTGCAGGAAAACTTAAAATCAAATTCAGGCAGCCCCATGCCATCATTATTATTACCACGGTAGTTTATGCCCGTCTGTAAAGACCAAAAGAATATTAATAATAATGACCGTCTGGCCGGGCGCGGTGGCTCACACGTGTAATCCCAGCACTTTGGGAGGCCAAGGCGGGAGGATCACTTGAGTTCAGGAGTTTGAGACCAGGCTGGTCAACATGGTGAAACCCCATCTCTACATAAAAGACAAAAATTAGCCAGGCCTGGTGGTGCGCGCCTGTAATCCCAGCTACTTGAGAGGCTGAGGCTGGAGGATTGCTTGAGCCCAGGAGGTGCAGGCTGCAGTGCCGAGATAGTGGCATTGCACTCCAGCCTGGGTGGCAGAGCAAGACCCTGTTTCAAAAAAGAATAATAACGACCTTCTAAAAACATGAGTAATACATGAACAGGATTTAACAATCGAATGGCAAAGAAAGGTTTATATGAAAAGGAATTTTCCTGCTTTATCTTTTCCCATTCCCAACCTCTTTCCCTGAGGTGACTATACTTAACCATAATAATAATAATCTCTTAATGCCCCCAATGTCTCTTTGATACAATTTGATTCTTAAAATTTCTTCCTGTTGCTTCACCTTATTGCAATGTCTTAGCAATTCATTATAAGTACTTTTCTAAAAGTCATGGTTATTGTGTAACGTATAAATGTTATGAAACTAGCTTGGACATTTTTGTCGTGAATAATTTCTAGCTAATGTTCCTTAGCTGTATTTAATTTAAGCATCTGTTTTTGGTGAAGTGGTTAGAATTTCTAATACTGTCTTTACCGGTCAACTTCAAGTATAATTATGATTTCACTTTAGGACATGTGGGATTTAGAAAGGAGCATTGAAAATTATGAAATTATGCATGTTTCTTTGGATGTGAATTCATTGCACCAAGCATGAGCTGTGCCTAGAGATCAGTGGTATAACTTTGTTTTGCTTTGTTTCACAATTTGGTTTAATAAGAGCGATTTCATTTGCCTCAAATGCTATTTCTTCATAATGCTTGAAAGAAATGTGTAATGCTGAAGCTTTGATTATGTGTGTGTGTGGTTTTTTTCTCCTATAGGCAATTATTTCCAGTCAGAGAAGGAAACCATTGCTTGGCATTCTCACCATCTTTCTACCTACCATGATCAAGTGCTTGTCAGTTGAAGTACAAGCCAAATTGCGTTCTGGTTTGGCCATAAGCTCCTTGGGCCAATGTGTTGAGGAACTTGCCCTCAACAGTATTGATGCTGAAGCAAAATGTGTGGCTGTCAGGGTGAATATGGAAACCTTCCAAGTTCAAGTGATAGACAATGGATTTGGGATGGGGAGTGATGATGTAGAGAAAGTGGGAAATCGTTATTTCACCAGTAAATGCCACTCGGTACAGGACTTGGAGAATCCAAGGTTTTATGGTTTCCGAGGAGAGGCCTTGGCAAATATTGCCGACATGGCCAGCGCTGTGGAAATTTCGTCCAAGAAAAACAGGACAATGAAAACTTTTGTGAAACTGTTTCAGAGTGGAAAAGCCCTGAAAGCTTGTGAAGCTGATGTGACTAGACCAAGCGGTGGGACCACTGTAACAGTGTATAACCTATTTTACCAGCTGCCTGTAAGGAGGAAATGCATGGACCCTAGACTGGAGTTTGAGAAGGTTAGGCAGAGGATAGAAGCTCTCTCACTTATGCACCCTTCCATCTCTTTCTCTTTGAGAAATGATGTTTCTGGTTCCATGGTTCTTCAACTCCCTAAAACCAAAGATGTATGTTCCCGATTTTGTCAAATTTATGGATTGGGAAAGTCCCAAAAGCTGAGAGAAATCAGTTTTAAATATAAACAGTTTGAGCTTAGTGGCTATATCAGCTCTGAAGCACATTACAATAAGAATATGCAGTTTTTGTTTGTGAACAAAAGACTGGTTTTAAGGACAAAGCTACATAAACTCATTGACTTTTTATTAAGGAAAGAGAGTATTATATGCAAGCCAAAGAACGGTTCTACCAGTAGGCAAATGAGTTCAAGTCTTCGGCACCGGTCTACCCCAGAACTCTATGGCATATATGTAATTAATGTGCAGTGCCAATTCTGTGAGTATGATGTGTGCATGGAGCCAGCCAAAACTCTGATTGAGTTTCAGAACTGGGACACTCTCTTGTTTTGCATTCAGGAAGGAGTGAAAATGTTTTTAAAGCAAGAAAAATTATTTGTGGAATTATCAGGTGAGGATATTAAGGAATTTAGTGAAGATAATGGTTTTAATTTATTTGATGCTACTCTTCAGAAGCGTGTGACTTCTGATGAGAGGAGTAACCAGGGCAGTTTCCAGGAAGCATGTAATAATATTTTAGATTCCTATGAGATGTTTAATTTGCAATCAAAATCTGTGAAAAGAAAAGCTACTGCAGAAAACATAAGCACACAGAATTCTAGGGATTTAGAAGCTATCAGAAAAAATACAAATGATGCATTTTTATACATTTATGAATCAGGTGGTCCAGGCCATAGCAAAATGACAGAGCCATCTTTACAAAACAAAGACAGCTCTTGCTCAGAATCCAAGATGTTAGAACAAGAGACAATTGTAGCATCAGAAGCAGGAGAAAATGAGAAACATAAAAAATCTTGCCTGGAACATAGCTCTTTAGAAAACCCATGTGGAACCAGTTCAGAAATGTTTTTAAGCCCTTTTCAGACACCATGTCACTTTGAAGAGAGTGGGGAGGATCTAGAAATATGGAAAGAAAGTACTACTGTTAATGACATGGCTGCCAACATCATGAAAAATAATAGAATTCAGAATCAACCAGAGAGATTTAAAGATGCTACTGAAGTGGGATGCCAGCCTCTGCCTTTTGCGACAACATTATTGGGAGTACATAGTGCTCAGACAGAGAAGGAGAAAAAAAAAGAGCCTAGCAATTGTGAAAGAGGAAATGTTTTTAGTTACGGACGAGTTAAATTATGTTCCACTGGCTTTATAACTCATATAGTACAAAATGAGAAAACTAAATCAATTGAAACAGAACATGCATTTAAAAATTATGTTAGACCTGGTCCCACACGTGCCCAAGAAACATTTGGAAATAGAACACGTCATTCAGTTGAAACTCTAGACCTCAAAGATTTAGCCGGCACTTTAAGTAGAGAATCTGGTCAATTGCCCAACAAAAAAATTTGCAGAACAAATATAAGTTGTGGGCTAGAGAATGAACCTACAGCAACTTATGCAAAGTTTTCTACTTTTCAGCAAGATAGCAAAAAATCACAAACAGGTTGCATATTATCTGATACATCCCCCTCTTTCCCCTGGTATAGACACGTTTCAAATGACAGTAGGAAAACAGATAAATTAATTGGTTCCTCCAAACCAATCGTCCATAAGAAGCTAAGCTTGAGTTCACAGCTAGGATCTTTAGAGAAGTTTAAGAGGCAATATGGGAAGGTTGAAAATCCTCTGGATACAGAAGTAGAGGAAAGTAACGGAGTCACTACCAATCTCAGTCCTCAAGTTGAACCTGACATTCTGCTGAAGAACAAGAACTGCTTAGACAACTCTGATGTTTGTAAAATCACTACTATGAAGCATAGTGATTCAGATAGTAGTTGCCAACCAGCAAGCCACATCCTTGACTCAGAGAAGCTTCCATTCTCCAAGGATGAAGATTGTTTAGAACAACAGATGCCTAGTTTGAGAGAAAGCCCTATGACCCTGAAGGAGTTATCTCTCTTTAATAGAAAACCTTTGGACCTTGAGAAGTCATCTGAATCACTAGCCTCTAAATTATCCAGACGGAAGGGTTCCGAAAGAGAAACTCAAACAATGGAGATGATGAGTCGTTTTAATGAACTTCCAAATTCAGATTCCAGTAGGAAAGAGAGCAAGTTGTGCAGTGTGTTAACACAAGATTTTTGTATGTTATTTAAAAATGAGCATGCAAAAACAGAGAATGGTGTCATCCCAACATCAGATTCTGCCACACAGGATAATTCCTTTAATAAAAATAGTAAAACACATTCTAACAGCAATACAACAGAGAACTGTGTGATATCAGAAACTCCTTTGGTATTGCCCTATGATAATGCTAAAGTTACCAGTAAAGATTCAGATGTTCTTATCAGAGCTTCAGAACAACACACAGGAAGTCCGGACTCTCCCAGTGGAATGTTAATGAATCTGGTAGACGATGCCACAGGTGACCAAAATGGAATTTGTTTTCAAAGTGAGGAATCTAAAGCAAGAGCTTGTTCTGAAACTGAAGAGTCAAACACGTGTTGCTCGGATTGGCAGCAGCATTTCGATGTAGCCCTGGGGAGAATGGTTTATGTCAACAAAATTACTGGACTCAGCACATTCATTGCCCCAACTGAGGACATTCAGGCTGCTTGTACTAAAGACCTGACAACTGTGGCTGTGGATGTCGTACTTGAGAATGGTAAGTACGTACTGTTCATGTGCATGAGATGCTTTTGAAAATGGAAATGCTGGACAAGGAGTAAGATCCTCATTATCCAAAGAGATTATCTCAACAGATAGAACATTTTGAAGACCACTTATAAAACATATATTGTATTTTCATGCTATATGAAGATTATCTACATCCAACGCTAATTTTTTTTTTTTTTGAGATGGAGTCTTGCTCTGTCACCCAGGCTGGAGTGCAGTGGTGCGATCTTGGCTCACTGAAACCTCTGCCCCCACCCCCGGTTCAAGCGATTCTCCTGCCTCAGCCTCCCATGTAACTTGGATTACAAGAGTGTACCACCATGCCCAGCTACATTTTTTTATTTTTAGTAGAGACAGGATTTCACTATGTTGGCCAGGCTGGTCTCAAACTCCTGGCCTCAAATGATCCACCTGCCTCAGCCTCCCAAAGTGCTGGGATTATAGGTGTGAGCCTCTATGTCCAACACTATTAAATGGAGAATACAGTTAAAAGATGTCAGTGTGTGTATGTGTAAGAAAGGGGGTGATAGGTATATATCTAGAACAACAATAAGAAAAGGGGGTGAGACTGTCCAGTTTTAATGAAATGATACTATTAATAGTTGGGAAGATCCACAGTACTTTCCTACCTTGTTTTCCCTTCCTGTCAAATGCCCAGCTTTCCTAGAAACTTGTCTTTAAAGGTGCCTGTGGTGTCAGCATGGTATTTTACTGGAACTTTCTCTGCATGGCTTCCAGGTTAAGGGCCAGAATGATTCTGTAATCATCCTAGGTTTTCCAGTAAACTCTATGGCTTAGTACAGTACTACATTTATGAGCTTTTTCTTTCTGGAAAGTAGGACTTGTCCATGAATTTTCAAAATATAGGTCAAGTATGTACTTTCATGACTATACTTTTGAAGTGTGCTTTATTGTAATGCATATGGTAAAATCTCCTTGATCTGTTTATGTTATAAAAGTAGCTGTTATTCAGGAAGACAATAATATAGCATTTATTTATTTATGTATTTATGTATGTATGTATGTATGTATGTATGTATGTATGTATTTGAGACGGAGTTTCACTCTTGTTGCCCAGGTTGGAGTGTAGTGGCATGATCTCGGCTCATTGCAACCTCCGCCTCCCAGGTTCAAGCAATCCTCCTGCCTCAGCCTCCCAAGCAGCTGGGATTACAGGCATCTGCCACTACACCTGGCTAATTTTTTGTATTTTTGTAGAGACGGGGTTTCACCATGTTGGCCAGGCTTGTCTCAAACTCCTGACCTCAGGTGATCCACCTGCCTCGGCCTCCCAAAGTGGTGGGATTATAGGTGTGAGCCACTGTACCCGGCCAATATAGCTTTTAGATCATACCACAGGGCTACATTTGAGCCTGCACTAGGACTCTGGGTTCTCAGTCCACATTTAAAGTGATATTGCTTTGGCAGTGTGTTGGGAGCCAGATGTTGGGAGGTGATAAACCTGATTTCCATCTGGCTATAATCTTGGCTTTGTACTAGGAGGATAAACATTACATCTGTATCCATATTAAAAATTTTGAATGCTGCAGAAGAATGGAACATGTGTAAATGTAATTATAAGTCAATTTTACTAGCAGGAAGCTGTGATTTCTTTAAGGTTAAATGAGACCTTTACTTTTCAGTGTTTTTCTGTTTTTTCCTTATGAAAAAAAAATCACTGTAGTAACTTCAGTAGTATTTCTTAGTATTTTGTAGTATTCATTAGGAGAAAACTCATTTCTTTCACTGTTGTTCCTGAGACTATCAAGTTGCTCTTAAAGCCACTTTATGTGCTTTTCAATCTATGTGGTTTTATGTCTGACTTACATTGAAGGCTTATCAGAGGTAAATCTACAGCACTGACACCTCATCTTCCTGAAATGCAACTGCTTCTGATATGGTGCCAAAAAATAACTGGATTACATTACACTGTGAGATAGCTGTTGCTAAAAGAAAGGGGGAAATCTTAGCTGCCATACTCAACATAAATATCTCTTCCTTTTGAATCTAGATGTTTAAAACACTTTAACCTACTTAACATTCTGGATTAGCATACTTTTTTATAAACTTTTGAAAGCCATGTTAACTCATAGTTTCCCAATGAAAAATATTTTTGGTATAAAAAGAAGTTCCATGAACAGATGGCTCCTCAGTATCCTGCTACCTTTCTGGAAATGGCCGATATACATCATGATATTAGGACATTGTCAAACTTTACATAAAAGTGTTACATGAGATAAATTGTTAAAAGATAATTTTTTTTTTTTTTTTTTTTTTTTGGAGACAGAGTTTCGCTCTTGTTGCCCAGGGTAAAGTGAAATGGTGCGATCTCGGCTCACTGCAATCTCCGCCTTCTGAGTTCAAGCGATTCTCCTGCCTCAGCCTCCTGAGTAGCTGGGATTACAGGCATGCACCACCACGCCTGGCTAATTTTGTAT
The DNA here is from genome assembly GCF_008728515.1 of Papio anubis. NCBI lineage: Eukaryota > Metazoa > Chordata > Mammalia > Primates > Cercopithecidae > Papio > Papio anubis. The sequence goes on from NC_044982.1 coordinate 31,632,411, forward strand.
TTTTAGTAGAGATGGGATTTCTCCATGTTGGTCAGGCTGGTCTCAAACTCCCAACCTCAGGTGATCTGCCCGCCTCAGCCTCCCAAAGTGCTGGGATTACAGGCATGAGCCACTGGCCTAAAAGATAAATTTTAATGTACAGAAGAGAGGATCTATAAAGGTGATTTTGAGTAGTAGTGTCAAGTCCCCAAGCCTTGGTAATTTTTTCTTTAAAATGTATTTAATGCAGTTCTTTCTGTTAGTAGTTATAAACCTTATTTCACTTCATTATCTTAATTTTATCATTCTTAACGTCTCCAGGTTTAGTCCAACGGATTTATCTCTCATGTTTTCCTCATGTTCTAAAGCTGTCAAATTCAGCATTGTTTCTACAACTCAAATCTTATTATCCTTCATGGAGAAGAACAGCATTTGAGCCAGATCTTACTAGACTCTGGAGTTTGAATTGAGAACCTTTCATTTGTCCACCTGTTCACTTTTTCATGAAACATTTGTTGATCATCCGCACTGTGCTAGATGCTGTCACATTGCAGGTTAACTGACTTTGCTTTCAGGAGTTCACAGTACTATTAGGGAAGATAGCTATCTAAACATAGTTGTATTATAATGAGACAAATGTTAGGATAGAGACATACATTGGAGATAAGAGACATAAGTTGGAGATCTGTGAAGGTTGCACCAAGTTATAGGTGACAATTAAGTACTGCTGTATGTCTAACACAGGGCTTCGCCGGATAATTTTTTGTCGTAGGGTTTGTCCTATGCATTGTAGGATATTTAGCAGCATCCGTGGCCTTTATCTGCTAGATGCTAGTAGAACGTAGAACCCTTTACTTAAGTTGTGACAATGAAAAGTGTCTCAAGCAGGGCACGGTGGCTCACGCCTCTAATGCCATCACTTTGGCAGGCGGAGGCGGGCGGGTCACAAGGTCAAGAGTTTGAGACCATCCTGGCCAATATGGTGAAACCCCATCTCTACTAAAAATACAAAAAAATTAGCCAGGTGTGGTGGCTCATGCCTGTAATCCCAGCTACTTGGGAGGCTGAGGCAGGAGAATTACTTGAACCCGGGAGGCGGAGCTTGCAGTAAGCTGAGATCACGCCACTGCACTCCAGCCTGGGTGACAGAGCGAGACTCCATCTCCAAAAAAAAAAAAAAAAAGTGTCTCAAGACATTGGCGATGTCCCCTCGTGCAAAATGGCCCCCCATTGAGAATCACAGTGACCTATTCTAGGTCTTCATTCTGTCTGGTATGAATGGATAATGGAACTAAGCATTAATATAGAGTCGTATATTGACAGCATAATTTCATTAAAGGATTTCTGATTCTCAATCTGGTGTTTAGTAGTCTGCTTTATGTCTTGACTCAGTTTATGCAGAAAGAGGTTTTATGTGATTAAATTTTTAAAGAGTTTACTTGTATTTTAAGTTCACATTTCTAGGTTTTTCTTTCTTATATTTAGGGTCTCAGTACAGGTGTCATCCTTTTAGAAGCGACCTTGTTCTTCCTTTCCTTCCGAGAGCTCGAGCAGAGAGGACTGTGATGAGACAGGATAACAGAGGTAGGGGTGGCAGAGACTGCTGGGGCACCCAGTACACATCGTACCACCTAACTCAAAAAACAAAGCAGGCTTGCATTAAGCTTGATCAGTGCCAGCTGTGCTGTTCTGGAATCAGGAATTCCCCATGGTGCTATTTAACAGTGGAACTAATTAATTTAGTGCATGCATTTAGATCAGAAATTACTATTCCAGACCTGAGGTCAGTATTTGCTGATTATGCATATTCTGTGGTGTCTTGTAATTAGGGGACATGTTTCTTATTTTTAAAAAGGCTGGACTTACCCTCCAAGTTGCTGTAGTTTTATGTAAGCAAAACTCTTCAAAAAAAGCTATAGGCCTGGCGCGGTGGCTCAAGCCTGTAATCCCAGCACTTTGGGAGGCCGAGATGGGCGGATCACGAGGTCAGGAGATCGAGACCATCCTGACTAACACGTTGAAACCCCATCTCTACTAAAAAAATACAAAAAACTAGCCGGGCGACATGGCGGGCGCCTGTACTCCCAGCTACTCGGGAGGCTGAGGCAGGAGAATGGCGTGAACCCGGGAGGCGGAGCTTGCAGTGAGCTGAGATCCGGCCACTGCACTCCAGCCTGGGCGACACAGCCAGACTCCATCTCAAAAAAAAAAAAAAAAAAAAAAGTTACAGACATCAATTTTTTGCGTTTGTTTAAAAATAGATAAGGTCTATTTTATTTAAAGGCAGTAAGGCTACAAATTTGAGCCATAGCTTCTCTGTCAGTATTCCAAAATATCTCTTGTAAACAGTTTGGAGAAAAGTTGTAATGCCAGAAGATACAGTCACCAACTCTAGTTTAAAAAGTAACAGATCAAAATAATTTAGAGATATAGCAAACACTGAACATTTATAGAATATAGAAACAATGTATGTGATCTTTGGTCTTGAGGCTACAGCTCACCAAACAGGAAATGCCATTCCCTCCTTTCCCTGTGGTTCTGGATGCCAACTTTACCTGTTCCCTTTTGCCCTAGATACTGTGGATGATACTATTAGTAGCGAATCGCTTCAGTCTTTGTTCTCAGAATGGGACAATCCAGTATTTGCCCGTTATCCAGAGGTGGGTCTGTAGCAGTTTTTCTTTGTCTTTTTTTTTTTTCTTATTATTATTGTTTTTATTTTGAGATGGAGTTTCGCTCTTGTTGCCCAGACTGAAATGCAATGGCACGATCTTGGCTCACGTAACCTCCGCTTCCCAGGTTCAAGCGATTCTCCTGCCTCAGTCTCCCAAGTAGCTGGGATTACAGGCACCTGCTACCACGCCCAGCTAAGTTTGTATTTTTAATAGAGATGGGGTTTCTCCATATTGGTCAGACTGGTCTCTAACTCCCAACCTCAGGTGATCTGCCTGCCTCGGCCTCCCAGAGTCCCGGGATTACAGGCGTGAGCCATCACTCCTGGCCTTTCTTTATCTGTTATTTTAAACTTTGAGTTTCAAGATGGGTACAGTGGCATGCACTTATAGTCTCAGCTACTCAGGAGGCTGAGGTGGGAGGATCACTTGAGACCAGGAGTTCAAGGCTATATAGTGTGCTGATTGCGCCTGTGACTAGCCACTGCACTATAGCCTGGGCAACATAGTGAGACTCTATCTCTTAAAAATTAAGTAAATTAATTAAAATTAAAATTTGAATTTTATTTAAGCTGGGTATGGGCATGCAAGACTATACTAATTTGTAATTATGATTGGAAACTGGGCATATTTCCACATAATTTATTTGGAAGTTACTGTTTAATGTAGAGAGGAGAAATAAAATTTATAGCATTTTGGGAGCTCAGGCATTTTGGATTAAACATGTACAATCAATGTAAGAACAGCAAATGTGTTTACCACTCTCAGAAACCCTGACTTGTAGCTTTGGCACAATATTCAGGGTGGTGATAATAAAATTGTTATCATTAGATAAAGCCACACATCTTCTACTGGAGGAACAGTTCCTCATTGGCCCTGGGTGGATGTTCTCTCCTCAGTGTATTTTCACAGAATGTACTGTGCATGTTATAAACAGGTTGTATAATAGATGAGCATTTGTTTACCAGTTCTTTCGTCAAGATATCATTTGAGGACTTGATCATAGAACATAGACAAATTGTTGTTCTGAAACTATTTTTGTTTTGTCAGTAATTTTGTTTATAAGCAAAAATTGTTACGTAAAGTCTTACGTAAGACTCGTTCTTCACAGATTCTTTTGAATTTCTTTTTTTTTTTTTTTTTTTTTTTTTTGAGGTGGAATCTTGCTCTGTCGCCCAGGCTGGAGTGCGGTGGTGTGATCTCAGCTCACTGCAAGCTCCGCCTCCTGGGTTCATGCCATTCTCCTACCTCAGCCTCCTGAGTAGCTGGGACTACAGGCGCCCGCCACCGCGCCCAGCTAATTTTTTGTATTTTTTAGTGGAGATGGGGTTTCACCATGTTAGCCAGGATGGTCTCAATCTCCTGACCTCGTGATCTGCCCACCTCGGCCTCCCAAAGTGCTGGGATTACAGGCGTGAGCCACAGTGCCCGGCCGATTCTTTTGAATTTCTACAAATTCCCTGAATTAAACCCACCTCTAGTAGGCTATATAAAAATGAATGCTTTTAAAGCACTCTGATATCTTTGGTAAAACAGTTCTGCTGACACAAAAATTAAAATTTCAATTATATTTTGCTGAGTCTTTCTAGGTTGCTGTTGATGTAAGCAGTGGCCAGGCTGAGAGCTTAGCAGTTAAAATTCACAACATCTTGTATCCCTATCGTTTCACCAAAGAAATGATTCATTCAATGCAGGTAAAAGATTGACTTCAAAATCTCATAAATATATGTATAAGGCCTAACTCTTCTAAAATTTGATTTATTTAATGATATAGACCACCTCGGTCAAGGCACGTGTGTGTGTGTGTGTGTGTGTGTGTGTGTGTGTGTGTTCTTACCTTACTAGAACTTTTATCATCAGAAGAAAAAGCAAGGAATTAATTATAATTACAAAGAAAGAAATGTCTTTAGTAGTGTGAGTAGGTTTGGAGAGAATGAATTATGAATTCGGGTTGACAGTTTCAAGGATTCTCAAGGTTCTCCTGCAGAAGATTATATATTGACTTTATATTTGGCAATAATTTATAAATCAATAAACTCCTTTAGTGACCTTGTCCTTCAGTGTGCAACAGTGCCCTTTTAGAAATGACCCTCTACTGTGTAAGCCTACGCAGGCTTGGGAAAGCCCATATTGAGGAGTCCATTCACAAAAGGGACCCTTTGTCTGATCTGCTTTTCTGCTTTGCCTTCTGTTTACCACCGTGGCTGTCTTATTCCCTTTGTTTTTAGTAAGGAAACAAATTGGGAGGCTAACAGATTTAGGTAAACTCCTAACCTGGCATTGACCTGGTACCAGAGCAGGCAAGCAGTTGATCCAGAAATAGGCCCTGGGGCAGTGGTTAGGCTCGGGGGTATTGGGGAGCATCATGTACCTAGACAGAGAGGAACCATCAAGGTCTAAAGCCACCAGTGGCTTTTAACTTACTTCTTTAATAAACCGTGCAGCCAGGCACGGTGGCTCTCACCTATAATCCCAGCACTTTGGGAGGCTATCCTGGCTAACACGGTGAAACCCCGTCTCTACTAAAAAATACAAAAAATTAGCCGGGCGTGACGGCAGGCGCCTGTAGTCCCAGCTACTCGGGAGGCTGAGGCAGGAGAATGGCATGAACCCGGGAGGCGGAGTTTGCAGTGAGCCAAGATCATGCCACCACACTCCAGCCTGGGCGACAGAGTGAAACTCCATCTCAAAAAAAAAAAAAAAAAAAAAAATTAAAAAATAAATAAATAAAAATAAATAGACTAGTTCCTCCAAAATAGTTTTCCTTGCTTTCATATAAATTTTAAAAATTTATTTCAGCCTGTATGTTAGCAATCTCTGGTCACATTACCTATTCTCAAGAGTCACTCTGTTGGGAACATCTCAGGCCTTCTCTAAAGTATTGCTAGCGCACCACTCTGAGAAGTGGGTGTCTGTCTTCCCCTGTCGCCTCCCTCCCCCTACATCTTCTGATCACTCCACTTGCCCATTCTTTCATCCTTCCTAGTGACTGTTTCTGGTTCATCAGAACCTTACCCAGTCTCAGAGAAAGGAGTGTGATAAGGCAAACAACTCTAAATAAAATACAGTTCTGTATCTTTCTATGCAGATAAAGCTTTGTTAATTTTTATTTAGTGTTGTACCACTTATTTGAATGTCTGACAGGTTCTCCAGCAAGTCGATAGCAAGTTTATTGCCTGCTTGATGAGCACTAAGACTGAAGAGAATGGCGAGGCAGGTAAGAATAGAGTTTAGCCTGAATGACTAACCAGCTGGTCTTCTTGTAACCTTTTTTTAATGATTATTTTTGGTATATTTCAATGATTTGGATGGATCAGGGAAAGCCAATCTAAACCAAGAATATTACGAAGGCTGGCTGCAGTGGCTCACACCTGTAATCCCAACACTTTGGGAGGCGAGGCAGGTGGATGGCTTGAGGCCAGGAGTTCAGGACCAGCCTGAGCAACATGGCAAAACCCTGTCTCTACTAAAAATACAAAATTAGCTGGGCATGGTGGCATGCACCTGTAGTCCCAGCTACTCAGGAAGCTAAGGCACAAGAATCGCTTGAACTTGGGAGGCAGATGATGCAGTGAGCCGAGATTGTGCTGTTACACTCCAGCCTGGGTGACAGACATTTAGTTTTATGTTCATACACATACATATACTCAGGATGCACATTAAACTATCAAGAGTATTTACTTTGGGAGTGAAAATGAGGGTGTGCAAAGGAGGTATTTCATCTTTTACTCTTTTTGTCTTTTTTTTTTTTCCTTTTTGTGGAGAATGGGGTCTTGCTATATTGCCCAGGCAGGTCTCGAACTCCTGGGCTTAAATTGTCCTTCCACCTCTGCCTCCCTAAGAGCTGGGATTACAGGCGTAAGCCACCACACCTGGCCCATCTTTTACTCTTTTAAATATTTTCTATTGTTTGACTTTTTAGTAATATTTTCATGTTTTCCCTTTATAATAATAGAAAGTGTATCTAATGAACTCTGCTAGGTTTGTCAATATTTACACAGAATCTCTTGGTGACCTGCTCTAATGAAACAATAATAGTTTGTAAATATATTAACTCATGCAACAAGTATTAATTGAGTGCCCATTGTATGCCAGGGACTGTACCAGGCCTTAGGGATACAATAATGAGAAAAGATATATATGCGAGAGAAAAAATAATTACACAAACATAAAATTTTAATTCTAGCCCTTGTCATGGAAGAAGAGATACAAGATGCTCTAAGAACCTGTATTGGGAGATTTGATTTCATCAGGGAGTACAGGGAAGTGCTTCTTGGTAAAATGAGGTCTGAATATGAATATGAATTAACTAAGTAAAGAAAGGAGGGAATAACGTAATGCAATTTGTGATTTATTCTCCTCAGTGAGTGGAAACAGAGGAAGGGGAACTGGAGATGAGGCTAGAGAAGTAGGTAGGAGTCAGATCTTAAATGCCAGCTACAAGCTTTGCTTTGTCCCAACACCATTGGAAACCATTGAAAGCTTTTTTTTTTTTTTTTTTTTTTTTCATTTTTTATCATTGTATTTTGATGTTGTTTTTGGGGTGGTATGTGTCACATCACATTTGCATTTTAAAAAGATTGCTGTGGTTGCAGTGTGAAGAATGGAGTAGGAGTAGGGGTGGAGTTCCAGTTAACTGTAGAGTGACTGTTAAAAGAATATTGTAATATCTGAGACATGGTTAGATGGGACCAGGGTGGACTAGAGAGTAGTGAATGTATTGGAAAGATATTTAGGAGATAGAGTCAGCGGGGCTTGGTGATGGATTGGATATGGGGAAGGTATGTAAAAGATGACTTCTGGTGTTCTGGCCTCCATAGCTGAGTGAATGATGTTGCAGGACCCGGGTTGCAGGCAGAGTAGAGAGGATGAAAATCATGAGTTCAGTCTAAGTTCTCTTTGAAATGCTCCAGAAGAGATGTCAAGGCAACCGGGCACGGTGGCTCATGCCTGTAATCCCAGCACTTTGGGAGGCTGAGGTAGGCGGATCACGAGGTCAAGAGATTGAGACCATCCTGCCCCACATGGGTGAAACCCAGTCTCTACTAAAAATACAAAAATTAGCTGGACATGGTGGCAGGCGCCTGTAATCCCAGCTACTTGGGAGGCTGAGGCAGAGAATTGCTTGAACCCAGGAGGCAGAAGTTGCTGTGAGCCAAGATCACACCACTGCACTCCAGCCTGGGCAACAGAGCAAGACTTTGTCTCAAAAAAAAAAAAAAAAAGATGTCAAGAATGTGGTTGGATATTACAAGTCTGGCCTAGAGAAGTGTTCTGACATGGAGATACAAATTTGAGCCATCAGATGCAGAAAAGTGGTCACTGAAACCCTGGATATAAATGTTACCACCTAGGAAAAAAAAAAATGAAGAGTGAGGAGAGGTCTTGAATCTAGAATAATTGTAGCACGTAAGAGCTGGGTAGAAGAGGATGAACCAGCAAAACAGACTGTGAAGGAACAGCTAGAGAAATAGGAAGAAAACAGAAGAATGTTGTGTTGGAAAACCAAGACATCATGCCAAACGCTGCCGAAACATTAAGTAAGATGAGAACCATCTGATTTTGTGACAGTAGAGATCAGGGATTTTAGCAAGTGAGAACTGTTTCAGAGAATAGACAGGACAAGACGCTGATGGTGCTAATGCAGACTGCAAGGAGATACTCAGTAATGTGCCTGTGACATGGAAGAGAAGGACTACAGAGGGTGAGGGTAACAGAGGACTTTTTTTTTTTTTTTAAATGGGAGAATCTTGAGCATATTTACAAGGGATGCTTGATGGGATAAAGTTTCTGAAAAGGCCTGAGTGGCTGAGCCCTGAGCAGCAGTGGAGGGCTGGCTCCAGCTTAATAGCACCTGCAGGCAAGTGCTTCTAAAGTTTTAGAGCATTTATTCTCTATGTATTTCAAAATATTCCCTTTACCTTGTTTAGCAAATGTCATAGTAGATCAAAGGCAAATTAACCTAAAGTTCTGTCAGAATTATCATGAATATAGAATTTGTGAAGATCAAATTCTTGTAGTTTTACTATTTCTAGAAAAGTAATAGATTTTTTTTTTTTTTTTTTTTTTTTTTTTTGAGGCGAAGTTTTGCTCTTCTTGCCCAGGCTAGAGTGCGGTGGTGCGATCTCGGCTCACTGAAACCTCCGCCTCCTGGGTTCAAGCGGTTCCCCTGCCTCAGCCTCCTGGGTAGCTGGGATTACAGGCGCCCGCCACCACGCCCGGCTAATTTTGTATTTTTAGTAGAGACAGGGTTTCTCCATGTTGGCCAGGCTGGTCTCGAATTCCCGACCTCGGGTGATCCGCCCACCTCGGCCTCCCAAAGTGCTGGGATTACAGACGCGAGCCACCGCACCCAGCCAATTTTTTATTTTTTATTTTTTTGAAAGTTTTCATTATCTGGAATTCTTTGTTGTTTTTGAGATGTCAGAATCTCTACTAATGGTACTCAAGATGGGTGTAGCCACAAAATCTGCAGATGTTAAAAGAAGTAAAATGGATCTGTTGAAATTTCTCTTTTTTTTCTTTATTTTCTGTATTTATTTATTTTTTTGAGGTGGAGTCTTGCTCTGTCGCCCAGGTGGGATTGGAGTGGTGCAATCTCGGCTCACTGCAGTCTCCCTCTCCCGGGTTCAAGGAATTCTTCTGCCTCAGCCTCCCAAGTAGCTGGGAGTATAGGCACGCACCACCACGCCCTGCTAATTTTTGTATTTTTAGTAGAGACAGGGTTTCACAATGTTGGTCAGCTGATCTTGAATTCCTGACCTCAAGTGATCTACCCTCCTCGGCCTCCCAAAGTGCTGGGATTACAGGCGTGAGCCACAGGGCCCAGCCAGAATCTGCGTTTTAATAAGATACCCTGGTGGTATTTGTGCCCATGAACGTTTGAGAAGCCCAAGTCTAAGGCAGGACAAACATGGCCCGAGGGGAATCCGGACATCACCTGTTTCTGTACAGCCAGGGAGACGAGAATGGTTTTTACATTTTTTAATGGTTGGGGAAAAAAAAGACGACTATTTCTTGACACATTAAAATTATATGAAATTAGTATTTCAGTGTCCATAAATAAAGTTTTTTTGGAACACAGCTACACTATTCACATATTATCTGTGGCTACTTTGGCTCAAAAAGAATTGTTGAGTAGTCATGACAGAAATCGTGTGGCCCAAGAAGCCTAAAATATTTATGATCTGGCCCTTCAGAAAAAGTTCACCAGCTTGTGATCTAAAGTGTACTGGAAGTACATTCTTTATGGGTTTCCAAGTAGCTTGTACACCAAGGATAACTGATTATAACAATGTGTTGTTTAGTGATCCTTTATCATATTAAAGTTGAATTAATAAGGCAAAATCAGTATTTAAACATAAGAATTATATATTCAAGCTTCAAACTTGAAGAAATGCCACTTTGACTTTTTTTTTTTTTTTTGAGATGGACTCTCACTCTGTTGCCAGGCTGGAGTGCAGTGGCGCAATCTCGGCTCACAGCAACCTATGCCTCCTGGGTTTAAGCAATTCTCCTGCCTCAGCCTCCTGAGTAGCTGGGACTACAGGCACATGCCACCATGCCCAGCTAATTTTTGTATTTTTAGTAGAGACAGGGTTTCACCATACTGGCCGGGATGGTCTCGATCTCTTGACCTCATGATCCGCCCGCCTTGGCCTCCGAATGTGCTGGGGTTACAGGCGTGAGGCACCGCACCCAGCCCTGACTTTGTTTTCTAAATGAGATACTGGTGAACTAAAGAGTTTCTTAGTTTACCTTTTGTTTCCTAAAAAATGAAATTATGGGGAAAATAATAAACTTATAGGATAAAACTTAGTAATACTGGTAATCTCTGGGGAGAGAAACTAGAAGAGGTGGGAGCAAAGGTATAAAGGAGACCTTATTATATTCCCTTTTGTGCCTTTCAGAATTGGAGCTGGGATCCAAACTTATGGGATAAGTTTGCTATCATTTTCCTCATAATTTCATGTTTTAGGAAATAAAAGGTACAATTGTTAATACTCAGAATGTTTTGTCTTATGCTGTTGTTAGATAGTTTGAATTAAACCTTGTCTCTCCTCAACACACACGATGGGCATCATCTTGCTCTGAGAATCTGAAAGTTCACAATCCTTGCTCATCTAGGTGGAAACCTGCTCGTGCTGGTGGATCAGCACGCTGCCCATGAGCGTATCCGTCTGGAGCAGCTTATCATTGGTAAGGATCTGTTCGCAACCAGAAAAATTTGAGACTCCCAGCAGAATCATTACTCCTCAAAGAGCTTTTCTAAGTGTGACTGTTGTGAGAAAGCACACTTTGTACTGTATGTTCAAAAATTAAACTACAGTCCTCCAGTTTGCCTGTGTTATAACTGAAAGAATGTGGTAGTTCACTAATTGAAAGATACAAGTCTTATTTATGTGGTCAGAGGCATATTTTCCGGATGTTACGAACAACCCAGAGGTACTTGAGGATAGGCTGCTTACTCTGACATCCAGCACAAAGATCTGCCCCTCCGTATGCCCGGTGATCTTGGCATGCCTTCCCACACTCCATCAGGCAGAGACCACTGGCAGCTCAGAAGGCCCAGTATGCTGTTTTGATTTTAAAATTTAGTTTGCTTTTGAATATGCAGTATAATCAAATAGATCCAATTCTGAAAGGCACAAAAAGGAATGTAATAAAGTCTCCTTTCTACCCTTGCCCCCACCCCTCCTAGTTTCTGTCCCCAGAGACAACCAATATCACTGGTTTTTAAATCTATCTTTCCAAAGCAATATATGCTTTTTAATTTTTTCTTTTTCTTTTTTTTTTTTGTTTTTGAGATGGAGTTTCGCTCTTGTTGCCTAGGCTGGAGTGCAATGGCGCGATCTCGGCTCACTGCAACCTCCACCTCCCAGGTTCAAGCGATTCTTCTACCTCGGCCTCCCTAGTAGCTGGGATTACAGACGCCCGCCACCACGCCCAGCTAATTTTGTACTTTTAGTAGAGACGGGGTTTCTCCATGTTGGTCAGGCTGATCTCGAACTCCCAACCTCAGGTGATCCACCCGCCTCAGCCTCCCAAAGTGCTGGGATTATAGGCATGAGCCGCCATGCCCGGCTTTTTTTTTTTTTTTTTTTTTTTTTTTTTGTGCTACCCTTTTCCTCATCATGAGGCAGTGTGTTCGCCAAGTGGTGAAATACCAGGAAAGTCTTTACTCCTGTGGCCAATGAGTAATGTCAAAGAATTAGGCAAGGAACTAAGGAGTGCTTCATGGACTAGAATGACAATGATATTACTACTGTTTTCACTTTTCCTTATAAAATGACGGCCTAAGAGTTGGGAAAGATATAGTAAAAACAGTGTTAGAAAAACTTGCCTCTACAGGCCCTCCACCTTTTGAGAATAGTACTAATTCTCTCCAGAGACTGGGAGACCTTGCTCAAGGAAAGGGAAGCCTTCTGGAGCCATAAGACTGTGTGGTAAACCCACATATGTCCTTGGTAATCCACATTATTCACCTCTGTCATCAAAACCACATTTATTAACTACAGGAACATTGCCTTGTTCATCTGAATATAAGATGCAAGTCTTACATTTCTTATGTTGAAAAATGTTACCAAAATTGTTAATAGGCTGAATATTTATTACTTTGACTTTAAAAATGGAAATCCAAAATCTAAAACTGAACATTAAACATTCTGCTATGCATTAGAATGATTATCTCAAGGCTGTGCTTTATTTTTGTCTGAATCTAGAAGACTTCCCTTCCTACTCTTAACCCATTCATCTTTCTGCCAATAGATTCCTATGAGAAGCAACAGGCACAAGGCTCTGGTCGGAAAAAATTACTGTCTTCTACTCTAATTCCTCCACTAGAGATAACAGTGACAGAGGAACAAAGGAGACTCTTATGGTTAGTACCACCATGAGAATGTGATGTTGATGGTATCAATTCTCACAATAATTCTGTGAGGAATAAGCATAACTATTGTTCCATTTCTCCGATGAGACCAAGAGAGGTTATAAGACTTGTCTAAGGTCATAGCAGTTATTAAGTAGTGCAGTAGGCACTCAAAGCAGGTCATCTGACTCCACAGGCTGTTTCCTTTTTTAAAATATATTTTTTTCTGCATCCAATCATCCATTAAAATATTTAATTTTTGAGACATGGTCTCACTCTGTTGTCCAGGTTGGAGTGCAGTGGTGTAATCTCTGCTCACTGCAACCTCCACCTTCCAGGCTCAAGCAGTCCTCCCACTTCAGCCTCCCAAGTAGCTGGAACTACAGGTGAGCACCACCATGCTGGACTAATTTTTGCAATTTTTTGGTAGAGATGAGTTTTTGGCATGTTGCCCAGGCTGGTCTGAACTCCTAGGCTCAAGCATTCCTCCCACTTTGGCCTCCCGAAGTGCTGGGATTACAGTCGTGAGCCACTGCACCCAGCCTGTTCTTTCTACTGTATCCAAGATGGTGAGTATAGGATAGAGTTTCCCTGATAATTTTTTCCAGCAGTTGGCTTAGAACACTCTTCTCATTTCTTGGAACAGTCTGTGTTTATGCCGTGCTTTGTGAAAGCAAAGTTTCTGCAGTAATTGGTCCCATTCTTCTTTGCCTTGGTGCATTCTAGACTGTTAGTTTTCATTACCGTAATCATAATGTGAAGAAAGTAAAACACTGGGATGTAAGGAAGGAGCAAATCATATAGTGAGTCACAAGATAGGGCATCTTTCCTCTTCTAGGCAGCACAAATTATTGAAAATGAAAAAGAGAATTTTCTCCCAATATGTTTCAAGTTTGGGAATATGATACTGCCAGTAAATCTTTTTTCCCTGTGACATAATTTATAGTAGAGGCAGATATATTTACTTAGATCCCGTTAGTCAGGACTTCTCAGTTCCTTGGGCGTTAATTACCTCCCTGCTTTCATGTTGATTCAAGTCACTCTCAGACCTTTTCTTCGTGCCAAACTCGGTTAAGTGCCAGCAGCCAGAAGTTAGCAGTTCCTCAATGAAGAAAACACACTTAGAAACAAGACTTAGACAAAGATTGATTCTCAATGGAAAAGAGAAAAACAGTAAAGATTACTATAATTCAGAAAGGAAATTTGATAATAAAAAATCCCAAACACACACATAAGTGTGAGAAAAACAATACAATTGTTAAGCCCTGTGGCAGCTTTTGAAAAACTATCAAGTAGTATTTGGAACCAGCACTGAAGTGCAAATGAAGTAGCCCTTTTTTTTTTTTTTTTTTTTTTTTTTACATTTGAGGTTATCTCTTTAGGTGTTACCACAAAAATCTGGAAGATCTGGGCCTTGAACTTGTATTTCCAGACACTAGTGATTCTCTGGTACTTGTGGGAAAAGTACCACTCTGTTTTGTGGAAAGAGAAGCCAATGAACTTCGGAGAGGAAGATCTACTGTGACCAAGAGTATCGTGGAGGTAAGACACAGCTGCAGATGTTAAGGAAATTGCTGAGTGATGGTAACCTCATATTTTGTCTGTGGATTCTCTGAATTCATCTTTTCTTCAACAAGCATTCATGGTTATTTACCTGCTGTGTGCCAGGAGCTAGAAATTCAGAGATGAATTAGCTCAGAATAAGTAAGAAGGGTGTTTAAAGAATTATAGTCAGTGAACTTTGGCTAGCAGAGGTATGTGTTTTGCTTTCTTCCTAATATGATAACGGTCATGAAAACTAAGAGTCTAGAATGCACCAAGGTAGTTTTTCAGAAGTGTTATGGAAATATAGAACGACTTCTGTGCCTGAGGAGGTGGAGTCAATGAAACTATCACAGAAAAGCTGTTTTCTTAAGAGAAGTTTTTACTTTTGAAAGACCAGACCTCACTCTGTTGCCCAGGCTGGAGTGCAGTGGTGCAATCTTGGCTCACTAATCTCCTGGGCACAAGCGATCTTCCTGCCTCAGCCTCCCAAGTAACTCGGACTAAAGGCACACACCACCATGCCTGGCTAATTTTTTCCTTTTTTTTTTTTTTGTAGAGATGGGGGTCTCACTATGTTGCACAGGCTGGTCCTGAACTTCTGGCCTCAAGCAATCCCCCTGCATTGGCTTCCCAAACCCCTGGCGTTACAGGCATGAGCCACTGCACACAGCCAGAAAAGTCTTATAGAATAGTGGGAAACTAGGCCGGGCGCCGTGGCTCACGCCTGTAATCCCAGCACTTTGGGAGGCCATGGCGGGTGGATCACCTGAGGCTGGGAGTTCAAGACCAGCCTGACAAACATGGAGAAACCCCATCTCTACTAAAAATAGAAAATTAGCCAGGCGTGGTGGTGCATGCCTATAATCCCAGCTACTCAGGAGGCTGAGGCAGGAGAATGGCTTGAACCCGGGAGGCAGAGGTTGTGGTGAGCCAAGATTGCGCCATTGTACTCCAGCCTGGGCAACGAGAGTGAAACTCTGTGTCAAAAAAAAAGAAAAGAAAAAAAGAAGAGTGGGAAACTGCTGAGTACAGAAGAGGGCAGAAGGGCATTCTAGACAGAGGAATACATATCAGAGACTTGAGGCACATCCTATGTTTAGGGAACTATAATAGATATAGCTCAAATTAAGATCTACAGTTAACCTTTGGACAACTTGGGTCTGAACTGCACAGGTACACTTATATGCAGATTTTCTTCCACCTCTGCCACTCCTGAGACAGCAAGACCTTGCTGTCTCTTCCTCCTTGCTCTTCTTCCTCCTCCTTAGCCTATTCAGTGTGAAAATGATGAGGGTGAAGACCTTTATGATGATTCATTTCCACTTAATGAATAATAAATTCTTACGATTTTCTTAACTTTTTTTTTTTTTTTTTTTTTTTTTTTTGCGATGCCCAGGCTGGAGTGCAGTGGCACAATCTCAGCTCACTGCAACCTCCACCTCCTGGGTTCAAGTGATTCTCCTACCTCAGCC
This sequence comes from Papio anubis, assembly GCF_008728515.1. NCBI lineage: Eukaryota > Metazoa > Chordata > Mammalia > Primates > Cercopithecidae > Papio > Papio anubis. Next base: position 31,647,947 of record NC_044982.1, read on the forward strand.
TCCCAAGTAGCTGAGATTACAGGTGCACACCACCACGCCCCGGCTAATTTTTGTATTTTTAGTAGAGATGGGGTCTCACCATGTTGGCCAAGTTGGTCTTGAACTCCTGACCTCAAATGATCCACCTGCCTTGGCCTCCCAAAGTGCTGGGATTACTGGCATGAGCCACCATGCCTGGCCAACATTTTCTTTCCTCTAGCTTACCTTATTGTAAGAATACAGTGTGTAATATACACAACACACAAAATGTGTGTTAGTTGACTGTTTATGTTATTGGTAACGCTTCTGGTCAACGGTAAGCTATTGGTAGTTAAGATTTGGGGAAATCAGGCCAGGTGCAGTGGCTCATGCCTGTAATGCTCCCAGCATTTTAGGAGGCCAAGGCGGGCAGATCATTTGAGGTCAGGAGTTCGAGACCAGCCTAGCCAACATGATGAGACCCCGTCTCTACTAAAAATACAAAAAATTAGCCAGGCATGGTGGTATGTGCCTGTAATCCCAGCTACTCGGGTGGCTGAGGCATGAGAATTGCTTGAACCTGGGAGGCAGAGGTTGCAGTGATCGAAGATTGCTCCACTGCACTCCAGCCTGGGTGACAGAGTGAGACTCGTCTCAAAAAAAAAAAAACAAAAAAAAAAAACTGGGGGGAAATCAGAAGTTATACTTGGATCTTTGACTGGATGGGAGTTGGCTAGATGGGTTGTCAAGGTCAAATCATAAAATAATTTAGCATATTCTACTAAGTAGTTTGCATTTTATCCTATAGGCAGCCAGTGAAGAATTTTAAGCAGGAGAGTAAGGTCCGTTTTAGATTCCTTTCCAAATATGATTACTTTACATATATGTTTTGGTAAAGGTTTGGAAAGCTACTGCTGGATGTGGCATTGGAGGTATTAGAGAGGACTATTACTTTTTACTTTGGTTACTTATATGTTTCTTTTATGGCAAATATCATTTATTTTGTTTTTATTGTCTTTTTCCTCTCCTGTTTTCTATTATAGTTTTCTTTATTTCTCTCTTTTTTTTTTTTTCTCTACTGGTTTAGAAGTTATATATTCCATTTATATCCTTTTAGAGATTAGCCTTAACTTTTAGCATGCATACTTATCACAGTTTAAAAGTAATTCATTTCTCTATCCTCTTCTAACTGTACCAAAATCTTATAAACCGTTCATCTCCTCCCATCTTCCATGTTGCTGTCTAGTACTTTAATTCCACCTTGTTTTTAATCCCCTGGTGGTCATTTTATAGTCAATCTTTATTTAGATTAAACAAAGTGTTCACCAGAGTCTTTGTTCACCATTGCCTCTTGCATCCTACTTATTCTGTGTTCTTTTATGTTCTGTTTTTTTTTGTTTGTTTGTTTTTGTTTTTTTTTTTACTGAAGTAAATCTCTTAAAAGATCTTTTATCCACAAACAGATCTTGAGACAAAAAATACAAAAGTATAAAAATAAATAGAAGTTATTTTAGTAAGAGTCCATGGACCAGACATGGTAGCTCATGCCTGTAACCCAGCACTTTGAGAGGCTGAGGCAGGCAGATCATCTGAGGTCAGGAGTTCGAGACCAGCCTGGCCAATGTGCTGAAATGCTGTCTCTACCAAAAACACAAAAAGTAGCTGGGCGTGGTGGCGGGTGCTTGTAATTCCAGCTACTCAGGAGGCTGAGGCAGGAGAATCGCTTGAACCCGGGAGGTAGAGGTTGCAGTGAGCTGGGATCACGCCATTGCACTCCAACCTGGGTGACAAGAGTGAAACTCTGTCTCAAAAAAAAAAAGTCCATGAATGATAAGCTGTCTTTTAAAGTTTCTTTATTTTCCCTTCATACTTGCATGATTATCTAGCTAAAAGCAGAATTTCACATTGCCAGTTATCCCCCCCACATTTTGAAAATATTTCACTACTTTTGACTTTCTATTTTATTTATTTTATTTTATTTTATTTTATTTATTTATTTATTTATTTTGAGACAGAGTCTCACTCTGTTGCCCAGGCTGGAGTGCAGTGGGATGATCTCAGCTCATTGCAACCTCCACCTCCCAGGTTCAAGCGATTCTCCTGCCTAAGCCTGCCAAGTAGCTGGGATTACAGGTGCCCACCACCACGCCTGGCTAATTTTTGTATCTTTAGTAGAGATGGGGTTTCACCATGTTGGCCAGGCTGGTCTCCAACTCCTGACCTCAGGTGATCTGCCTACCGTGGCCTCCCAAAGTGCTGGGATTACAGGTGTGAGCCACCACACCCAGCCTGACTTTCTGTTTTAGCCATTGAAGTCCTTTGTCAATCCAATTATTACTCTGTAGGTAATCTGATTTTCCCTCTGGTTGCTCTTGCAATGTTCACTTTGTCTTTGGTGTTCTGCAATTTCCCTGTGAAATATCTTTGTATGGATTTATTTTCATTTCCTTCTGGAGATTTGCTGTGCTTCTTCAACTTGGAAAGTATGCAGTCATTATCACCTCAAACCTTTATTTCCCATTCTCTGTCTTGGAAATTTTGTCAGGTCTACTGGGCCTTATCTTTCTACTCTCCGTGCCTCTTCAAATCTCTTCCGTATTTCCCATTGCTTTCTCTCTCTGTGATACATTCTGCAAAATCTCCTCTTATGTTCCAGTGAACTAAAGGATCTCTTCATCTTGTGTTTAATTATGTGTTTAGCTTATCCACTGAGTTTTTTATTTCAGTGACTAAATTTTTAATTTCAATGACTATATTTTTTATTTCCAGAAGTTGTGGGTTTTTTCCCCCCAAATCTCACTGTTCCTTTTTCATCGTGTCCTGCTTTTTTCATTAGTGTTCCTACTCCTTTATCCCTAGCTCTCTTTATTTGGAGCACAGGCAAATCCACATCCACATCGTCTAGAAGTCTGAAGTGCTGTACTAATATCTAAAATAGTAATATCTAAAATTAGAAGATAGATGTAGTAGATAAATTGGGGGATAGATTGATGTGGGAAGATTTGAGTCAGAGAGAGCAGCTGAAGGGTTATTGCAGTCATGCGGGTAAGAGAAGATGAGGATTGGACTGAGTCAGTAGCAGAGGGAGTAGAGAGGAGTGACATATTTGAGACAGAATTTGGGAGGCGGAAGCAAGAGGACCTGGTGAGCAATCGAATGTGAAAGAATAAAGGAGAAAACAAAAGCAACGGTGATTCTGAGGGTTGTAGCATGGGTGGCTGGAAGGATGGTGGTGCCATTGACAGAGAAGGGGCACAGATGAGGAGGAACAAACCTGCCTAGGAGTTCCATCGTGAAGCTGGGTTTAGACACAGTGAATGTGCCTTCAGGTGGAATGCCCAGCGGATAGGCAGACTTAAAAGATCTGGTGCTTGGAAAAGAAATCTGGGCTGTACGTAATATCTATCTGAGAGTTAATAGTGTATATATTTTGATAGTATCAGAAGCTGGAGAAGGGCCTTGAGGAGGCGAGGTTGTCCAGGGAGAATATGGAGAGTGAAAAGGAAGAGAGAAAAGGGTGGAGCCTGTGGAACATCAGCATCCAGGGTGCATATGCTTTGGCAAAGGTCTGGAAAGCTCTGCTGAAAAGATGAAATTCTAAGGATGGCTGAAAATACTTGGGTAGAGAGGGAGGAGGAAAACCAGGAAAAAGTAATATTGCCAAAACTAAGGAAAGTTTTAAGCAAGGAGGGAATGGCCAATAATGGCTGTGAAGTAGAGCCTGAAACGCTGGACTTGGCTGTCATGTGGACATTAGTTGTCTTGTGGAATCATTTCCTGGGGATGAGGTAGGGCAGAAGATAAGAGTGCAGTGAGTCAGGAGCATATGAAGCGGGAGGAAGTGAAGCTAAGTAGACTACTCTTTCAAGAACTTTGGCTACACACAGAAAAAGATGGGGTGAGAGCTAAAGGTTAGAGGTGGTTGGGAAGTGTGGGGTGGGATTCAAGGCTGAGGAAGGGTGTTTGTTTGCTTTAAGACAAAAAAGACCTAAGCACATTTGCAGGCCAAGGGTGAAACATTCAAGAGGAAGAGCAGCTGTCAGTCAGCTCTTGGATCATCTTGGCTTTGCACTTTCCAGAATTGCCTTTGGATCAGACTTTGCTCTGCTTCCAGCAAAGCTCTTTCCTCTCCACAGACATACTTTCTCTAAGACCGCTGCTCCAAATTGTCCTAAATCCAAAAGATAGGATCTGTTAGAGTCTTTTATTGTAATTCAATCTCTAAATATGTAACCAGAAAATTATAAGAAAAACTTTTCCTAAAGGAACTTCAAAGACTACTGTTAAGGAGTTTACTTCAAATGCAAACAAACCTCTGGTTTCAGAAAATCTTGATTATGCTATGTCAGGCAGATCAGGAGAGATTTTTGTGTGATTCTGGAAGAAACTGGAATAGTTTTGGTGTTTTGAGGAGGTAGCTACTTGAATCCTAGCAGTTGAAAGATCATTAATACATCCTTCTATACAGCTCTATCTTCTAGCCTGATGAGGAGGTAGAGGCTGCAGTGAGCCGAGATCGCGCCATTGCACTCCAGCCTGGGCAACAATGAGACTCTGTCTCAAAAAATTAAAATAAATAAATAAGGCCGGGCACAATGGCTCATGACTGTAATCCCAGCACTTTGGGAGGCCGAGGCAGGCAGATTATCTGGGGTTGGGAGTTTTGAGACCAGCCTGACCAACATGGAGAAACCCTGTCTCTACTAAAAATACAAAATTAGCCAGGCGTGGTGGTGCATGCCTGTAATCCCAGCTACTCAGGAGGCTGAGGCAGGAAAATCACTTGAACCCAGAAGGTGGAGGTTGAACCGAGAAGGCAGAGTTTGCAGTGAGCCAAGATCGTGCCATTGCACTCCAGCCTGGGCAACAAGCGCGAAACTCCATCTCAAAATAAGTAACTAACTAACTAAATAAATAAAAATAAAAATATTAAATTATCCAGCATTAAACAGACCATTGGAATATAAAATGGACTGAGATGAGACCCATCACCCCTTCACTAGGCTTACAAACAGATGTTTTACCATCCCAGATATACAAACACCAGAGAGAACAGCAGAGCAGTTAGGTTTGCTCTCCATCCACAGTAAGCTTTGTTAGTGGATTGAGTCTTACGAGACCATCTTTCTGTTTAGGTTCGTTTGGGAAAACGTGATTTTTAAATTATATGTAGTATAGTATCTACTACCTAGCTCTTGGTAACTGTGCTCATTTATAGGCATGGCAGACTAGAGTATAGATGAAGGAGGGAAGAGAATTTCCTGAGTCTGGTTTTAAAAGAAAATGTACCGTGTTGTAATCTTAGGAGGCAGATTTACACATAGCCTTTTCCAGGAGTAAAGAAATGATTTTCTTATAAAGAAATCATTAAATGTGCAACAGGTTTTTTTTCTTTTTACCTCCAGAGGTTAAACAAATTGGTAGCATGAAATAGTGTCTGCTTTAAATTTCTTTAAAGTTCTTTTGTAAATATTAATATCCACAGGGATGTAACTATTGAAAAGGTTACCCCAGGGACAGAGACATACAAGGGAGGAGAAATTTCTCAACAAAGGGCCTCAGAAAATAAACTTTCTGACCTGAAGGGAATTGTCCCCAGAAAGCCCGTGGGAACTGAAGTGACTGTTTACTTATGTTTATGATATTTAAGCAAGTGTTATACTGAGCAGTGGTTGTGTTGATGGTTGTTGTGTATGTATTCTCAGTTTGTGTGTAATATTACACTTGTTCTGGCTAAGATTACACACACAAACAGACAGCCTTTTAGTGAGAAGCCTTCCTGATGTTTTGAACTGGTTGAATCATCAAGACTACTCTCACCAGCTACGTAACCTCATTGGTTGAGAAGCTATCTCTGGAGGAAGTCTCAGTAGCTAAGTATATTCTGCGTTCAATAACAGTTCTGTTCAGTTGCTTGGTTTTTTCACATTCAAAGTGCCTTACAACAAATAAGTTTATCCCCAAGTGCAGTATTGCTGGAACTCTTTCCTTCAGAAGGCATGATTTAAAGAAGAAAATTGAGATATTTTGTAAACTATCAAAGGGCAAGTAAAACATAACGGTAGATTAAAGCCTATTTTCGTTTTGCTTTGTAGGAATTTATCCGAGAACAAGTGGAGGTAAGCTTTTCCTTTATTTTGGGGTTTCACACAGAAGCATCACACATAAAAGGCTTTGTTGTTCCATTTCCTTTTCCTGTTAATAATGTGTTTATGCATTAGCTGCTCCAGACCACAGGAGGCATCCAAGGGACATTGCCACTGACTGTCCAGAAGGTGCTGGCATCCCAAGCCTGCCATGGTAAGCCCTTCAACATAGCAGTGATCAAACGCCTCTGCATGCAGAGCCCTGGCAGGGCTGCCGGGATTACAAAAGAGGCAGAGGGCACATTTACTACTTAACTCTTGGAGAATACAATTTAGATCAAGAAACTGGAATGTACATTTTAAAAAATCACTTTTACAAAAACAAAATCCCAACACACAAATTTGACTGTAGTGCTGCCTGACCTATATGAGTGGAGGAATAACTCCTAGAGGAGATGCATTTTGAGTTGAATTTTGAATGAGCTGGGGGACATGGGTTCATAGCATGGAAGGGGGAGCTCACTACAGGGAGAGTAAACAGCCTGTGCAGAGACGCAGAACAGAAACAAATTAGCTATGTGAGAAGCAGCAAAGAGTATCAAGAAACTAGGCAGGTAAGAGAACAGAAACCTAGAAGGTCACAGCAAAACCTTTGGATTTGATACAGAAGGCATTGGAATTAGCAAGGGTTCTTTTCTTTTCTTTCCAACTTTTATTTTCACTTTAGGGGGTACATGTGCACTTTGTAACATGGGTGAATTCCATGTCACAGGGGTTTGGTGTACAGATTATTTTGTTACCTAGGTAATGAGCATAGTACCCAATAGGTAGTTTTTCGATCCTCACCCACCTCCCACCCTCCACCCTGAAGTAGGCCCAGGTGTCTGTTATCCCTTCTTTGTTTCTATGTGTATTCAATGTTTAGCTCCCACTTGTAAGTAAGAACATGCAGTATTTGGTTTTCTAATTCACTTAGGATAGTGACGTTGAACATTTTTCATATGCTTGTTGGCCATGTGTATGTCTTCTTTTGAGAAATGTGTGTTCATGTCCTTTGCCCATTTTTTAATAGGGTTTTAAAATTTTTGCTTGTTAATTTATTTAAGTTCCTTATAGATTCTGGATATTAGACCTCTGTTGGATGCAATTTGCAAATATTTTCTCCCATTCTGTAAGTTGTCCATTTATTCTGTTGATAGTTTCTTTTGCTGTGGAGAAGCTCTTTAATTAAGTCTCACTTGTCAATTTTCGTTTTGTTGCAGTTGCTTCTAGAGTCTTTATCAGGAAATCTTTGCCAAGGCCTATGTCCAGAATGGTATTTCTGAGGTTTTCTTCTAGGGTTTTTGTAAAAAGATGGAATGCACCCATGTGCGGTGGCTCACGCCTGTAATCCCAGCACGTTGGGAGACTGAGGCGGATGGATCACCTGAGGTCAGGAGTTCGAGACCAGCCTGGCCAACATGGTGAAACCCCATCTCTACAAAAAACACAAAAATTAGCCGGGCATGGTGGCACATGCCTGTAATCCCAGCTACTCAGGAGGTTGAGGCAGGAGAATCACTTGAAACCAGGAGACGGAGGTTGCAGTGAGCCAAGATCGTGCCACTGCACTCCAGCCTGGGTGACAGAGTGAGACTCCATCTCAAAATAATAATAATAATAATAATAATAATAATAATAATAAAGACGGAATATTTCGTGAATTTGCATGTCATCCTTGTGCAGGGACCATGCTAATCCTGTATTACTCGACTTTTATTATATGTGCTGCCAAAGCGAACACCATTGAGGGTTCTTGAGCAGGGTAATATGATACAATATAGAAAACAGGGAGCTGGGTGAGACCCTGTGAGGAAGGTGCCTGCTTCTCCTTCACCTTCCGCCATAATTGTAAGTTTTCTGAGGCCTCCCCAGCCGCGCAGAACTGTGAGTCATTTAAATGGTCTTTCCTTTGTAAATGACCCAGTCTTGGGCATTTCTTCCTAGCAGAGTGAGAACAGATTCATACTCCTCCATCACCAAATGTCATCATTGCCACCTTCAAAATGTATCTTCAGTCCGTCTGATTCAGGCTGTCTGGCCCCTCCCTCATTTTTGCCACTGTTGAGTTCTCTCACTTAGTTCCTCACGTTCACTCTGGCTCCCTTTCAAGCCACTCTTCTCTCGGCACCCAGAGGAATCTTTTTGAAACATCCCTCTGAGCATGTTGTTCTTCCAACTAAAATGTGTCAGTGACGACCCATTGCTCTTGGGATAGAAATGTGATTTTTTACTGTGGCCCACGAGGGTCTTCATGATTTGGCCCCTGCCTGCCTCTCCAGTGTCATGTCATATCACTCTCTACCTTGTTCTTTACATCCTGGCCTGCTGTTTTGGTCTTCTACTTCCTGTGTGCTAAACATCTGTCAGCTTCGGGGCCTCTGCACTGCCTTTTCCTCTACCTGAAACACTTTTCCCTCCTCCTTCAATTAGCCATGTCTTTCTTAACCTAAAGTCTCAGCCTGAATACTACTTTGCCAGGAAAGCCTTCCTTAAACTCCTCAACTGGGTTTGGTCTTCCTATTATATATTCATATTCTGTATTTTATAGCACCTATATTTATCATCTAAATTATTGTGTAAGTATCTGCTTCATGTTTGTCTCCCCTATTAGACCATAAGCGCCATGAGGAGGGAAATTATCTGTCTCATTAACTGCCTGACAAAGCTCCCAATACAAAGTGTATACTTAATAAATATTTGTTGACTGGGTAAATTATGCATAAAGGCAGGTTATAACAATATGAGAGTTTAGGAAGATTATTATGGAAATTAGAAAAAAAGAAGCAAATAAAATGAACATTGAGATTGCTATTGGACGATCCATGGAAAAAGAGAACCCCAACTTCACAAACCCATAAAGAGTAGGCAAAAATACTGCTCTTGCCTCTTGGAGAAAAACTCTGAAAGGAAGACCCTAACAAGTTAAGGAATGCCTCCTACAGAGATTAGAAAGACAAATACTCCGTAAGAAAAAGCTGAGAGACAGGTCAGTCCTGAAGCCTTAGTTTCATCCATGGTCATAAGCACCAATTTCTTTCTTTCTTTCTTTTTTATTATTATTTTTTTTTTTTTGAGAATGGAGTCTTGTTCTGTTGCCCAGGCTGGAATGCAGTGGCATGATCTCGGCCCACTGCAACCCCCGCCTCCTGGGTTCAAGCGATTCTTCTGCCTCAGCCTCCCAAGTAGCTGGGACTACAGGCGCGTGCCACCACGCCCGGCTAATTTCTGTATTTTTAGTAGAGGCGGGATTTCACCATATTGGCCAGTCTGGTCTTGAACTCCCGACCTCGTGATCTGCCTGCCTCAGGCTCCCAAAGTGCTGGGATTACAGGCATGAGACACCGTGCCCAGCCTATAAGCACCAATTTCAAGCAGGATTAAAGCCTCATTAAAGAAGCCTAAGAAACATGTTACTTTTTCCAGATATTTGGCAGTGACCCAAGGTCAGCATTGGTTTCCCACTATACACACTATAACCTTCTTGTTTCTCTCTTTCATTTAGGGGCCATTAAGTTTAATGATGGCCTGAGCTTACAGGAAAGTTGCCGCCTTATTGAAACTCTGTCCTCGTGCCAGCTGCCATTCCAGTGTGCTCACGGGAGACCTTCTATGCTGCCATTAGCTGACATAGACCACTTGGAGCAGGAAAAACAGGTACATTAATGACTAACAGGAGCAGGAGGGAGCAAAGTTTATCTTCTCTTTCTTTTCTGGCTTTTACTACGCAACTGTAATCTGTCTTAATCCTTTCCAAAATAGGAGAGTTTTGCAAAATCTGCATTGGAAGTTTCACGTAAAGCCTCACCGATTTCATTTTCCAGCTCAAATCCAAAATGGAGCTTAGACTGAACTGTCAGGTCACCTACATAATGGCTTTGTATTTTAAAACTTAACACATGTACAGACTTATGTATCCTGAATATCTATTGCCTGCTGGCCCTAGGTTTGATAATTTGCAGTTCTTCCTAAAGCTACTGAAAGTTGGTAGAAGCACAGTAAATTCACTGTTGGCAGTATAGAGCTTCCACATCCAGTTTCTTGATACTACCTGCTGGAAATGGTGATCTGTGACTGTACCTGGCCATCCCCAAGGATCTTGAGTTATAGTTTGAGGATGGTCAGACAGGGACCCAAGCTTGGGGATCTCTACATTATGCTTTGGCCCTAATTATCCAGCAACCTGCAAACTACAATGTGGGTAATGCAATAAAGGCACAGAATGGCTTAAATTAAGAACCTCTGTCCTTGTTATAATCTTCAATGAAGGAGAACATGGAGAACATAACAGGAATGTCTCTGTTGCTGCTTTCCAAAATCTTTTTTTTTCCTTTTTTTTGTTTTTTGAGACGGAGTTTTGCTCTTGTTGCCCAGGCTGGAGTGCAGTGGTGCAATCTCGGCTCACCGCAACCTCCGCCTCCCGGGTTCAAGCAATTCTCCTGCCTCAGCCTCTGGAGTAGCTGGGATTACAGGCATGCGCCACCACGCCCGGCTAATTTTGCATTTTTAGTAGAGACGGGGTTTCTCCATGTTGGTCAGGCTGGTCTCGAACTCCCGACCTCAGGTGATCTGTCCACCTTGGCCTCCCAAAGTGCTGGGACTATAGGCATGAGCCACCACACCCTGCCCCAGATCTTTTCTTTTGCTAACCTTTCCCTGCTAAGGGATATAAAATCTTTTCTTGCATGGAGTTTTCAGGTACTAATGTTTTCTGACTCAACTAGCTGATTTTACTTCATTAAAACCTCTTTGTTTCACAAAGAAAAATACGAAGAAAGTTTTTTTCCATTGCTGAAGAGCTTGGAATCTAGACTTAAAGTTATCAGTCCCCTTTGATCCTTAAAAACATCTATAATCTCCATTGAATCCACAAGTTAGAAATCTAAACAGATTATAACAACCAGACTTTGGAAATATTTGTATGCTACCTACATTTTCTTTTTCTTTTTTTTTTCTTTTATTTATTTTTATTTTTTTTGAGACGGAGTCTCCTTCTGTTGCCCAGGCTGGAGTGCAGTGGTGCAATCTCAGCTCACCACAACCTCCATCTCCCAGGTTCAAGCAATTCTCCTGCCTCAGCCTCCTGAGTAGCTGGGATTACAGGTGTGCACCACCAGCCCGGCTAATTTTTTTTGTATTTTTAGTAGAGACAGGATTTCACCATATTGGCCAGGCTGGTCTCGAACTCCTGACCTTGTGATCTGCCTGCCTCAGCCTCCCAGAGTGCTGGGATTACAGACGTGCACCACCACGCCCAGCTAATTTTTTTTGTATTTTTAGTAGAGACAGGGTTTCACTATGTTGGCCAGGCTGGTCTCAAACTCCTGACCTTGTGATCCGCCCGCCTAGGCCTCCCAGGGTGCTGGGATTACAGGCATGAGCCACTGTGCCCGGCCTATATGCTACCTACATTTTCATATTGCTAATTGAAGTTATTCTTTCTTCCCATAGATTAAACCCAATCTCGCTAAACTTCGCAAAATGGCCCAGGCCTGGCGTCTCTTTGGAAAAGCAGAGTGTGATACAACGCAGAGCCTGCAGCAATCCATGCCTCCCTGTGAGCCACCATGAGAACAGAATCACTGGTCTAAAGGAACAAAGGGATTTTCACTGTATGCCTCTGAGCAGAGAGCAGCAGCAGCAGGTACCAGCACGGCCCTGACTGAATCAGCCCAGTGTCCCTGAGCAGCTTAGACAACAGGGCTCTTTGTATCAGTCTTTCTTGAGCAGATGATTCCTCTAGTTGAGTAGCCAGATGGAATTCAAGCCTAAAGACAGTTCATTCATTTGCATCCATGGACACAGAAGGTTGCCATATAGTATCTACCTTTTGCTACTTATTTAATGATAAAATTTAATGATCGTTTGATTGGTTGCTTGGTTTGTTATTTGAAGGGTGTGATTTTTGTTTCCGTACAGTTTTTTTTTCAAGCTTCACATTTGCGTGTATCTAATTCAGCTGATGCTCAAGTCCAAGGGGTAGTCTGCCTTCCCAGGCTGCCCCCAGGGTTTCTCCACTGGTCCCTCCTTTTCCCTTCAGTCTTCTTCACTTCCCTGTGCTGCTGCTTCACGTGCTGCATCTCAGACTTAAAGAGTTTCTCTACTTTCAGTGAAAACACTCTCTAGGGTCTTTCATCAGGCCTTTAGTTATTTTAGGGGTAAAAACTATGGATAAAAAGGACAAGGATAGAACAGAGAAAATTTAAAGTCCTGTTCCGGGTTTTTTGTTTTGTTTTCTTTAAAAACTCAGAGACTGAGGCCGGGCGCGGTGGCTCAAGCCTGTAATCCCAGCACTTTGGGAGGCCGAGACGGGCGGATCACGAGGTCAGGAGATCGAGACCATCCTGGCTAACACGGTGAAACCCCGTCTCTACTAAAAAATACAAAAAACTAGCCGGGCGAGGTGGCGGGCGCCTGTAGTCCCAGCTACTCGGGAGGCTGAGGCAGGAGAATGGCGTGAACCCAGGAGGCGGAGCTTGCAGTGAGCCGAGATCACGCCACTGCACTCCAGCCTGGGAGACAGAGCGACACTCCATCTCAAAAAAAAAAAAAAAAACAAAACTCAGAGACTGATGTTCAATATCCCAAACCAGTAAAATGGAGAAAATACTATGAGCTTGTTTTTTAAAATATGATTTTTTTTTTTTTGGTACTTCATAAAGTATCTCTTTATGTGACAGCAATTGTCATATCAAAACACAGCATATCTATGTTCAACCTAACCAAATATGTTTACAGTTTCCCTTTCAGGAGACAAGGGTTCTTTGGGTCCCTTTCAAACAGTATCTTAGTGTTACTATATTATGCCTATCTATTGCCCTTATAATTTCACTTGGGACCAGGACTGATCATTCTGCAAATGCTTGTTATGCCATTCTCAATCTATTTTTCCCACACCTTTTCACATGATTTGTGGTTAATAGGACTCAATAGACTAAAATTGCATAGTAGAAAAAAAAAATACAAAAAGCCAGCTGGTAATGTTTATTGCAACAGGGGTGCTATACAATTAGTAAGAGGATGCAATGAGAATTTCTACTTTTGTATTTCCTGACCAGCCTGCTCAAAGTGGCTTTTATATCAATGGAATGATTTTCCTCATTTTTTAATACAGGAAACCAATTCGTGCTCATGGAAGAAAAGTTCCTTTGCCAGCAGCCTTGAAGTGAATCTTACAGGAGCAATGAAAGTATTGCATTCATTAGCATCTGCCCCAGAGAAGGTTCAGGGAAAACCTTCACTTGTTTTCAAGGGGATCCTTGTAGACCTACGTAATTGGAACCCTGAAGAACAGGCCCTACTGTCTAAAAATGGCTTTTATTCTTCTAAATACATATAAACGGGTGTTTTATAGATGGGAAAACATGACCTTAGAAAGGAGGGAGTTTTCAGAGGATTTGCAGGCTGTCAGGGGCTCTGCCTCCAGGCCCAGTGTGGCAGTGTGGCCTCAGGGCCTCCGCCTCCCTGCTTAAGGGCTGCACAGAGGCCAACTGTCCTGGGAGTTGTAAAAATCTTTTCGGGTCAGACCAATTTGAGAGATTTTAAAAAGTGTCTCAATGCCTCTTATGATTTCAGAAGGTTTTGCTATATGTAATCCCAACTACAATTTTCTTGAGAGTAGCAGAGGATTAGAAAAAGTCCTCCATAAATTATGTAATCGGCCTTCCTGGCTAGCCTGACTCAAGCAATGTCAGAAATAATTATTCTATTTTCATAATTTATAAGTGTGGGGGCAGGCCTCAGCATTCAAACAACCTGTTAGAGAAAAACATCTAATAGATTACCTTTATCGCCTATTAAGGTTTTATGTTGTTTTTAACTCAGATGCCATAAGAACAAAGATACATGTAATTTATAATAGTAATCATTAATACCTATATTGTGCTTTAAGGTTTACAAAATATTTTTTCTCATACTTTATCTTATTTTAATTTCTTGACAGTCCGTGAGGTAAGGTGGTAGCTTCATCACCATTTTACAAAGTGGGAAACGAAGGTGGAGAACCATCCTCTTAGGAACCTGGTTGTCCCCCTTTGTATAATAAAACTTCGAAGCTCGGAGCTGTTAACTGGTTTGCTGAAGGCTTAGCTGTGAGAGCCAGAATTCAGACCCAGGTCTGAGTGACTTCAAACTGCACACTCCTTCCCATTATTACCCATATGCTGTCCCTTATATTTTTAATTTATTAGGAATTCATTCATTTATAAACTTGGTGATTCACCTTCATTCGATTCTGGTCACTGAAGGCGTTAGTAACTTCAGAGTAAAACTTGAGAGATGAGATGTGAAATGCAGCCATTCTTGAGAGTTCCTTTTTCTGTAACATTCATCAACACTTCATTGAGAAGTAAAGGTTCCTATGGCTGTATCTGCCTTCAAGAGGCTTAGCTTTAGTCAATGAGAAAGACAAGGAAACTAACGATAGAATATAGTAGCTTCCTCTGGCGTTAGGTATTACAGAGTCACAGCGAGTGACAGCTAGCCTTTTATTATTGAAAGAAGAGGAGCTAACAGTCCCACTATCAGAATTAATACTAGAGATGGCAATGGGAGCTAGTATCGGAAAAGCTTAAGGCAAAACATAAAGTGCAGGCTAGAATGAAGCTGGAGAATGGGGAGGGGGCTTGGGTAACATCCAGAATCTGGCTGGGGACCTGGAACTACATGAGATGTAAGAATGGAGGGGTTCTAGCAGTAGTCAGAGGTCAGGTACAAATGAACAGCTGGGATCTGGGCACGGCAGACAGTGAAAAAACCCAGGCAAGCAAAACGGTCAGAGCAGGAGGGGGCCCAAGGCCACATTCTTGAGATGTGGAGGGGCTGAGGAGCCATGCCAAGTGAGAACAGATGCAGCTCAGCAGTTCCTAGCAAGCCCTGACAAGCCAGCTCAGCTGAAGCTTCGGGTGGGAGCCAGTCATGGCACAGTGGAGTGAAGGAAGAGCAGTTTCAGGCACCCAGAACCTGACCCCCACGACTTGTTTTCCACCTGAAGAGCCAGCCATTCCATCCAAACCCTTTGCAAAAGTCTGCTAACAGAACCGGCCAGTGTGCTGGCCACTCACGATCATGCCTGTCTGTCTTTACCCTCTAAGCTGAAGCTGCGCGTCAACGGTGAAATGGCAAAAAGGTGGGTCCAGAAGAGGGGAAAAGAAGGAAGTCTGGGAAAACAAAATGCTGAAGAATCTGTACCAAATAAACCCTTCCTTCCTTCTTCCTTCCTTCTTCCTTCCATCCCTCTCTTCATCATTCAGCAAATCTTCAGTGAGTTCCCTTCTGAATGTATTGTATCAGAACTTGTGCAGGATATAAAGGGAAAAAAACAGGTTATCACATGGTTTAGGATGTTTCCAACCCTTGGATCATTTTCACCGCAGGCCCATTAGTTACAGAGCACTCAGTCTTACCCAGAAGCATCGGATCTAGTCCAGGCAACCGGATCCAAGTGTGTGGGAATCGCAGTGTGCTGCATGTGGGAATCTATCAGGCCAGCATGACTTGAGCAGCAGCCTGCAGAAGTGGGATTTGGCCAGCCTTGCCTGACTCTGGCCTTACAACTTGCTCTTATTTACTTCCAAAGTAAGGAGTGCCCCATGATGGGCCAAGCAGTCCAAAAAAAAGTGGCTTGGAGTTAGCTACCGCAGTTAGCAGTTTCTCATTATTCAACATTGCATTACCTCTTTTTCACATTAGTTAACTGCAGAATTTTATTTTCATGTATTTGTTATCTTTCCAACCCCAGTGTTGTAGGAAGAATATTACATATAAATGATGACTTAGGAATCTTGTCAAATTTTTGTTTCTTCAGCACTAAGTAGCTTATTTTCTAGGCAGGTCTTAATTCTAAATGTAACATGCTTGAAAAAAACACTATTGAAAGGATCCATCTCTTCAGCATAGAATTTAATATACATATCAGGCAATCACCATCTCAAGCATGATTAGACTCAAGTGCTGCCCTCCATCGTGTGAGGGATGCCAGGAAACTGGAAGCTTAGACTTTAGCTCTTTATTATTAAGTTGGTGCAAAAGTAATTGCAGTTTTTACCATTAATAATAATAGTTGCCTAGCCATTGTGCAGTACCTTGCAAGAGCTCTTTGGCAAATGAAAGAATAATTCAAAGCAAAGTAGGCCAGATATAAAACACTTCCAAATCACATTTCAAAATTGTCCTTTCGTGTCAACTAGGTGCATGTCTGCTAAGGGAGTTTTTGCAAGGACAGGTGGATAGTATGAGGCCTTTACAATAATCACATTACCATCTGGTACTATCTATATGGCAGAGCCGTTCTGATGTAGTTGTATTATCACAGATCATTACAGAGTATGCCAGTCATTCCATGATGGGACTGTGACTGGCAGCCTTTCTTAGCCCAAAGACTGATGCAACAGATTGCTTTGAGAAATAGTTTTGAAGCACATCCATGAAACATATGATCCTATGGGTACCAGCATTGATTTCTTTGAGGTATCGTTTTACACTTCAGTTTTTCCTGGTAGAGTATTTTTCTGAGACGTCTCTTCTGAGGCTAAATTAGGAATTTCTGCTCCTTCTTCAAGTTCCAAGAATTGTGCCTCTCCTGCCCTCTGCCCAGACTGGAAGATAGAAACCGTGGGAAAAAAAGTGTCTTTACAAACTGCAGTTATCTAACTTGGTTTATTTAACATATTCAGGAAGACTTTCACATCCATGGAATCCTAGTTCTATTAATTCTCTGCAAGCTACAACAGTTGTTTTTTTGTTTGTTTGTTTTTTTTTCGAGTTTCTCGGTTCTGCCAGCAAGGCAGGGGTGGGAGGTGGGCACCCCTGATACCAATGCTGACAGGTAGTGAGTTGACGTGGAACTTCTGTTTCCTCCTGTTCAGTTCAGGTTCTCTCTTTCTGATACTTACCCCTCCTCAAATAGGGAAACAAAGAGAGGGGAAATAGGAAGATGAGCCTTAATAGGGTTTACTTAATTGGGGGCATAAAGGTTCTAAAAAGTATGCATTCCTGCAGTTCTGTTCTTAGCACTGTAAGAGCTGATCAGAAAGAGAGCTTCTACCCTTATAACCTTCATCCATCTCAGTCATGCCTGGGAAGGATGTTGGTGCTAATTTTAGACACAGAGACTAAGATAGACAAAGGACAAGTATCATAAAACATTTTTGGAGCCAGGAACAGATTTAAGTTCCTTGCCTCACTGCTGCTCTTACTCCAAACCACACAATTGTACCCAAGTGAATTGCTGTTAGAATTGGTGCCTTTGGAGGAGACAATTGCTTGTAATTGGTAGCTACAAGCCACTTCACTGAGAAAGCATGGGGTCTTAGATGCTTTAAGAAATAATAGAAAGACTGAGCCTGAGTGAGTCAGGCTCTTCTGAGTCATACAGTTTTTAGGTCAGTGTAAAATACTGACTTTCTGAGGTCTTACTTTTTTCCCTCTCTGGAAGACCTAAAGCAAAGATCTCTCTCAAAGAGGTATTAAAGAATAGAGGCCTTTCCCTCAGAACCTACTTCTGCCCAGTGTTCACCAAAATGTGGTTTCAAATCACCTGTTCAAAGCCCACAGGGTGCTTATTTGTTAAACATGCAGATTCTTAGTGCTCCCTCCACCCACACAGACACTGCACAAGAGGCCCTGCTTTGGACCACTAGTTCCTAAACATGGCAGAAAATCTGGATCACCTGGGAGACTTTTTAGGTTAAAAACCGGAAACAGTATATAAGCATAAACATGTCAACAAAATGAGAGGATGTCCCTCTGCTTGCCGTGCTTGGTATTTTACTTCTATACTGTTTCCCTATACGTGTACATATAATTTTGTTTTGTTTTTGTCAGACAGAGTCTCACCCACTCTTGCCCAGGCTAAAGTGCAGTGGCCCAATGGCACTGCTCACTGCAGCCTCCACTTCCCCAGTTCAGACTCCCGAGTAGCTGGGACTACAGGTACCCACAACCACACCTGGCTAACTTTTGTATTTTTAGTAGAGACTAAAAATTTTATTATAGTATTTTAGTTTCACGATTTTGACCAGGCTGGTCTCAAACTCCTGACCTCAAGTGATCTGCCCTCCTTGGCCTCCCAAAGTGCTCGGATTATAGGCATGAGCCAGTGCGCCCAGCCAGTGTCGTTTTGTTTTCATGAAATGAGTCCGTATTATGCACATTGCTCTGCAGCTTTTTGTTTTTCCCAGCTTGTTTTTAACAGAGTATCAAATGGACTTCCTTGCAAATCTGTCCTATTAACATGAGGATCACAACTCAGATGCCTATAGGGGTTAGGCAGATAACATAAATGAGTTAAATGGATCCAGTAGGAACTGCAGAAAACTGGAGATGTTTCATCTTATTGCGTCAGATATTACCCAACCGCAAACTAACTACTGCCATTTGGAAATGTTGGCCCAGAGTTGCCAAATTTGAGTTTTCAAGAAGAGCAAGATATCTGAATTTTTAAAATGTGCAATCTCTAGATTTTTAAATATTGGTAACAAATTCACATTAAATGCAGTGAACCAGCCCAAATGTCTTCAATCCAGACACTGCCCCTCCAGCCATCCTTCTGAAATTTCTATTGCCATGTATAATGTTCCACAGTGTAACTGTCAATACTTACTCAACATTTCTCCTATTGCTGGACACGTAGGCTATGACATTACAACTACTACACTCTGTATAAATCTTTGTGCTTATACAAATATGGAAATACAGCTTCCAAATTGCCCTCTAAAAGGTTGTACCAATTTATAGTCCTATAAACACTGCATGAGACTATCCTTTTCTGGGAAGCTTTAAACAGATTCCCAGGTGGTAACCCAGAGATCAGATGCAGTAGGTCTAAGATGAAACCCAAGACTGTGTGAGTGACCGGAATGACTCAGGTGATTCTGATGATCAGAGAGGTTTTGGAACTACCGTTTTAGCCTATTAACAAGCTGTTTGGGGCCATGAGCAGTGAATTGTAGAAGAAACTGTACTTTCATTTGTACTTCTGTTTTTTAATTTTATTTAGAGACAGGGTCTTGCTCTATCATCCCAGGAGTGCAGTGGTACAATCATAGCTCACTGAAGCTTGAACTCATGGGCTCAAGTGATCCTCCCACCTCAGCCTCCAGAATAGCAAGGCCACAGGTATGTGCCACCATGTCTGGCTAATTTAAAAAAAAATTTTTTTGTAGAGACAGGATCTTGCTATGTTGCCAGGCTAATCTCAAACTCCAGGCCTCAAACAATCCTCCCACCTCAGCTTCCCAAAGTGCCAGGATTACAAATGGGAGCCACTGCATCTGGCCACTACTTCCATGTTGTACACTTTTCCCGCTAACTACAGCCCTCTATGCAAACACAAAAAAGGCTCTGCTGCTGCTGTTTCAAGCAGTTCTGTCAGAGCAGGACAACAAATAAACCAACTATGGAACCTTCAAGTGGCTTTTATTGGCAGAGCCTAGAAGAAGTGTCGTAGCCATTTCTGAGCAAAAATCTGTATCCCAGCAGGTATTCAGTGTTATGTTTAACACACTACTGAACCAGAAAGTTTAAGTTCCTGACACAGACGCAACCAGGTCACTAAAAGGCTCCTAAATCAACAGGTTAAGCCCCGCTGCTGTGTTAAGATCTGAAAGGCAAGACACAGTCCTGGATGTGTGCCCTTGATACAGGGTGACTAAAAAGGCAGGCAACAGTATCAAGGATTTTTTTTAGGTGTACTCCTGTGCACTCCCACATTGCAAGGATGTGTTTCAGCAGCAGCCCTCAAGTCTCCTCTTCATCCTGTATCTGCCTAAGCAATCTCTGCTTAGGACAAGTGTGGTCGGTCATAAAACATGATCATCAGGATGGTAGAGTTCACTCATCAGGCGGTAGATGTAGGAAGGTGCATTCCCACCAATGTTGGAGATAAAGAGGGTAATGAGCTCTGGTGGGACGTAGTCAAACACAGGGCAATGCACGCTGACCTTCTCCAGAATGTCCCCTGAAAGGCAAGCACACGTGCTAAAGGTAAAACTGAGCCTCCCTCTCTCATAATTAAGTAGCATATAGATTCCAGCCTCGAGAATGCAGGCATATTAGCTCCCCAAGGATGGGAAGCTATGAAAAAATGCAAACCAGAAGAGATGACTTCAGATCATGACAACCCCTGCTTACAACTCTTCCGTGCCTCTGCATAGCCCTTAGAATAAAATTCAAACTCAGGACTGAAATTTAAGATCTGGGCCCTCCCTGCCACACCACATGAATTACAATTTGGACCACTCTTCCCCTTGCTCATTACTGTCTAGCCATGTATGCCATCCTTTTCTAACTGGCTAAGCCCCCTGCACCAGCTCATGGAAAACTCTATGATCTTCATATGGTGGACTGTATTCATTCAGGACTCAGATGAAATGTCATCTCATTAAGACCCTTCCTCAATCTCAGTTAGGCCCCTAGCCACTTTCTATCACATCAGCCTTGCTTGTCCTCAGGCATCCCATGACCTGATACTTTCTCATCTGTCTTCCACAATAGAATGTGTGGGAACAAGGCCTTATCTTTTTCATTCATTGTTATATCTTCAGTGCCTAGAAGAGTGCTGGATACATTGTAGGTGCTCAGTAACTATTTCCTGAAGAATGAATGTTGATTTAAATAAAGGGATGAAGTCATTCAACTTCCAAGAGGAACTAGGACCCCAACTACTATGCGTTGCTCTCAGAGGGTGTATAAGGCCACCCTTGCTGATGAGGCTGCAGGCATAATGAGCTGAGCTGCTGCCTTCAGAAGAAGCCAGAGAAAAGAACCCTAACACATGAGATTATCCAGGCTACAGGCAAGTTTTCTAAGTAGGAACATTTCACAGCCTGCTTCCTTTGGGAGTCAATTTACCAAAATGACTCCTTATATAGCAGGAAAACAGGTACATTTTCCCAACTGGTT
The DNA here is from genome assembly GCF_008728515.1 of Papio anubis. Taxonomy (NCBI): domain Eukaryota; kingdom Metazoa; phylum Chordata; class Mammalia; order Primates; family Cercopithecidae; genus Papio; species Papio anubis. The sequence continues at coordinate 31,668,931 of NC_044982.1, forward strand.
GTTGATATCTCAAAAAGCATGCAAAGCCAAACCCAGACAGTGCTAGATGATCCAACCCACAGTAGCCCCAACAAATCTAAAATACATTCGTCTCAGAACAAATTAACATGGACTTGATCAGGTCCTCAAGCACTTTGAGCTGCTAAAGAAAACAGTCCCCCCAAGAAGTATGATAAAAAACACAATCTGACAGCATTCAGTTCTACTGACCAACAAAACGACAAAAAGACCAAAACACATGCACGCACAAACCCCAAATACACACAACACATGCACGCATGCGCACATGCACACACAGCTTTTGTACCTTCTGTGAATGGCAGGACTTCTTCAGGAGCCACAAACTTATGAAATGAGTCTTCTTCATTGGGGAACTAGAAAGGAAAAAATTTTTAAAAACTAGAGACCCAGCAATTCCACTCCTAGATATGTACCCTAGAGAAATGAAAACATATGTTCACACAGAAAATTTATACACAGATGCTTATAGCATGATTATTCACAAAAGCCAAAAGGTGGAACCAACCCAAATGCCCATGAACAGATGAATGGATTAAATTGTGGTATGTTCATATAATGGAATATTATTCAGCCTCGAAAGGAAATTCTGACATTACAACATGGATGAACTTTGAAAACATCGTGCTAAGTGAAAAAAGTCAGGCACAACATGTCACATATTATATGATTCCTTTTATACAAAATGGACAAATCCATAGAGACAGGAGCAGATTAGAGGAGATGGGGAGAAGGAGAAATAGGGAGATATTACTTAATGGGTACAGGGAGTTTTTCTAGAGTGGAGAAAAAGTTTTGAAACTAGAGAGTGGTGGTTGTACAATGCTGTGAATGTACTAGATACCACTAAATTGTATACTTTAAAATGGTTAATTGTATGTTATGTGAATTTCACCTCGATTTAAAAAATAGAGACTATAAATAGTTTGATGTTTTCAAAGCAAATAGCTTCTATCACTGATGAAATGTCTCTTCACTTAGTCCCTGCTTGTATTCAGGTTACAAAGGACAGGCCCTGCAACAATAACAAAACTGATTCTATGATCCTAGTGTCAACCTGCTTGGCATTTTCAGAAATGGTCAGGTGACAGGGAGTGGTGGCAATCGTAAGGAAAGGACCTTTCCCAACTACATATTGTCCTCACAATCTTGCCTTCCTAAAGCTGGCAGCTTAGAACTCTCAACTATTTTACTGAATCAAGACTTCTGTGGTTCTTTCCAGCCTCCACTGGGTGTAATCCATTGAGTAAATGCAGATAAATGGAGGCCCTGGAGTGAGCTGGTTGAAGTCCCAGAGTTCAAGCCTACCCTTTGGCTTCCTTCTTTCTGCTGGCTTCTAGCTAGAGACAGACACACATACCTGTGGGGAAAGTTTGAACATAGGTGCACAGACGATGAGTGGGGTGGAATGGTGTTTTGCTGCCAGTGCCAGAGTGTGAGTTCCTGTCACAGCTCTCAGGGCACCATTAGCCAGGATGGTCTTCGTGCCAATGATTACCTTTGAGACAAGAAGAAAAATGTGAGTCATCCTGGGGGTGGAGCCTTAAAAGGGCCACTGGCCTCAAAAAGCTGAATGCTCAGGCCTCAGAATGATATCGTGAGGGGTCACAGACTGGTAGAGGGGAAGGGATCCCTGGCTCAGTACAAGTTCTAGCTTAAAAGTAGGTTGCCAAGGAAAGAATGAATGTAAAATGGGACAAGAAACTGCAAAACCTACTGCTCTCAGTCCCATATTTTCTGGAAATTGAGATGCCATACCTTCTGAGAAGCCAGGAACCTTTTTCATTCACTATCCACAACTGCCAAGCTCTTTGAGCATAAGGCAGGAGCCCTGTAGCCAATCCCTAGCAACTGACACTCTTGCTTTAGTTCTATTTAATACTTCATTGTTTTCAATGCTTCAACCAAATTTAGAGGCTACTCCAAGAGAGGAACAATGATGCAGAAAAAGGGAAAAGAAATTCAGTATGTACTTTAAAAGGTGCTAGAAACTTCTTTCTCTCACCATGGATATTACAGGAGATAAAAATCAATTTTAGAAACATAACCTTCATGAATTCAACATAAGTCCAAATATGCCCACCTTGTTGACTCTTGACATAACAGCAAAAATGGCAGCATCAGTCATGACAGTTGTCTCAATACCTGCTTTGGACAAATTCACAGCCATTTCATGACCCTGCAATGGGAGGGAAAGGCTGATTCTAAGAGAAAGAGTGAGAAATAGTGAAGAGTGCTCTCAAATGTAACTGGATCTGGGGAATTGTGTGATATGGGCATATCCAGCACATAATTTCCAATAGATAACTCATTTTTCGGACAACTAAGTTTTTGGACTATCATAGCTCTGGTAAGCTGTAGGGAAGCCCAGGGGAAGCTAATAAATGTCTAGTGCTCCAGCCACAAAACTGGAAATACAACGTGCGTGTATAACATAATCACGATTGCTGACAAGATAGCTCCTGGCTCATTATTTTAAAACATCCTGCATCCTTACATATTTCCTTTTTGAGACCTATTATTTACTTAGGATCGAGTGAGGTCAGACCAAGCATCAGTCATCCTCAAGGTAATTTACCCTGCTTTGATTCCTAAAAGAACCAACCTATGTTTCCTTGGACCCAGCAGTTCACCACCTTTTTTTTTTTTTTTTTGAGACAGAGTCTTGCTCTGTGGTACAGGCTGGAGTGCAGTGGCGCTATCTTGGCTCATTGCAACCTCTGCTTTCCAGGTTCAAGCAATTCTCCTGCCTCAACCTCCAGAGTAGCTGGGATTACAGGCATGCACCAGCATGCCCAGCTAATTTTTGTATTTTTAGTAGAGATGGGGTTTCGTCATGTTGGCCAGGCTGCTCTCAAATTCCTGACCTCAGGTGATCCGCCCGCCTCAGTCTCCCAAAGTGCTGGGATTACGGGCATGAGCCACCACTCCCAGTCCCCACTTTCTTAAACCACTATTTAAGAATGTTCACAGGACGAACACCTTGAAAATTCCCTTAATGTTTTAGTTTATCTTCTCAGTGTCTCAAAGTCTTGCTTATCAATTCGAGGTTGGAATGGCCCTACCCATCCCTTGTTTATTTCTTCTTCATTTTCCATTTTTCTTAGTAGCAGCTACAGCAGTCTCCTTACCTGGCAGAAAGGAGCGCACTCTGCTACAATGACATGGAATTTCCTCTTTCGGGCAGCCTCTTGGAGGAAGGCCTCTACTGTTCGGGAGAAGCCAATGGTCATGATCACCTCATTGGAGTGAATGTGCTCCAGAGCCTGGGCTGCAATGTTCTCCGTTGTCCCTTCTGTAAGAAGAGTTTTGAAAAAAATATATATATATATGTCTATATATATATGAAATTGCTATGCTATATCACAAACACACATTATGAGTGTACGGAAAAAGATGTCTGCCCTTCACATGCACTGCCAACCCAGCAGACCCTGGTACCACAGGGTTAATGTGCTTAAAGTGAAATGTCACAATTTTTTTTTTTTTAAATAGAGATAGGGTCCCACTATGTTGCCCAGGCTGGTTTTGAACTCCTGGTCGCAAGCAATCCACTCACCTTGGCCTCCCAAAGTTGTGGGATTACAGGTGTGAGCTACCACGCCCAGCTATGTCACAATTTCTTAAAAGCCCCACTCTGGGATTTTCTGCCTGCCCTCTTCCAGAAGTACCCCTATCTATCAACCACTTCTGTCACTACAGAGCTCCTTACAACCGATTTTGAAGACAGTGAATTCAGCCAAGGAATGGCAATCTGGGAAATCCTAAAGTGCTGAGAATCGGGTAAACAGAGCTTCTGCCTAAAAGAACTCTTCCTTCAAAAGGTGGCCACAACACTTCTACGTGAGAGAGAATGGCCAGAGAAGAAAAACGGGGGAGGAATTTGGAAGCAGCTTCTTCATCATCTGATTATAATGAATATCTGCAAGTCACCTGGACCGCAATGACAAGGGGGATAGAAATGGTATACGTGTACGTGTGTATAAAAATTCAGAGATAGTGAAGGAGGTCTTTCGACCTGGTTCTCTAGGGAGTTCATCTTCTTTACAATGAAAATAAAACTCTGTCCTAATAGAGTCTGTGCCACTCCACAGACTTGCAGTCTATCAAGGGTTGGTCTGTAAGGAAAAGTAGAGAGGGTTACTTTGGTCCCATCACCTGTTGCAACATTTCCTAATCAGGAAGGAGGACAAACCTCTGAGAACCAGAAGACTGGTAATATCCCATCTCTGCTAATGAACAACCTTCAGGGGCTTCTGTTCCCTTATTTGCCTGTGACCAGTCCCATTTTCCCAGCGATCAGGCCTCTTACCCAGCTCCACTAGCAGCTCATTAATCGCCTCAATGGTGTTGGACTGGAGTTGGGCATAATGGAAGCTGAAATCCTCGTTCAGGCCTCCGGACGTCAACAGTTTGTGCAGGGACTCCTGCTGATCACTCTCGTCGCTGCGTCCATGGAGTCTATAGAGGCAACAAGACCCAAAGAGAGAGGTGGGGAGGAGGAGTGGTCAGGCAGGTAACAAGGGCTGCTCAGCTCCAATAAAGTCTCCGAGCAGGGAGAGGGGCCCGTGGCAAAAGTGTCACTGGATCCAACCCGGAGCCCAGGACGTGAGCCTGACCTGCCATACTCCTCCCGGATAATCTTGAGCACTCTCCGCACCATGTTGCCCACGGTGGTCTCGGAGGGCTGAGCGGCCGTCATCCTCCTGCCCTCTCTGCGGATCAGCTCCATCAGCTCCCCTACAGTCCAAAAGAGAGAGGATAAGAGGAGCCAACGCGAAGTGAGGCCTGGGAAACTTTCAGCCTTGGGATCGGGAACAGACAGGGGCCAGGTTTGCTGACGGAGGCAGGCCGGCCTCACCCGCGTTGCTCCAGCGGTGGTCCGTGATGATCTGGCGTAGCAGCCCCAGGGTCTCCCGAGCCATTTCCTCGGAGCTGCGCGGCCCACCACCCCGCTTCAGGGTCTCCACGAAGCTCTCGATCCTCTCTGACAACTCCGGGCCCTTCGCTGCTGATCCCGGCATCTCTAAGGTAGCTGCCTTCAGCCTTCACCGGCGGAATCCACACCTGCCAGACCACACAGTTTGCACTTCCGGGGCGGGCGAGGTCGGCTTCCGCCGTGAGGGGAGGGGGGGAACCACAAGTTTGAGGGGAAGCAGGCCACGCCCCTCGTTGCCACTCTCCCGCCCCCTTCCTCTGCCTGAGCCAATCACAGACGTGGGGCTCGGGTTGTTCAGTTACAACCGGGCCCGCGCGCCTCGGGGGCTGCAGGCTAGGAAGCGGCCTTTCTTGGCTCAGCGGACGGTGAACGGAAGTAACCCGTCCGGCCTGTAGAGGGTGGCTGGTCCCGTTGCTATGGGAGCAGCAAGTCTCTACGAGCCCCTCACCGCGACTTAAGGCTACACTGAAGAAGTTGCGGCACTCCCTCCTGTCTTCCCAGCTCGGTGACCGCCCGAGCTGTCACTCCTGAGTGTCAGCTGACACTGACGTTCCGAATGCGTGTCCAGGGTCGGCTGCCCCTTGGGCAGATGTCTCACTTTTGTTCTGTTACATTATTTGGTACCGTTTGCGCCTGTATCTAGTAGGTTCATCTCTCTGAAAACAAGGATGATATCTTTTGTTGCTTTTGTATTCTCAAGGCCTAACACGTCTAATAGAAGATAGCGAAATTAAGAGATGAGGAAGACTACGAACCATTAAGGAGATTCAAAGTGGGAGCCAATACAGAAGCAAAGATAACATCCTCCGATTTGGACAGAATTGTCCTCCTACAGAGAGGCCAGAGAGTATAACACAATACCAAGAGTTACCATTTACTTAAAGCTTACTGGATGTTGGGAACTGTGTGTGAATTGTCTCAGTTAATAAGGTCTGAAATAGGTCCTTTTATCTCCATTTTACAGATTGGAAAACAGACCCACAGAATTTAAGCAGTTAATAAATGATTGGGTTCATACTTAAATCCAGGTCTTCCTGAACCCAAAGTCTGTGTGTAATAGAAATCTCTATTTGCTTAAGATAAATTCTTCAAAGTGGAATCCTTAGGCGAGCACATTTTAAAGACTTTTGTTACAATTAACAAATTGCCCTCCAAAAAAATTATGTCAATACCAAAGTTAGCCAAAGGTAGTACAAAGAAAAGAAAATTACAGGTTAATATCTCTCATGAACATAGGAAGCAAAAATTGCAACAAATTATTAGCACATCAAATCCTGCAATACATAAAAAAAAAGAATATTTAATTACAAAGTAAAACGTAAACCTGGAATGCAAAGCTGATCAAATACTTAAAAATCAATGTCATGTGCCATAAACAATCTAAGAAGTAAAACCACATAATCATGTCAATTGATGCAGGAAGAAGCATTTGACAAAATTCGATATTCATGATACAAACTCTCAGAAAACTAGAACAAAAGGGAACTTCCTGAACTTGATAAAAGATATCTACAAAATCCTACACCAAAAATCATACTTCACAGTAAAAGGTTGCTTTCTCCCTAAGATCAGGACAAGGCAAGGATGTCTACTTTCACCACTCCCATTTAACATCAATATGTGAAGTCCTAGCCCTCGCAATAAGGCAAGAAAAAGAAAAAGCATACAGAATGGAAAGAAACTGTCCCTGTTCACAGGAGACATGATAGTCTACACAGAAAATCCCAGAGTCAACAGGAACAAAAACAAAACCTCCTAGAACATAAGTTTAGCAAGGATACAAAAACTGTATTTCTATGTACTAGCAATGAATATCAGAAATTGAAGTTGAAAACACAGTTGCTCTAAAAAGCCATAAAATATTTGTCAGTTTTGCTGTGTTAGTTTTTATTTATTGACTTGTTTATTTTGAGACAGGGTCTCACGCTGTTGCCCAGGCTGGAGTGCAGTGGCGTGCTCACTGCTCACTGCAGCCTCAACCTCCCCCGGCTCAAATAATCCTCCCACCTCAGCCTCTTGAGTAGCTGGGACTACAGGCACACACCACCATGCTGGATAATTGTATGTTAATTTTTAAATGTCTTTAAAATTGTATCAATTTACATGCTGGCTAGCAGTTACCATATTATAGCCAATTTTGGATATTGTCATTATTTTTTCGTATATCAAGTCATTAAAAAATAAGGTATATAGGCCAGGCATAGTGGCTCATGCCTGTAATCCCAGCACTTTGGGAGGCCAAGGTGGGCAGATCACCTGAAGGTCAAGAGTTTGGGACCAGCCTGGCCAACATGGCAAAACCCTGTCTCTACCAAAAATACAAAAATTAGCCAGGGGTGGTGGCACATGTTTGTAGTCCCAGCTACTAGGGAAGCTGAGGCAGGAGAATAGCTTGAACCTGGGAGGTGGAGGTTGCAGTGAACTGAGATTGTGCCACTGCACTCTAGCCTGGGTGACAGAGCAAAACTGTGTCTCAAAAACAAACAACAACAACAAAAACCAAGGTGTATAGTATTTTATATATACTAAAGAATTTTTATGTGTGTGGATGCAAATTATAAAGCATGACGACGAACAGGTTGAGGAATGTGAACCAATTCCTCACCTTGAAACTAAAATATTTGAATTAACAGAGATAGAAAGCAAAGCTGTGTTGGCCAGGCATAGCAGCTCACACCTGAATCCCAGCACTTTGGGAGGACAAGGTGGGAGGATGGCTTGAGCCCAAGAGTTGAAACCAGCACTGACAACAAGACCCCCATCTGTACAAAAAATTTAAAAATTAGCTAGGTGTGGTGATACATGTGTGTAGTCCCAACTACTTGGGAGGCTGATGGGGGAGGATCTCTTGAGCCTGGTAGGTCAAGGCTGCAGTGAGCTATGTATGATCCTGCAGTGAGCTATGATCCTGCCACTGCACTCCAGCTTGGGCAGCAGGGCAAGACCCTGTCTCAAAAAAAGATAATGAAAAGAAAGAAAGTAGAACTGTGGTTGCTAGGGTCTGAGGGGAAGGAGAGAGTTACTGTTTAATGGCTACAGAGTTTTAGTTTTGCAAGTTGAAAAGAGTTCTAGAGATAGATGGTGGATAATGGTTGTGCATTTATATTGCACAACAATGTGAATGTACTTCATGCCAGTTTAGTTTCACTAAACTGTACACTTAAAAAGGTTAAGATGGTAAAATTTATGTTCTGCGTTATTTTACAATTTAGGAAATATGTGGTATATTTCACTTTTTTCTGCTCAGTATGACATTCATAAAATTTATCCATGTTACATGTACCTGTAATTCTCTTATTTGCACTGGTGAATTTGTACTGGTGAGAACTTGTAGTTCTCTTATTTGCACTAGTATTTCACGTGACTGTAGCATAATTTATGTATTCATTTTTTTTCAACAGACGTTTGGGTTGTTTCCAGTCTTTTTAGGGAGGTGGGTGAACATAAACTATAAATAGTCCTGTGTATGTCTTGGCACTTATATAAGTGGAACAGCTAGATCAGAGGCTATATGAATGTTCAACTTTACAAATAGATCTAATTGTACAAAGTGGTTCAATTAATGTATGCTCCCTCCAGCAATATTTAAAGAGTTTCAGCTGACCTACATCCTTACTGACATGTGATATTATCAAATATCTTATTATTTGGGAATCAGGTAGGTATAAAAGGATATTTTACTGTGGTCTTAATTTGCATTTTCCTGATTACTGTTCATTATTTTCATGTGTTTGTTGGCCATGAGTTTTTTGTGAATTGTTTGTTTGTGCCTTTTACCTACTGTTTTTGACTTAAAAAATTTTCCAAGTAGATTTGCAGGAGTTTATATATTCTAGATACTAGTCTTCTTTCAAATATTTATCATATGAATAAATATCTTCTCCAAATTATGGCTTGTATTCTTTACTTTGAGATGTCTTTGAGCAGAATTCTTGATTTTAATGTGTTAAAAGGTATCAACCTTGTCTTTTATACGTAATGCCTTTTCTGTCTTATTTCAGAAATTCAGCCAAGCACAGTGGATTTGCCAGGTGTTGGGATTACATACCTATAATCCCAACAATTTGGGAGTCCAAGGTAGGAGGATCACTTGAAGCGAGGAGTTCTAGACCAGTCTGGGAAAAATAGCAAGACACCATCTATACAAGAAATTTTTTAAATTAGCCAAGTGTGGTGGCATGTGCCTGTAGTGCCAGCTACTTGGGAGGCTGAGGTGAGAGGTTTGCTTGAGCCTAGGAGTTTGAAGTTACAGTGAGCTGTGATAGCACCACTGCACTCCAGCCTAAGCAACACAGTGTGACTTCAACTCAAAAAAATGAAAAGATAAAAAAATCCATCCAGGTGCAGTGGCTCACACCTGTAATCCCAGTACTTTGGGAAGCCAAGGCAGGAGGATCACTTGAGCTCCAAAGCTTGAGACCAGCCTGGGTAACAGAGTAAGACCTTGTCTCTACAAAAAAAAAGATTTTTTTTTTAATTAGCCGGGAATGGTGACTCACACCTCTGGTCCCAGCTACTTGGGAGGCTGCAGTGGGAGGATCTCTTGAGCCTGGGAAGTCAAGGCTGCAGTGAGCCGTGATCATACTACTGCACTCCAGCCTGAGTGGCAGAGTGAGTCCCTGTCTGGAAAAAAAAAAAAGAAAACAGAAGAAATTCTTCCCTAATCCACAATTACAAATATAATCTCCTATATTTTCTTCTGGTTATTAAAAAAAATTATCTTTACATATAATTTGGAATTGCTTTTTATGTAAGATGAGAGGTGTGAATCCAATTTTGTTTTTCCATTCTTCAGTGATTTTTAATGTCACCACTGTCATATGTCAAGTTTCTATAATGTGTGAATCTGTTTGGCAGCTATTTGGTTTCATTGCTGAATTTGCCTATTTCTGAATCAATATGACATTATCTTAACTATTGTCTTTTTTTTTTTTTTTTTAAGATAGGGCCTCACTCTGTTGCCCAGACTGGAGTGCCGTGGTGCCAGCACAGCTCACTGTGGTCTTTTTGAATATGATGCCTGGATATACTGCAGCTATCTTGTGACCTGAGGTCTCAAGACTTGGGAATAAAGTTAACATGCTGAGGATGGGAGAACAGAAAAACAGAAAGAAGCTGGAATCTTTTTTTTTTAAACTTAAAAATACGTTTTGGAGATTATCCCATAGCATTCCATAAGGAAATTTCCCTTTCTTTTCCCTCATGCAGTAGTTCATTGCACCACACTTTAACACGTTTCCTACTGAAAGCAGATTGTGTGGTGGCTCACACATGTAATCTCAGCACTTTGGGAGGCGAAAGTGGGAGGATCGCTTGAGGCAAGGAGTTCAAGACCAGCCTGGGCAACATAGTGAGCCCCGCCTCCCCCCTACAAAAAAATAAGAAAAGAAAAACAGAAAGGACCTAGGCTCTTGACAATATCAACACTTAATGGGTGTTTTATATATGTTAACTGTTTTCATTCTTACAAAAACCTTGAGATAGGTGTTCTTAATGTAACCATTTCCAAAGGGAAACTTGAGGCAAAAATAGGTAACTTGTTCAATGTTACACACCTAGTAAGCAGAAGGACTGGAATGTAAACACAACAGTCTGGCTTCAGAGCCTGCACTTTTAGTCTGTGTACTGTGGTATCTTCTGTTAAAATTGTATGAAATCAACAAAACCAGAAGTTGCCCTACCTTTAGACTTATTATATAAAATGATACATTTCTCTGTTGTTTATATAATTTTGAATGGAGTTCTCAATCACTTGCAGTCCAAAGCGACTTGATATTGGGTATTTATCTGTTTTTAGTTGATTTGTAACATCTATTTATACACTGTATTTAAGATACCAACCATTTGACTGCCATTTGTGTTGCAATATTAGTATTTTTAGAAATTTTGTCCCAATTCTCATATATTCCTGTGGGAGTGCAAATTAAAGCACCTTTTAGTGGCTGTTTTAGTTGGGAAAACAGCAAAAGACTTTAAAATGTTCATTTATACCTTTGAGCCAGCATATACATGTTTAGAAATGCATTCTAAGGAAATAATCAGAAATAGGCATACAGTTATCCATAGTAATATTTTTCTTATATTTTTGTTGTTTTCTTTTCTTTTCGAGACAGAGTTTTAGTTTTGTCCCCCAGGCTGGAGTGCAATGGTGCAATCTCGGCTCACTGCAACCTCCGCCTGCTGGGTTCAAGTGATTCTCCTGACTCAGCCTCCGGACTGGCTGGTATTACCGGCCTGAGCCAGTATACCTGGCTGATGTTTGTATTTTCAGTAGAGATGGGGTTTCACCATGTTGGTCAGGCTGGTCTCAAACTCCTGACCTCAAATGATCCGCCCACCTTGGCCTCCTAAAGTGCTGGGATTACAGACGTGAGCCACTGCGCCCAGCCCACAGTAATATTTTTCACTTTATTATTTTTAACACAAAAATCAGAAATAAACCTAAATATTAAAAATTAGGAGATTGGTCTAGAACATTATAGTACAAAAAGCACTTTAAACCTGGCTGTTACCATGCTCACGAGCTATATTACCTTGATATAAAGTAGTCTAATTAAAATTTGGAGCTAAAATGGTATAGCTTTATTCTCTTTATTCTCTTCTTTATTATCTTAAACTTGGAAGATGAGCTACTTTCAAGTGAAAGTAATTCTTGTTTTTGAGACTTGAAAGCTGAAAGATACCTCAGGTACTTTGTAGTTACCATGTATCTTTGTGATTCTTCAAAACTGAAATGGAAATTATGATTGTGTATTTGTTATAATATAATGATTTTCAAAACAAAAGAATGTTATAGTACAGTCATACAATGGAATATTGATTTTTGGAATTTTGATATGGTAAATGCTTAACAATAAGGAGAACTGTTGATAACATATTGTCAGTTTTGTTTATTTTTTATTTTTTATTTTTATTTTTTTTATTTTTTGAGACGGAGTCTCGCTCTGTTGCCAGGCTGGAGTGCAGTGGCGCAATCTAGGCTCACTATAACCTCTGCCTCCGGGGTTCAAGCGATTCTCCTGCCTCAGCCTCCCAAGTGGCTGGGACTACAGATGTGTGCCACCACACCCAGCTGATTTTTGTATTTTTCGTAGAGACGAGGTTTCACCATGTTAACCAGAATGGTCTCCATCTCTTGACCTCCCAAAGTGCTGGGATTACAGGTGTGAGCCACCACGCCCGGCCATATCATCAGTTTTAAAAGGCGGATTGCACACAATCACTCTTGAAAATAGTTGGGCAATCCCTTTCAAAACTGAAAATGAACTTAGAATACAACCCAGCAATTGTATTTTTGGTGATTTATCCCAGAGAAATGAAGAACGTCCACATAGGAACTTGCAGGTGAATGTTCATGGCAGCTTTATTCGTAATAGCCAACAACTGGAAACTACCCAGTGTCTTCCAACTGGTGAATGTTTACACAAACTGTACATCCATACCATGGAATACTGCTTGTAATAGAAAGGAATGAAATATCGATACATGCAACAACTTAGATTACCCTCAAGGAAATTGTGCTGAGTGAAAAATCCCATCTCAAAAGTATAGGCCGAGTGTGGTGGCTCACGCCTGTAATCCCAGCACTTTGGGATGTTGGGACAGGTGGATCACTTGAGCTCAAGAGTTCAAGACCAGCCTGGGCAACATGATGAAACCCCGTTTCTACTAAAAATACAAAAAAAAATTAGCCAGGTGTGGTGGCGCATGTCTGTAATCCCAGCTACTCGGGAGACTGAGGCACAAGAAAAGCTTGAACCTGGGAGGCAGAGGTTACAGTGAGCTGAGATCGCACTACTGTACTTCAGCCTGGGTAGCAGAGCAGGACCCTGTCTCAAAAAAAAAAAAAAAAAAAAAAAAAAGTGTACATACTGCATAACTTTGCTTATGTAACAATCATGAAATAACATAATTATAGAAATAAAGAATAGATTAGTGGCTTCCAGGAGTTACAGATGGGTGGGATGTGTGGCTACAAAGGAGTAACACTAGGAATCTTGTGATATTAATGGTACACTTGGTTTTCTTGATTGTGGTGGTGGTTATGCAAGGCTACCTGTGATAAAATTGTGCATACACACACACACACATACACGCGGAATGCATGTATGACTGGTGAAATCCGAATAAACTCTATGGATTGTACCAATGTCATTTTCTTGGTTTTGGCGTTGTGTCATGGTTGTATAATATGAGAGAAGGGGATACATTTCTTTGTAACCTCCTGTGAATCTACAATTATTTCAAAATAAATAAACAAATTAAAACCAGGATTTATGAAATAAAAACATCTATTTAAAAGAAAATTATACAATTATAAAGCATTACATTTGGGGGTTGGTCATTTTTTTTTAAGAGACAGGGTTACTCTGTCACCCAGGCTGGAGTGCAGGGGTCCAATCATAGCTTACTGTAGCCTCAAACTGATCCTCCCACCTCAGCCTCCCAAGTATTGAGGACTACAGCTACGGGTGTGGGTCACCACATCTGGCTAATTTTTTTTTTATTTTTTTATTTTTGTACATAGAGGGTCTTGCTATGTTCCCCAGGCTAGTCTTGATCTCCTGGCTTCAAGAGATCCTCTCATCTTAGCCTCCCAGAGCACTGGGATTACAAGCACGAGCCACTGTGCCCAGTGAATTTTTTAAATAACTCTAGCTGTAATTGTTAAATGACACATCGCTAAAATAGATCCCAAAAGAGGCTGCTTAAAGTCTCTCTATATATATTTTTTAAGACAGAGTCTTGCTCTGTTGCTCAGGCTGGAGTGCAGTGGCACGATCTTGGCTCACTGCAATCTCTGCCTCCCGGGTTTAAGCAATTCTCTGCCTCAGCCTCCCGAGTAGCTGAGATTACAGGTGCTTGCCACTACGCCTGGCTAATTTTTGTATTTTTAGTAGAGACGGAGTTTCACCATCTTGGCCAGGCTGTCTTGAACTCCTGACCTCGTGATCCACTCACCTCGGCTTCCCAAAGTGCTGGGATTACAGGCGTGAGCCACCGCACCCGGCCTAAAGTCTATAATTTTTTTAAAGCAGGATGTAAAAATAGTATATTTGGTGGGACCTCAATTTCACTCTAAAAATATATGTTATTTGTATATATTATTATATATAAAAATATACACAATACACATACTCTTACATATACATATATATGTATATAGATGTGTGTGTGTGAAGTGTGTATAATGACATATACGATGACATTAACAGTGACTATCTCTGGATAGTATGATTACAGGTTTATCAGAGACAATTGCTCCCAAAGCCACTCTCTCCCACTATGGTAACAGAGTTTTAGCTGGGCAAATAGCCACCCAGAATAGAAACTACATTTCCCAGTCTCCTTCACAGGTAGATGTGGCCATGTGACTATGTTCTTACCAATGGGAAGGTGTGGAAGTATTAATATTTTGTTGCTGCTTCTGAGAACCTTCCCTAGGAGATAGTTGGGATGGGTCTTTGGCCTCTTCATCACTTTGTCTTTCTTGCTGCATTTCTGCTCTGCCAGCTTAGGTGATGAGGATGCAGGTCCTACTGTAGGGATGGCAGAGGAGTGAGCTAGAAGGAGCCTGGACACTCTGCGGTCTCTGTGGAGTGGAGCTCCCATACCAACCTGGAATATTTACCTTTGGGCTTCATACAGCTGAGAGCTAAATAAACTTCAGTTTTGTTTAACTTCCACAGTTATCTTGGAGTTTCCATCATTTGCAGTCACACCCAACTCTAATAAAATGCAAGAATGATTTTTACTTTTATTTGTGTACTGTTCTGTATTTTCCAAAATTTCTACAATCAACATATGCCATTCATAATGAGAAATAAAAGTTATTTGTAAGAAACATAAGAAATCCATCAGGCCCATTCTTTCAGCCAGAAATATGATTATGTTGACCAAATCTTCCAGATTTTCCAGAAATGTCCCAATTCCAAACATTATGGCTGATTGTCTGCATAATTATCAAATAACAGTTTCCTGGACTTAATTTGGAGAATACGGTGATTACGATGATAATTCTCAACTGGGGGCAGGGAGGCTTACTAAAATGTTTGTGTCTTTATCCTCCTGTTCTAAAGAATCTCCTTTAGGCCATAGGATCACTTCCTTTTCCTGAAGACCTTTGACTCAACACTTGGGCATGTGAATGCACTACTGTTTTTATCCTTCTCTGATTGTTTTGGTGGATAAGTCATGTCTCTATGCAACCTGAGAACAAGTGCTATTGTAGTAGACACCTGTTGTTTTTGTCTGCCCTGCACCCGCTTTCCGTTGGGAACTGCCCTTCCTCATCTCATGTGATTTGGGTGGAACTGTCAATCCCAGCACCTCCTCGTGCCCCAGGTGGCCCCTAACCACAGGCCTGGCCCCCCACACCTGGGACTGGTCCATCATCCAACTTCCACGCTGACTGGTCATGCAAAGTCGTTCAGTCCTTCCCTGTGATTTGCTATATGGACCCTGGAAGAAAGCAGGTTTCTGTCCTCATCTGCTGCAAAGAGTTTGGCTTCGGACTGGCAGTGGCTACCTTTCTTGCCTCATGGGGAGAGCTTGTGTAGTGTAGAAGAAAGTCAGCCAACTGCTCCAGGGGAAGCAAGTAGAGTCCAGTCCTAGACAGAGGGAGAAAGAACAAATAAGCTGATGATCTGAGATGAGCTGATGTGGGCCCTTAGATCTAGCCATGCCTGAAGGTAGAGCCACCCTTGGACTTCTCAACAAATTCCCCTTTGGCTTAACTTTTTGAGTTGCTAGAGCCTTGACTAAGCTTCTTGTGTCCTCCCAGGAGCCCCAAAAGTTCGTTATTTGATTGCTTCTGTTAAACAAGAAACTAATCTTGCTCTAAATATGGATTTATATTTTGTGGCATCTGGTTCTGCTCTTGAGCTTCCCTGACACTTGATCATGGTCAATTGCTAGGAATTGTTTTGTTTTGTGTGTGTGTGTGTGTGTGTTTTTTTTTTTTTTTTTTTTTTGAGAAAGAGTCTCGCTCTTGTCACCCAGGCTGGAATGAAATGGTGCAATCTCAGCTCACTGCAACCTCTGCCTCCTGGGTTCCAGTGATTCTCCTGCCTCAGACTCTTGACTACCTGGGATTTACGGGCATGTGCCACCATGTCCGGCTAATTTTTGTATTTTTGGTAGAGATGGGATTTCACCATGTTGGCCAGGCTATTCTCGAACTCCTGACTTCAGGTGATTCACTGGCCTCAGCCTCCCAAAATGCTAAGATTATAGGCATGAGCCACTGTGCCTGGCCAATTACTAGGAATTTGAAGGGCAAGTCTAACGACAGACACAGGTAGTGGAACCAGGCTATGTGATTAGAAAAAAAAAACAATCTTACCCTATTGTTAGTAGGATCGTGTATTAACTATTGCTCTTCATAGATCAACATATTTAACATGTAACAAATATTTATTATGCACCTTTATACCAAGCACCAACACTGCATACTGGAAAACAGGCCCTGTACAAGGAGAAACTCAATACTAATAAACAGATCATCGCTTACACTTTAGAGGATTTTTGCTTTTTGGTTAGAGACTTTCATTTTCCATATCTCTTTTGGTGTCTACAACGGCCCTACGAGATGGGTTGGTTCTGGTCAACAGATAGTTATTCTGCAATTGATAGGGCCCTTCTGCTAAGTGAGAATGTCCAACCGTTTAGGTACACAAAACAATATAGTCTGTGATTCTGAAAGAAAAAAAAAAGTGGAGATCAAGGCCCAATAGCCAGTTATTCTCTTAGTCACTGAATGTTCAATCATTTAAAAGCTGGGGTTTGGAAGTCACACACATCTCCTAGAGTGTACGCCTCACAAGCCGGGTGATCTTGTCTGTCAGTGGAGATGTTAGTAACAGGGACCTTTGATAAATGGTAAGGATCTCAAATATTTAGAGACATGTACTACTACTGACCTTTTTTTTTTTGAAACAGAATCTCATTCTGTCACCTAGGCTGGAGTGCAGAGGTGCGATCTCGTCTCCCCGCAACTTCTGCCTCCTGAGTTCAAATGATTCTCATGCCTCAGCCTCCTGGGTAACTGGGATTACAGGCGTGGGCCACCATACCTGGCTAAGTTTTGTATTTTTAGTAGAGATGGGGTTTCATCATGTTGGCCAGGCTGGTGATCCACTGGCCTTGGCCTCCCAAAGTGCTGGGATTGTGGGTGTGAGCCACAGCGCCTGACCTACTGCTGATCTTTAAAGTAGCGGATCTGGATACCCATTACATGAGAGAATTTTTAGAACTCTCCATAAAAGGTGATTCTGGTAGACCTGGTTGTAATTTCAGACGGGATAATTCAGAGAAAAACAACATCGACTTCTATTTTGATAACTCCTCTCTTTGAAGGACTCCCCAGTTATTGTAACTACCTGAGAACATCTCTCTCAAGGACTCCTTGCATGGTGGTGCAGCCCAGTCCAGATGCCTGTGTCCTGGGTCCCAGCAGATTCCTGCCACTCTAGGAGCAGACATGACCCTCGGTGACCAACCTGCAGGCAGTGAACCCCAGAGCCCCGGAACTCCCTCACTGCCATCTGATACCCCTCTGTCCCAGGAATAGTTTCTGTCCCTGGTTTGATAGCCATGGCCAGGAATATTCTAACAGTCATGTCTAACTTCAGAGGGTAGTTTGATTAACTGGTTTCTGAGCGGGGTTTTCGGGCGAGAAGGCAAAACTTCTCAAGCTGCTCTCTCCACTGCACAGAATGTGGAGGTGGGGATAACTGAGGTCAGAAAATTATTTCCAATCTCAGGTAATTTCCCTTTCTGGGGCTTGAGGAAGAAGAATCACAGTGGCCTGCACTGATGAAGCACCTGCATTGTGCCAGAGACTTTTTATAATCACCTCGAAGCCTCCCAGGGCTCTGTATGGTAAATGTTAACATCTTCATTTTACAGCAGAGGAAGCTGAGGCTCAAGTTGAGTGGCGTGCCCATACACCTGATGGGGACCAAGTGTAGGTTCTAACCCAGGGTGTCCGTCTCCAGAGACTGCCACAGTGCCTCCTAATTCCACCATGGCCACATCCTTCTTGTTAGAATGGGAGGAATGGCCTTGAGAGGGGTCAGACAGGGGCCAGGCTCCCACCAGCCTCTGAAGCCTTCAGGACTTTGGTGATGGAAGCTCTGCATCCCTCTCCCGACTCCCTGAGTATGAAGCCGACAGATGAAACTGGAATGGGTGCCGAGGAAGCTGGGCATCTGGCTTCTGAGAGCTGAGCCCCAGCCTCGATAAGATGCCTGGCACACACCTGAGAGCACCGGGCAGTGGACGGGAAGAGTCCTGCTGGGTTCTGAATGCAGGGCCGCCAGTCCCTATCCCCTAAGGGAAGAGAGCACAGAAACTTCCCAAGGCTCATAGGCCCCAGCCTCGGGTGGACGGCTCTGCAGAGCCCAGTGGCCAGTCACACTCCGTGGGAAAGCCTTGGCCCTGGCCCGCCCGGGAGCCACGCTGGTGCCGCCTCCTGCCCACGGCTTGGCTCAGCGGGTTCCCAAGTGGCTTTACTTCCTCCCCCCTCTGGCTCCCACCTCCCACAGTCCCGAGGGAGACAGGGAGGCCACTGGCAGAGTTGACCCTCAGTCCCTGAGTCCCACAGGTCCCTGCAAGTCCCTTCCCCCACACACCTCAGAGCCAGGCTTCCCCAGGAGGAGCAGGAGAGGGAGGACTCTACCCCTCCCCAAGAAGCCCCTGCCCCAGGTCCATTTAGGGCTGGCCGGCCCCATCCCCACTCCTTCCGCTGTCCACTGAGGCTCCACTCTCGGCTGCAATAACAGGGCTTTGGGTATGGGCTGTTGTTTTTGCAGCTGGGATGGGGCGGAGCAGCAGCGGGAAGGCGTCTCGGGCACTGACCGTCTGAGAAAGCCCCGAGCCCACATTCCCACTAGGCCCAGGGCAGCCCCTTCAGGCTAGTGACGGAGCTGTTCCTGGGGAGAGAGGCCCTTGGGTGAGGCCCAAGTATAGAGGGCAGGCAGAGAAGGCGGCCAGCCAGCAGGGCTGAGAGAGTTTAGGGGAGCCTAGGAGCCCCAAGCCTCCCTGAGCCGCCCCTCCCCAGCAGACTGTGGCCTCCCTCGTTTCTAACTGCAGCTGGACCCAGCCTCTCCCCGCTCGCCCAGCCCCCGCACACATGTGGGAGATGCTGGAGAAAGCTTCCTTAAAACCAACAACAAACACAACAAAACATCTCATTTACTGAGGGGAAAATGCTGGAAACTAAAAAGAATAAAACCAAGATCACCCCTAGTCCCTTCACTCAAAAATATTCATTATGAACATCTTGACATATTTCCCTATAAGCTATTTTTAAAGTTGTGGTAAAATAGAGATAACATAAAATTTATCATTTTAAAATTTTTATTTATTTCTTTATTTTGAGATGGAGTCTTGCTCTGTTGCCCAGGCTGGAGGGCAGAGGCGCGATCTCAGCTCACTTCAACCTCCACTTCCTGGGTTCAAGCAGTTCTCCTGCCTCAGCCTCCCGAGTAGCTGGGATTACAGGCATGTGCCACCACACCTGGCTAATTTTTTTGCATTTTTAGTACAGATGGGGTTTCAACATATTGGCCAGGCTGGTCTCGAACTCCTGACCTTATGATCTGCCCACCTCAGCCTCCCAAAGTGCTGGGATTACAGGCATGAGCCACCGCACCCGACCCTAAAATTTACCATTTTAACCATTATTTTGTGTACAGTGGCATTCATACATTCACACTGTTTTACAACCACCATCACCAGCCAGCTCCAGCACTTTTCATCTTCCCAAACTCTATACCCATGAAATACTAACTCCCCATTCCCACCTCCCCCTAGCCCCTGGCAACCACTCTTCTACTTTCTGTCTCTCTAAATTTGGCAACTCCAGGTACCTCGCATAAGCAGATCATACAGTATTTGTCCTTTCCTGTCTGGCTTCTTTCACTGAGCATATAAGCTTCAAGGTGCATCTATGTTGCAGCATGTGTCAGAATTTCCTTCCTTTTAAAGGCTGAGTAATATTCCGTTGTGTGTCACATTTTGTTTATCCATTCATAACCTGTTTTTCAAGATTATACTTTGTCAGATGTTAAATATCCTGATTTTTTTTTTTTACTCAGATGTTGCCATGTCATTAAAATTTTTTTCTCAACATGATTTTTTTTTTTTTTAAGACAGGGTATCACTCCATTACCCAGGCTGATATCATTGTGGCATAATCACAGCTTACTGCAACCTTGACCTCCCAAGCTCAGGTCATCCTCCCACCTCAGCCTCCCAGGTAGCTGAGACTACAGGTGCATGCCACCACACCGAGCTAACTTTTTGTATTTTTTGTAGAGACGGGGTTTTGCCACATTGCCCAGGCTGGTCTCAAACTCCTGGACTTAAGAGATCCATCCTCTTTAGCCTCCCAAAGTTCTGGGATTACAGGTGTGAGCCACTGTGCCTGGCCCTCAGCATGATTTTCAGTGCTGCGTTTTCACTCCTTGTAGATGGAATAGCACATAGTTTACCAGTATCCCACTCTTAAATACTGAGATACTTTCTTTGTCTGCTTGGTTTGTTTGTTCGCTATTATAAATGGCCCCCAGAAAAACATCTTGGTAGACATTTTTTGGGGACTCTCCTGTGGCCCTGCCTGACTTCTGACAGCTCAGGTGATTTCCCAAGGGAGAATCCCAGGAGTAGAATTGCTCATCAAAGTGATTAACACTCCTCAGTCTCTTGATAAATATCCCCCCAAACTTTCCAGAAAAATCATGCCCACTGCTCCTCCATGAGCAGTGTAGGAAATCCAGAGGCTTTTCCTTTGCTCACCACACATGCATCAAATTTCTGAATCCCCATGGGCTTGGCCCTGAGGACCTGGGATGCTATGCTGTGCCTCATCTCTCCCTGGAGAAAGGTGGAGACCTCTACAAACAGGGGTTCAGGGACCCAACCATCTCCTTCCACTGCCCCCCGCGACTCCCTGTCTTAAATCCTTGATACCAGTGCCCCCTGCAGCTCCCTGTCTTAAATCCTTGATGGCCATGGAGCCAAGTGGCTCAGGAGAGAGCCAGCCTGGGCAAGGAAGCAACTAGTGGGGTGGGGGTACAGCATCTTTATCCCAGGTGTGGCTTAAGGTTGGCCTAGTTCCACTCTGCAGACCCCTTAGTGGCTGCCCGGCCAGCCCCACGCAGAGGAGTAGCTATGTAAATGACAGCTGTTGAGGGTTTACTATAGGCCGGGCCCACTGACTCCTCACACAAACCCTGTGCTACAAGTACCTTTATTATCTCCATTTTGCTGACCAAGGGACAGGGTTCCATTTGGTATTGTGTTTAAGGCACACAGCTGGTGTGTAGTAGAGCCGGGATTCATAATCAGGTCTAACTCCAGAGCTTGTACTCTCGGTGGTTGCCACATCTGCTGCTTCTCCTAGGGGCTCTCCTGGCATCCCAAGTCTGGGAGAAGAAAAGGAAGCGCTGTGGGCCAGTGATGGTCTGTGGGGTGGGATTGGCTCTGCCCTCTCTGCCCAGCCTTGCTGAGCCCTAGGCCAGAGACCTCTGGCCACAGGGAATGAGGAACACTCCATGTCCCAGAGGGACCTGATTAGGGCAGGAATGGGGCAACTAGGGCAGGGCAGCGGGATCCACGCTGCACACAGAAAGCCTGATTGTGTACAGACTGTGCTCTTTGGAAAAACAAGAATC
Organism: Papio anubis; assembly: GCF_008728515.1. Classification (NCBI taxonomy): domain Eukaryota; kingdom Metazoa; phylum Chordata; class Mammalia; order Primates; family Cercopithecidae; genus Papio; species Papio anubis. The sequence goes on from NC_044982.1 coordinate 31,690,567, forward strand.
ATGAAGTTGTCTTGTTTTGGACAATCTGATGTCCCACAGACCCAATGCCAAAAAAAAATTGGGCTGAGGAACTGGAGCCAGTGCCGCTGAAGCCTTCAGGTGAAGCTGGCCCGTCAGGGGTCGGGAATGGGAGCTCCTGCAGGCTCCCAAGCTGGAACCCGGTACTGACGACTCCTAGGGGTCCAGGCCTTGGGCTGGGGAAATTATTCCACATACAAATGGGAGCAGATCAGAGGAGCTCAGAGTCCTCTGCCAGACCACAGCCTTGAGGGCCACGTGCAGAGGGGCCTCACCACATCCAGGAAGCACCAAGATCTGCCTGAGCCCGAGGAGCAGGCGCAGAGGCAGCCAGGCTGGGGGCCGGCCAGGCCTCGGGCTGTCAGAGCACCCTACAAGGCAGGGAAGGCTGCTCAGCATGAACCCAGGCGGGGAGGGAGATCTTTTTTCCAGAACAAGACTCCCTGTGGGGCGCAGGGCAGAACTCCGTGGGCTCAAGAGTCTGGGACGTGCCTGCCTGACTCCGCTCAGGTCAAGAGGGCAGCCCACTGGCCTGGCCTCACCAGCCAAAGCCAACACAGGAAATGCCAGCCAGACCTCAACATCCGGGCACCCAATTTGCTCTGGTTGGCAGGGAGCGCTGGCCTTCCCGGGCTCAGTTGTTGGCAGTGCCGGCCGGAGGGAACCATGGTGTTAGTGCTCGCTCAGGGGATGCAGGGTCCCCGGGCTTGTCCTTGTGGGCTCTCAGCGCCAGGACAGGAGGAGCTGGGCAAACACACAGGAGACCAGCAGACAGCAGGAGGGAGCCAGGCGTTTCCCTGGACGGCGGCCATCGGGCTGTTGTTGGGATCCAGTTTCAAGCTCCTTCGAGGAGAGCCGCATGGGGTCATCCCCTCCACGACGCCCCAGGAAGGAGACTGATGAGCAGACAGTTGTTAACGCCGCGCCGCCGCCGCAACCGTGGTGATTAAGGCCGCAGTAATTGGCCTCACAACCAGGCAGGGGCCGGGCCTGACAGCCGGCAGCCGCCAGGGTCTGCAGAGTAGGGGAGGGGGCAGCCCGTGCTGTAGCTGTGTGCACCGATGGGATTAGGTTGTGAACTGACACTCAATCCTCCTTAGTGATTTCCTTCCTGGGGCCCCAGCCAGGGCCAGGACTGTGGGGATGGGGGTGGGCTGCGGGCAGAGAGCAGACCTCAGCCTTTCCAGGCTCCTTTTAAGCTGGCCACTAGCTGGGGAGGGAGTTCAGGGTCTTCATCCAGGACTAAGCTTGGCCAAAGCCCGCTCTGCAGTCCCTCTGCAACTGCCCAGCCAGCGACATGTAGAGGATGAGCTTTTCCAGTAGGGATCCTTTTTCCCACATTCCCACTGGTGCCTGGCACTAGTTAAGCCTTGCAGGTGGCCTCCGTACTCCCAGCATGGAGCCTGGCACAGAGTAAGTTTGCTAAGGATATTGGCGAACGGAATGGATGGATGTCCTCTTCCCTGATTGGCCTAAGTGCCTTGTGGGAGAATCTCCGTGACCCCCTCCAAGGTCTAGGTGGTACCTGTGGGAGCATTTTTTTGCAATCTCAGGAGTGAAGAGCTCTCCAAAGACCACCAGGTCCCTGGCCCTGCCTCTCTAAGAGCCTCCCTCCAGCCCTCTCTGCTGGGCAGCTGTTCTGCACTTCAGAGTTCTCCCCCCTGCATTCATGCCTGTGTGCATGAGGATGTGTGTGCACGCATGCACCTGGGGACGCGAGCTTACGTCCGCCTAGGAGGGACACTGGATATTTTCTTCCCCATGCCTCCTCTGTGTCCTCTTGGCTTCCCGGGGTCCCTCCCTTGGAGGTCCTAGGCAGGAAGGAGGAAGGCTAGGTGTCTGGTGTGAAGGCCTCTGGGTCACGAACTTTCCAGAGCCTTCCTTGTTTACACTTCAGGCCGAGGCCCAGGCCAGATCGGCCTCCCACCTGCTTGTCCCCTCAGGCTCTTCCCTGTGGGAGTGCTCCAGGCTCCCTGTGAGTAAGAGCTGGCTCTTGGCTGCTCTGGGCTGTGGCTGGAATAAGGGGCATCCCCTCCACTGCTGGATGTGTTGGAGGCCAGGGCGCTAGAGACTGCAGCAGCCGTGAAGGGAGCACACAGGCCCAGCTGTCAGCCTCAGTAGGCAGCGGCAGAGCCAGCTCCCACTGGTGGTGTTGGGCAAGAAATGCCCCTAAGGCCTGGGGAGACATGTGCACATCCCAGGCACGTTCAGGCTGAAATGCAATCCGTCCTGCCTTCTTGCCAGGTTTGCCTTGAAAAACCCTCCACTGCCAGCTGCCCAGCTCTGCCCAGCTCCCAGGCTCCGCTGCCTGAGGAAAACCTGGATCCTTCAGGGAGGAGGGGCACAGCCGCATTCCAAGGAGACCTCACACCCTCCCTCACCTGCCGCTGCTTCCTTCTCATTCTTCAGCCCCTCTCCCCCATCCCAACCCTCCCCCAAGGCTTTTCTCGCCCTCTTCTCGTGACATCCCCCCGCCCCCCAGGGAAGAGGCTGAAAACTGTGGTAGGATGAGCACAAGGCCTGGCTGTGCAGCCCGGGACAGCCATGAAACCTCTCTGAGCCTCAGTTTCCTCATCTTTAAAATGGGAGTGAGGAATGTCCACACCCTAGTTACTGGCCTTGGAAGGATATCAATGATGCATCGCTGAGCAAAAGCAGCAGAATGTAATTCAGAAGGCACTGGAAATGCTCTGGCAAGATAGCCAGTAAGTTGCAGTCAGAGGCTACCCCTGGAGTCTGGGGGTGGTGAGAGAGGGACAGAGGAGTAATGGGTGTGTGGTGGGGAGAGAATTTTCACTTTTTACTTAGCATATCTTGAATGTTGTTTCAGCAAGTGTGTACCCCTTTTGTGATAAGAAAAAAAATAAAGATGTTGTTTTTCAGAGCTGTTGCCAGCTTTAAATGTGAATGTGTATTTGAATGACGGAAGGAGCCCGGGCATGTGTGGCTGGGACAGGCTGCTCTCCTTCCCCGGAGCTAACTGACTCAGGTCTCCTCACTTGTCCACCTCCTTCCCTGAGGGGGTTAAAGCAGCAGCACTTCTGGAACAGAGAGAAGGGAGCCCAGAAGCCCCAACGAGGCCAGAGGCCCACTAGGCCACAGTGGGGTGGCATGGAGGCGGCACCCCCACCCCGCCTTGTCCCTCCTTGTCTCCTGGCTGCGGTGGCCGCCCACTCTGCCCGGCTGGAGACCTGCTTCCAATTATCCATGAAATCTGAGCTGGAAGAGACCTATTAAAGCCCCATTTAGTTTGATCCCCCTGGGGGCCAGGGATCTTTTCCGGCGACATCCCCCTCCTTGTCCGACTGGGACTCCAAGCCCTTTGGATGTTATCTCCTCCTGGGTCAATATTGTGACAACTCCAGCTGTGACCCAGGCCACCCCGGAGCCAGAGCTGGTCTGGGCCTGGCCTGGCGAGGTGCGGGGAGGGGGGTGGGGGAAGAAACCCAGCTCCCTTCTCACCTTGAGATTCCCGCTACCCACTCCCCTCCTTTCTCCTTTTTTTCAAAAGCTGCAGCAGGACCATTCCACCTCCAGCCAGAGCCCAGCCTGGCCTGCGCCCCACGTTCCAGGCTGGTCCACAGGTTGCTCAGTGGCTCCTGGACCTACCTGGTCATCCCATGGGAAGCTCTTACTGGTAGGGACTATCTTTCCCATATTCCCAGTCGTGCCTGGTACGGAGTTGCATGTTTCATAACACCCCGTTACATAAGAAATAATAAATAACGGTGATTAATGACCTCCTCCCCTTGTCCCTGGACTCGCCTGGGTCAGACTTCCCAAGGAAGGCACAGGGGCTGCTGGCGGAGGAGGAGGAGGGAGGCGCCCGCTCTGCCTCCACATCCTCCCCAAGCACCTCTGCATATCCTCCCCACAGGCCACTCCCTGGAGAGCAAGAGGAAGCCACCAGAGAGGGTAAGCAGAGGCCCCAAAGCCCCCCAAAAAAGGGAGACCCCAGACAGAGGGAGGCCTCAGGGCTCCTATGACCCTGCCCGCAGGGTGCACTCTCTCTGTTCACTTGGCCTGGTCTCCTCGAGACCACCCTGGTGGAGGGATGATGCCTACGAGGTCCCTGGCTCCCGCCTCCCTGCAGCCACACCCGATTTAGGCCTCTAAGCACCTCTCGTGGGTGGGACGGGGCTGGGCCTTTGGGGGTGGTCCGCTGGGGGAATTTGTGGCTTCTTTCCCAAACTCTGGAGCAGCAGGGAGGGAGTGAGGAAGCCACTTTGGGGGCACGGCTGGGGCAGCCACTTGGAGGTGAGAGGAGGGCAGCAGGAAATGGAGGATAAAAAGGTTCTGGAGGAAGTAGAGAAGGGAAGGAGCTTGGGAGCAGTGCCCAGAAGTGTGCCTGGCCAATCCTCCCCGCCAGACTCCCCTCTGGGTCCCCATAGAGCTGCAGAGACCCCGAGACAGAACCGGGACTGTGTCGGGAGGGAGCACTTATAAAGGTCATCCCAGCCAGTCTCCTGCCTCCGACCACCTCCACCAACCCCATGGGTGGATATGGATCCTTTTGTCCGGATCTTTGTGGACACAGATTTGTGGCCTTTGCCACTGAAGGACTCCTTCCTTAAGTCTAGCTAAACCTTCTTTGCTGCACTTTAACCCTGTATTTCCCTGTTCCGTCTAACGTGGGTTCATGCAAATGGATCCTCCTGCACCATTAACCTATTGCTTTGTTCCTCCAAAGTTCACTCCCCAGAGGAAAGATCACCATTTGAACTAGCAGCTCCTGGGCACTCTGGCCCCACCACCATCCCCACCACCAGGCACAAACTGGCAGGCCCAGAGAAAGAGCGTGTTGCCTGGGGACCAGGGCAGAGCCATTATCCTTTGCTGAACCTGTCCTGAGTCCTCCTCATCCTGGGTACCACTTCAATGGGGGACAGGGTGTGCTGAGGGCTGGAGGCCAAGGGCCAGGCCACCCTGGGGCCAGACCCCTGCCACTCACAGCTGCTCCTTGCTGCAGCCTGGCAACCTCACAGGAATTTCATTTATCTCTGTCAAAAGTCAGGATGCAATGTGAAGCCTTCCTCACTTCCTTGGAGGTTGAGGGTGGCGAGGTGCGGAAGGCAGACTGGCCTTGGCCTTCCGCAGTACCCTTGGGCTGGGCAAAAGGAAGCTCACCAGGACACATACACCCACATGCACATACAGATTCACCAGCATGTACAAGCACACACTTGGAATGCACATCTATGCATGCACACATTTTGGCATGTCTTCACAGGCCACAAAAACATTCACATGCACAGGCACGCGCCTACTTTCACACACGCACAGGCACACTCATTTTGCACATAGGTCCTATCTCCATGTACATGCTTGCTCATATCTTCACATGAACATATGTTCATCCACAATGGCACGCTCCGTGTGTGCACACACGGGAACATTAATGGGAGGCTGTTCATTACTGCTTCCTTCAAATTTGTGGAATGTATCCTGGAAGTTGTTCAAAAGTCCATAGAGAGCAGGGGCAAGGGGAAGGAAAAGAAGAAGAACACAAGGCCCCTAAGGGGGGTCTCTCCCATGCCCTTTGGGAGCCACTGGCCTCCCAGGACACCAAGAGATACCAGGCCTTGCAGAGTGGAGAGAGCTGAGCATGGTGAGCATGGTGGTAGTGCATTCCGGGACAAGGAAACTTGCAGAGTTTCAAGAGGTGAGCATGGTGGTAGTGAGTTCCAGGACAAGGGGTGGCCTGAGCGGGGGATGGAGCGGGGAAGGTTCAGGCCAAGTTTGGTGGAAGGCTAGGAGACCACTTTATTGGAGCAGAGGGTTCTCTGGCTCAGCCTAGGGGATGATGAAGCCAAAGAGTGTGAAAGGGCTCTTCGCAATGGAGGCCGTGGAACGTTTCTAAGCAGGAGACTGGAAGGATCCGAATGGCCCTTTGGGAAGCTTCATTCACTCTGTGCCTCCTATGTGCTTTGTGCTAAGGGAAGCACAAAGGGGAGATGGATGATTCTGCCTGGAGCAGGTGGGAAGGGCAGGAACAGCTCCCCATCTGACATGGGCCTCAAAGGATGGATCAGAGTCATCCAGACAAGGAAGGACAGGAAGGATGACCAAAGCTGGCAATGGAACCTGGCAGCTGTGTGTATGTGTGGTGGGAAGGAGGGCTGTGCTCTTCATTCATGTGTGCCCCACAGAGCCAAGCACAGGTTGTCCTGAGGAGCTGAACACAGTGTCCGTGCCAGAATCCAGTAGTCCAGGCAGCTATGACGGTCCCCCAGGACATGCAAAAAGAAGCAAGTGAACATTGCCTGATGCTACCCTGGGCCAGGCTGACCTGACCCTAGGGAGCAGAGGAACTGAGTGAGTGAGAGTCATTAGGGAGGACGCAAGACAGTTGCCAAGGCCAGCTGGCTGACCCACCAGAGAGACCCATTTAGGTCTCAGGGGTAACAGCCATTTATTTCCCCACCCAGATAGAGAACATGTGGAGGTATGGGAAGCTACCTGGCCCTACTCCTTTGACACCTCCCCTCCCTGGGAAACCTCCACCAAAGACATTCCCGCCAGCCCCCCCACCCTACCCCCACCATCCTGCTGTGGTCAAGTGGCCAAGGGCCCAGCACTCCAGGCTCCAGCCCCATCACGGCCCCCTCCAGCCTCTATCTCTTCAGAGCGGGAAACACCACATCCCAGCTGTCTGTCCCAAATCCACCTGGAGGCTGGCCAGCTTGGCCAAAGCCCAGCTTAGTTAGGCCAGACCCAGGAGACACTGCCGGGAAGAGGCAAGGGCTGGAAGGAAGTGGCTGGGCCAGAGACGGGCCCCTCTCCGGGGCTTACCCAGTAGGGTTCCTCCTGGCACACCCATGGGTTTGCCCATTGCCATTCACTTCTGAGCCCCTGGTCCCTTGGGCTGTGGGCTCCAGGCCTCTCCCTACAGCCTTAAAGAGATACAGGTTGCCATGACAGCTGGTAGCTGGACTCCACCCTGATCGCAAAAGGCTTTGCGAGGCCTGGCCTTGGGCCCCACTTGGGACAGAAGTGAATCTGGTTAGAAACCCAGAGGTCCTGTCCTGCAGACTTGAAAGCTTGTCAACAGGCTTACACGAGACCCTCACCCTGAGAACAACTCCCTCCTTCCTCCTCGCCCTCCCACCTTCTGCAGCCAACAGCTTGCATCAGCAGCAACAGCTGCTACAGGCCCAGGGGCAGCCTGGGGCCACCACCACCACAGTGGGAGGTGGAAGGAGGCCAGGCACTTGGGGCCCAGGGCTGCTCCACCCTCCCTGTTCTGGGCAGTAGGCAGCGCTCATCCTCTGGTCCCCAGTCCCATGGGCCTCCAGCTCCTGAACAGGCTCCTCTCTCCCTTCCCCTCGGCTTTATCTTTTACCCACACCGCTCCCAGCCGGGAGCCACTTTTCTGCTTCCCATAGCAACTGGGGGCCACAATTAGAGGCACCTCCAGAAATGCCCTCTGACGGGATGTTTGCCACATTCCATGCAAATTCCTTCTTTCCCCCTTTTGCCTACTAAAAAGAAGAGCCAGAGAAACCCAGGGTCAGGGGTCAAAGAGCAGGACAGGGACAGCCAGAGGAGGAGCGAGACAAGCACCTGAGAGACAGTCCCCAAAGACTGCCTGGTTAGAGGGCAGGAGACACCGGAGAGGACTGGAGACAGAGGCCCAGGGTTGGGCGACGCACAGTTTGGGGAAACCTGGGCGCTCCTGTGGGGGACAGGTGGCCAGTGCCAAGACAATCTAATGAGGGCAGCGAGCTGGCCCCCTCCCCTTCCTCACTGCCACTCTCAGCCAGGCCTGAGGCTCTGGGTCACCTGCTAGTGCGGGAGGCAGTTAAGGGTGTGAGCTTTGGGGCCAGACACTAAGGTCTGCCCCAATAGGCTGTGTGCTGCCACCTCTCTATGCCTGGCTTTCTTCATCTGGAAAATGGGGCTCCTATTGCACCCACTCTTTTTGTGAGGCTTAAATAACTGAACATGTATGAAGTGTGCAGCAGAGTTCCCGGCACCTGAAAGTAATTCTACTCCTGTTTTCTGAGCCTTAATTTCCTTGTTAGTGAAAGGGAGGTGAATAATACTCGTAGTCCCGGAGCTGTGGGGATTGAGTGGAGTGAGACCCTCAGGGTGGTGCGTTCAGTAGATGTCAGTGCAGATCCCACCCCAAGCCCACCTGCCCACCTCACACCCAAGCCCCGCTCCTCGCTCTGCTGTGGAGGCCCTGGGGCAGGCCTCATGCCCAGTCAGTAACAGGTGGCAGAGCCGGCAGGGCACAGGTACAGCATTGCAGGGGATGTGGGGTCGGTCCCTCCTATTTCCTTCCCCCAGCTGCTGGCAGAGCAGCCTGTGTCTGGGAGGAAGGCTGGGTGGAGGGAGGCAGCAGGCCCAGCCACGTGCAGCCTGGGCTGAGTAAGCGCCCCACTTCCTGCCGCCACTGTCAGCAGCTTCAGCCACCATGGCCAGCGGGAGGCTCACAATGCTTGCTGCGGTAGGAGCTTGGGGACTGGGCAGGGTCACTTCCCTGAATTGTCCTCACCAATGGCTCCTCCCAGCACACCTGGCCACCCGCCTGCTGCCTGGGGAACCATGGGGGTGCCTGGCCCGGCCTGCAAGCACCATCCTGGGTGGCAGCCGGCACCCAGGCCTCACAGGCCAAGAGGCGAGACCTTGGCTGGGCACTTGCTTTGGGGTCTGGACACAGAACAAGGCTGGGACCACAAGAGAGCCGCCAGGCTGGGTCTGAGTTTTGGCCCAAACTGGCTGTGCCTTCAGCCAGGCAGCAACGTGAGTGACTACTATGTGCAGGACTCTGCATCAGGGCTGGGCTCGGGCCTCACTCCCTGCAGCCCTCCCTGGCAACATCTCCCACTATCCTGGTGGGCTTTGGGCATTAAAGACCCCAGCAGGCACACAGCCAGAAGAAATGCAAATGGCCAACACTCACACAGAGAAATGTTCAACTGGACCAGCCAATAACCGAGGAAATATGTCCAGAGCCAACCCTGAGGCATGACTTTCACGGAACTCATGGGCAAAGATGTCAAAGAATGATAGGACCAGGGACTATCAGGGCGTAGGGATCTCATCACTCTTAGACGTTGCAGGAAGGACTGCACACTAGGACAACATTTTTGTAGGGCAAGTTGACAATAAGTATTGAAAGTCTTTGACCCATAAATTGTACTTCTAGGAATTTAAAGGACATGAGCAGCAACTACATATAGAGATGCCCATCACAGCCTTGTTAATAATGGAGAAAACATTAGGTATACCCTAAATGCCCAATTATAGGTGAGTTTGAAAAGAAAAGTTTAGCCGGGTGCAGTGGCTCACACCTGTAATCCCAGCACTTTGGGAGGCCAAGGTGGGTGGATCATTTGAGGTCAGGAGTTCAAGACCAGCCTGGCCAACATGATGAAACCCTGTCTCTACTAAAAATGCAAAAATTAGCTGGGTGTGGTGGTGGGTGTAATCCCAGCTACTCGGGAGGCTGAGGCAGGAGAATCGCTTGAACCCGGGAGGCGGAGGTTGCAGTGAGCCAAAATGGCACCACTGCACTCCAGCCTGGGCAATAGAGCGAGACTCCATCTCAAAAAAAAAAAAAAAAGGAAAAGAAAAAGAAAGAAAACAAAAATTTAGCCATGCAGTTGTAAGTATTCCCTGGGTAAGCGATAAGTATTTAATAATATGTAAGTGTTAAGAATGACGCCAAACAGTGCACTCTCAAACTTCAATGTGTACAAGAATTCCCTGGGAATCTTGTTAAGATGCAGATGCTGATTCAATAGGTCTGTGATGAGACCTGAAGTTCTGCATTTCAACAAGCTCCCAGGTGATACCAATGCTGCTGGTACCCAGACCACAGTTTGAGCGGCAAAGCTGTAGAGTTTTCACCATTGATATGAAAAGGCCTTCCCAAAATATGATAAAATGAAGAAAACCATGATGCAAAACAAATGTCATTTTATTTATTTGTTGTTTATTTATTTATTTATTTGAGATGGAGTCTCACTCTGTCACCCAGACCAAAGTGCAGTGGTGAGATCAAAGCTCACTGCAGCCTCAAACTCCTGGGCTTCAGTAGTCTTCCCACCTCAGCCTCCCTAGTAGCTGGGACAACAGGCATGCACTGCCACGACTGACTAATTTTTAAATGTTTTTGTAGAGATGAGGGTCTCGTTATGTTGCCCAGACTGGTCTTGAACTCCCAGCCTGAAGCAGTCCTCCCACCCTGACCTCCTAAAGTGGGATTATGGGTGTCAGCTACCACACCTGCCATGATTCCATTTTTACAAGGAAAAAAAATATGCATACACAGAAAATATCCACAAGGATATAACAAAATATTAATAAGGGTTTTCTCTGAGTAATAAGCTTGGATAATGTTTGTTTTATTATTTATGCTAATTTGTATTTTCTACAATTAATATATATTAATTATTTAATTAAGACAAAGTTAATGTGTTTTTACTGCGGGGCCACACTCCTGAATGTAAAGGGTAGTTCTCACTTGAAGGGGAGGCATTGGTGAACCAGTTATGAAAAGTGTGTCACTTGGCACAGGAGTCAGCCCTGAGCTGGGAAGGCCTGGCTGGGCAGAGGTCTAGGAACAGGATTCTCTTGACCTGGACCATGAAGCTTTGAGGAACTTCCAGGCAGTGGACAATAAGCCGAGCTGTCCACATGGAGGCTGGCACAGGATGGAAACTGAGGCCCCCAGCCCTTGACACAGGAGGGCAGCTGTCTCAGGCTCCAGATGTTGACCCATTCCCAACCCCTTGACATTTGTTTCCCCTGTGATCTTCCTTCCCTTGAGTAAACACTGGGACCAATGAGTTGGTAGCAGCAAGAGTCCGAAAGAGAGAGACCCCCCCAAGGGAAGGTGAATCTGGTTTTGAGGGCAGATATCGGATTCCCAGGATGGCTGCAGAAGTTCTTTCTCTAGGACCAACCTCTGAAAGTCCACATTTTGCTTCAATGAGGGACAGGTGTCTCTTACAAAGTGGATACTACATGCTCCTGCTTGAGGATGATGTGATTCCAGAGAGGGGCGTCACGCATTTGCTCAGTATTTTGTGGGATAACCTGCTGGATGACCTTGGGTGGTCTTGGTCCCTGAAAACCTCATCTGCTGAAGTTTCTCAGCCATAACAGAAAGTACTATTTTGTGTGCTTCATAGGGCTGTGAGCTTCAAATGGCTTTTTTGTTTGTTTGGTTGGTTGGTTGGTTGGGTTTGTTTTGAGACAGGGTCTCGCTCTGTCACCCAGGCTGTAGGGCAGAGGTGTGATCTCAGCCCACTGTAACCTCCGCCTCCTGGGCTCAAGCTATCCTCTCACTGAGCCTCCTGAGTAGCTGGGACCACAGGCACGCACCACCACACCCGACTAATGTTTTCTGTTTTTGGTAGAGATGGGGTCTCCGTATGTTGCCCAGGTTGATCTCAAACTCCTGACCTCAAGTCATCCGCCTGCTTCAGCTTCCCAAAGTACTGGGATTACAGGTGTGAGCCACCGCACCTGGCCTCAAATATATTTTTTAAATTTCTGCATGTGGCCAGATGCAGTGGGTGATGCCTGTAATCCCAACACTTTGGGAGGCTGAGGCGGGCAGATCACTTGAGGTCAGGAGTTCAAGACCAGCCTGGCCAACTTAGTGAAACCCTGTTTCTACTAAAAATACAAAAACTAGCTGGGCATGGTGGCACATGTCTGTAGTCCCAGCTACTTAGAAGGCTGAGGCAGGAGAGTCGCTTGAACCTGGTAGGTGGAGGCTGAAGTGAGCCGAGATCACATCACTGTACTCCCGTCTGGATGGTAGAGTGAGACCCTGTCTTAAAAAAAAAAAAAAAAAAAAAGAATCAGTCAGGTGCAGTGGCTCATGCCTGTAACCCAGCACTTTGGGAGGCAGAGGAAGGTGGATCATGAAGTTAGGAGATTGAGACCAGCCTGACCAACATGGTAAAACCCCGTCTCTAAAAATATAAAAATTAGCCGGGTGTGATGGCATGCGCCTGTGATCCCAGCTACTCGGGAGGCTGAGGCAAGAGAATCACTTGAACCCGGGAGGCAGAGGTTGCAGTGTGGCAAGATCACACCATTGCACTCCAGCCTGGGCGACAGAGCAAGACTTTGCCAAAAAAAAAAAAAAAAAAAAATCTCTGCACATTGTAAAAGGATGTGCCATGGCTGAAAAGTCTCCCTATACTTCTTGTTCTTTTTCAGAGAGAAGATGGCAGGAACCTTCCACATTGCCCTCGGTGGCTTGCCAGCTGAGGTTCTGCTCTCCTAGATATCACCCCTACCCAGACCATGAGCTTAAAATGTTTATTTTTCTATGTCACTGGTTCATCTCAAGCATGAACATATGAGATGTTTTGGGAGAGTGTTTAAGATGAATTTAGCTGGACTCAAGCACAGCCTTTAATAACATTGAATCATGGAGTGAGAAAGCTGTCCCATTTCCAACTCTCTTTCCAATCTTTTAATGAGCCAAAAGAAAGCCTTGGTTAGGAGGTAATATGTCTATAACACCTCACTAACACTTGCTAATTTTCCTTTTAAACAAAAAGAAAGTGGGCTTTGGGCTTAGATTCTCTGCCAGCAAATCCAGCTACAATTTATTTGATTTTTATAGTTACCTTTCTATTTAAGGTAGTGATACAAAGGTTCTTTTAAAAATATTTTTAAGTAAAAAAGAGTCAATTAGTTTAAACAAATACGGTAGTCCCCCTTATCCAGTTTTACTTTCCATGGTTTCCGTTACCTGTAGCACAGTGCAGTTTCTTTTTTTCTGAGACGGAGTTTCTCTCTGTCGCCCAGGCTGGAGTGCAGTGGTGCTATCTCGGCTCACTGCAACCTCTGCCTCCTGGGTTTAAGTGATTCTCCTGCCTCAGCCTCCCGAGTAGGTAGGATTACAGGTGCGTGCCACCATACTCAGCTAATTTTTGTATTTTCAGTAGAGACAGGGTTTTACCATGTTGTCCAAGCTGGTATTGAACTCCTGACCTCAAATGATCCACCCACCTTGGCCTCCCACAGTGCTGGGATTACAGGCTTGAGCCACCTCACCTGGTCTTTATTTCCCCCCCACTCCTCCCCCCCTTTTTTTTTTAAACAGATACCGGGTCTTGCTATGTTGCCCAGGCTGGTCTCAAACTCCTGGCCTCAAGCAATCCTCCGACCTCAGTCTCTCAAAGTGCTGAGATTACAGGCATGAGCCACTGAGCCTGGTCTGTTCTATTTTATTATTACTTATTGTTGTTAGTCTCTTACTGTGCCTAAATTTTTTTTTTTTTTTTTTTTTGAGACAGAGTTTTGCTCTTGTTGCCCAGGCTGGAGTGCAATGGCACGATCTTGGCTCACCGCAACCTCCACCTCCCAGGTTCAAGTGATTCTCCTGCCTCAGACTCCCTAGAAGCTGGGATTACAGGCATGTGCTGCCACGCACAGCTAATTTTGTATTTTTAGTAGAGACGAGGTTTCTCCATGTTGGTCAGGTTGGTCTTGAACTCCCGACCTCAGGTGATCTGCCTGCCTCAGCCTCCCAAAGTGCTGGGATTATGGGCGTGAGCCACCGCACCTGGCTACTGTGCCTAATTTATAAATTAAACTTTATCATAGGTATATGTAGGTATAGAAAAAAACAGACTATGTAGGGTTTGGTACTACCCATGATTTCAGGCATCCACGGGGGGGTCTTGGAACATATCCCCCATAAATAAGGGGGACTACTGTAAATAAGTAATACTATAGATGGTGATATGGTTCAGCTGTGTCCCCACCCAAATCTCATCTTGAATTATAGCTCCCATAATTCCCACATGTCATGAGAGGGACTCAGTGGGAAATAACTGAAGCATGGGGGCAGATCTTTTCCATGCTGTTCTCGTGATAGTTAGTCTCACGAGATCTGACGGTTTTATAAAGGGGAGTTCCCCTACACAAGCTTTCTCTTGCCTGCCGCCATGTAAGATGTCCCTTTGCTCTTCCTTCATCTTCCATCATGATTGTGACACCTTCCCAGCCATGTGGAACTCTAAGTCCGTTAAACCTCTTTCCTTAATAAGACCCAGTCTCAGGTATGTCTTTATTAGCAGCACGAGAACAGACTAATAGAGATGGTATTTGGATATGGCAAGCATCATGAATGTGGCACATGGTTATTGATAATTTTGGTCTCCTGAGATGCAGACATCCCTAGGAGGAGTGATACCGCCAATGGACTCTTCTGAGACCCCTGCCAATTGCTGCTTTACTGTCTCTGTGTGATTCCTTGACTTTTTCTCCTTTTACTGCTGAATTTTCAGCTCCTCAAAGGCTGAGAGTGTGTCTTAGGCTTCAGAATCTCTCCCAGTACCCAGCACAGGGCCTAGAACAAGGTAGATGTCATTCAAAAAGTGCTAAGTGACCGAGCAAGGTGGTTCACACCCGTAATCTCAAGACTTTGGGAAGCTGAGTCAGGAAGATTGCTAGAGCCCAGGGGCTCAAGACCAGCCTGGGGAGCATGGTGAGACTTCATCTCTTCAAATAAAAAAATTAGCCAGGCATGGTGGTGCACCCCTGTGGTCTCAGCTACTAGAGAGGCTGAGGTGGGAGGATCCCTTGAGCCCAGGAGTTTGAGGCTGCGGTGAGCTGAGCTCGTGCCACTGCACTCCAGGCTGGATGACAGAGCAAGACTCTGTTTAAAAAAGAAAAAGTGCTAAGAGGCCTCAGGTCAGAAATCAGACTCCATGCAGCATAAGGAGACTGAGTTCTGGTTCTGACCCCTAACCTTGCTAGCTGTGTGGGCCTGGACAAGTTCTTCAGCTTCTCTGAGTCTCCATCTCCTCATTCATCTGCCTCACAGCGGTGTTTCCAGCACAAAGCATATGAAAGGAGTTTGAAATCATATGTCTCTATAAGGGATTATTAATACTATTATTGGTTGAATCACAAATCTATTGTCACTGAAAATCTTTCCAGTGCAGACAACCAGAAGTAAAAAAGAGGAAAAAAGGGAGGTGCTGAGAGGGGATGAGAGGCAGGAGGCCTGGAAAGGGGAAGCTGAGGCCCTCCTTTACAATCTGATCTGGGTGTGGGACCACCTGCAAACTGCCTGATATGGTTTGGCTGTATCCCCACCCAAATCTCATCTTGAATTGTAGCCTCCATAAGCCCCACATGTTGTGGGAGGGACCCAGTGGGAGGTAATCGAATCATGGGGTGGGTTTTCCCATGCTGTTCTCGTCATAGTGAATAAGTCTCACGAGATCTGATGGTTTTGTAAAGGGCATTTCCCCTGCACACACTCTCTTGCCTGCTGCCATGTAAGACGTGCCTTTGCTCCTCCTTCCCCTTCTGCCATGATTGTGAGGCCTCCCCAGCCATGTGGAACTCTTGAGTCCCTTAAACCTCTTTTTCTTTCTAAATTACCCAGTCTCGGATATTTTTTCCTAGCAGTGTGAAAATGGACTAATATACTGCCACCTGTGACCTCAGCATAGGCCTTCCCCAACACGGGACCCCAGCAACGCCTAATACAAAAAGCATGGTCTGGCATCATATAACTAGTGTTCAAGTTCCAGCTCAGCCACCTACTGGCTGGGTGACCTAAGGTAAGTTACTCAACCTCTCTGTGCTCATGATTCTCATCATTAAAGTGGGACCAATGCCAACCTCTCAAGCTCGTTGTGAGAAACGAATAAGATCACACATGTATACATGAGCCCTGACACGTAGTAAGTGCTTGGTGAATATGGGTTCCAGGGAATTCTGCAGGCTCCTGGAAGAAAGATACGGAAATGATTCAGGTGCATGATGTCATCTGGAGCATTGAATTCATCATCTGGGAGAACTGGACTCCCAAGGGCTTTCCTGACCTGAAGCTAGAGCTGGAAAGTAAGAGAGTAAAATCACAGATGTCAGTTTCCAACTCCACCTCCATTCTCACCCCACACCCTCCCACCCCCACCTCATTACACCCAATCCTGCCCCTTAGGATCTCTTGGGCTATCAACTCGAGGCCTTGCTCTTTCAGATGAAGGAAGCTGGAGGCAGAGGAGGATCTTTGGAGAAGCAGCCAAGTGTTCTTTGACTCATAGAGGAGCCCAAGGCCCGAGGGGCCAGCTGGAGGTCCACTGTCTGCCTGCTGAAAGCTCTGCTAGACTTTCTGTCTCCTCCACCCCTGGAGATCCAACCATAAGAGGAATTAATCTGGCTCCCCTCTGCACCCCTTGCCCCCAACACAGTTTCCTTCCTGTGCTCCATGGGAGATGAGAGCTGGAAGGGAGGGATGCATCTGGGGAGGCTGGTCTAACTCAGCTGGACCACAACATCTGTATCCTTAACTGTGGCCTCCCCGTTCCTGCTTCAAACTGGGAGGGAATGGGAGAGCCCCAGTTCTTCGCAGGAAACTGATGTGACTCACTTCCCAGGATGATCCATGGAAGAATGCAATCTTTTCTCTATGACACTCATATAGAACCATGGGACTAATTTTCTCACTTTTAGAAGGCAAAAATGGGAAACAGCACATTTTAATGGAAAACTCCAAAATAATAGTGGTTTGAACAAGATAGAAGCTTATTTCTCCAACACATAATAATGATTCTGGATGTAAGCAGGTCAGGGCTGGTACGGCAGTTCCACACAGTTTTCAGGGTACCAGTTTCCTTGAACTAATTCTCATGGCCCAGGATGACTGCAAGAGCTCCTACCACCATCAGGTTTGAGTTCCAGGCAATGTCTGGCACATAGGGAAGCAGTGGGACATGCTCCTTCCTTTAAAGATACTTCCCAAAGGTCAAGCCTAACACTTTCACTTACACCCAGACCCTAAGAAGTTCTAAGGGGTCAGGGATTAGCCAAAACGTAGTTCCAAGGCCACAGCCAGCTCCAAAGAAGGCTGAGAAACAAATTATTTTATCAGGATGACCCTGGGTTCCATCCCTCTCCTCCCATGGTCACTGTCCTGATTCAGGCTACTCAGCTCTGCAGTAACCACAGATCTTGTTTTCCTACCTCTGGGCCAAACCCTTCACCTGTCCTCAGTTGTTTCTCTAAAACACACATCTGGCTATATCACTCCCCTGCTCAAGAATCTGTGATAGCTCCCTGGAACCCCTGGAATAAACTGTGAACTCTCAGTGTGGTCTTCAAAGCTCTTCTCCACCTGACCCCAGGCAGCCTCACCTCCAGGCATAGCCCTTCCCCTCCCCTGCACACAGTCTAGCCCCATCAGATTCCTAGATGTTCCTCAAATAACCCATACTGTGTCCAGCTTCACTCCTTGACTATAATACCCTTTCTGCCCTTCTATTCCTCATAAGCTTCAATCCGTCCTGTAAGATGCTACACAAGTATTACTTTCTCCAGGTGACGACTTTCCTGACCCCTTTCCTGCTCCCTCTGTGGGCCTCCTCAGAAGTCTCTTGAACACTCTGTCTTCCACACACCTGAATGTGCTGGAGGGGACAGGCCACCCGGAACGTGCAGACCTGCTCAGCTGCCTGTAACCACGAGTCTGTATCAGAGCCCCTGCAAGCTCTTTTTTTTTGCACAGACTTGGTATTAAGCCATTGTTAAGCTGTACCTCCTGGACTGGAAGCTGCTTGAGAGCCATCACAGTCTTGGTGTCCCCAGCACTGAGCCAGAGCTGGCACCATGCAGGGTCGAATGCAGGAAGAATCCCCAGAACACTCGGTTTCTTGTCTCCTTCCTCCTTAGCTCAGGCCACTCCTGCCAGGAGCCTCTGCTCTTTGTCAGGAATGAACACAGAATCTGCCATGCAGATGCTCTGGTCCTGTGGAATCACCCACTCTGGCCTCCCTCTCTGTGAAGCACAGAGGACAACTGACCAAGCTGTAACGCTCCAAGCGATGACAGTAAAATGGATCAGATCTGGCTTTCCCAGAGTCCTCACCCAGATCCAAGCTGCTCCAATTATGAGTTTAGTCCATACTGTTTATGAGTTTAGTCCATACTGTTTCCACTGACCTCCTATTCCCTAGCAGAGACAGTGTCACTCCCAACAAGCACGTTAGCCCCGTGCCATCCTCCAGGCTCCCCAGATCAGGATGAGCACTGGATCTCCTGCCAAGTGGAGACTCCAGACTTTCACCCCACTGCCAGTTCTGGGACACCGAGTGACAGCCTTCGGGGCCAGACTGGCTGCCTCCAGACTCCACAGCCTTTGGACACAGTGTGCGGAGGGTGAGGGGCCGCTTCCTCTGCCTCTGAGACATGGGGGACCCCAAGCCCCTCCCACAGTCCCTCAGGGAAGTCCTTCACTTACCACCCAGAAAGCAAGCATTGCTTTTTTCCCCCTTTTTGGAGGAGTCCCCTGAAGAAGACTTTAGTCACACTGCCACCTTGAAGACATGCTGGGGCATTAAGACCTCCTTCTCCAAGAAGCCTCAGGCCCTGGTCCTGGGGCCCATCTCCTCTCCCTTTTCACAGAATCTTCTAGCAGGGCTTGGATGCCTTCCTTAAGGGAAGGGCTGGTCAGGATTCACAGGCCAGGGAGATCCAATATTTATTTTGATCCCCCACCTTTATACACACACGCGCACACGCAGCCTAGCATCAACTTCCCCACCGTTTATGCTTCCTTAGCACTCTGCACCTTGGCTGTGTTCATCAGAGGCTGATTCATAATTTTCTGTGGTTGTCTAGGAACTGGGCCCGCCTCTGTCTCCTTATGTACCTGGCACAGAGAACAGGACCCATGGACATGGGTGCCCTCTTCTATCTCATCTTATCCCCAGATCCTTCTCTACAGAGAAGAGGGTCTTGGAGGTTGGCTCCTCCCCTTGGAGGGCTGAGAAATAACCCAGAGAGTCTCCTGTTCTGGGATGGCTTCCCGGACAGGTGACCAGGGTGAGGTCTGCTGGAAGCTTGGAGGAAATGTATTTTCTCCCAGAAATAATTAAGATCACTAAAGTTATTAAGCATTTACAACGTACTGTGCTGCATGATTGGCTTCCTCTTTCTTGTTTAAGCCACACAGCCCACCTCTGAGATGGGTTAGGAAGCTGCAAAGACTTGCCCGAAGTCACACAGCCAGTAAGAAGCAGGATCTTAATCCCTCCCCGACACTGTCTCCTTGGTCATCCTCAGCTGATCCTTGTCCATTTCTCTTGCTTCTGTTACTTTTGGGCTGCGGGACCCAGGACCTCGCATAAGTGACTTCACCTCTCTTGACCCATTTTCTCAGCTGAAATGTGGGCACAATAATACTTCCCTTGAAGGTGTTTGAGAGATTTCCAGGTATTGAACATGTTAAGCAGGGAGCCTGCACACAGTAGGTGCAAATGGCAGGAGCTACCACCTGCCAGCGTCCCCCTAGGCCTCCCCAGTGGAGTGGTGGCAGAGGAAGGGGTGATCTACTGCCCCCTCTGAAGAGAACCACCCAGCTGTCAACCTGAGGCAGGACCGCCCCGAGCGATCGCGGGGCTCTCCATTTCTCCAAAGGCTCCATTCCTCATCACAGCCAATTAGTTACAAATAGCTTCCTCTCCTCGTGTATCACTTACACAGCAGAGAGAAAGGGGTGATTGTTCCTGAGGAAGAAGGTCTCCCTGGGCCCCTCTCGCCAGAGCAGCTGAGAGCTGCAATGGGGATGGGAAAAGGGCTTAGGAGAAGAGGGGCACAGTCCCGGGAACTAAGATGTGGTGGGTCCCAGGCAGGTGGGAAGGGACTGGCTGAGTGTCCACCCCTGGTGGGCAACAGACAGGCAAGGGTCCAAGGCTTAGAAAGGGCCCTATGTTGTAAGAGCAGAAAACGAAGATAGCTCAGAGGTCTCACTCCTGAATAGCAGCTCACCAAGCCATCCCCAGCTGGGGAGGGATTGTCACCCTATGGGGTACCTGGAACACAGCAGGTGCCCGGCCTCTGGATTTCAGGAGAGCTTTCTTTTTTTTTTTTTTTTTTTTTGAGGCTGAGTCTCGCTCTGTCACCCAGGCTGGAGTGCAGTGGCCGGATCTCAGCTCACTGCAAGCTCCGCCTCCCGGGTTCCCGCCATTCTCCTGCCTCAGCCTCCCGAGTAGCTGGGACTACAGGCGCCCGCCACCTCGCCCAGCTAGTTTTTTTTTTTTTGTATTTTTTTTTAGTAGAGACGGGGTTTCATTGTGTTAGCCAGGATGGTCTCGATCTCCTGACCTCGTGATCCACCCGTCTCGGCCTCCCAAAGTGCTGGGATTACAAGCTTGAGCCACCACGCCCGGCCTTCAGGAGAGCTTTCTACACCACTGGGATACAAACACTATCTCTCAAATCAGCCATCGCTGGCACTCCGGTCCTCCAGGTTTCCTTCTTCTTTCTTTTTCCTTTTTGTTTTTTGTTTTCCAGAGACAGGATCTCGCTCTGTCGCCCAGGCTGGAGAGCAGTGGTGTTATCACAGCTCACTGCAGCCTCAACCTCCTGGGCTCAAGCAACCCTCCTACCTCAGTCTCTTGAGTAGCTGGGACCACAGGAACACGCCACCATGTCTGGCTATTTTTTTTTTTTCATAGAGATGGGGTCTCACTATGTTGTCCAGACTGGTCTCAAACTCTCCCTAGGTTTCAATAAAGCCCAGGTTACTGAAGCTGGGTCCTGGAAGAGCCTGGGAGGAGACTCAGTGTTGAGGAGGCTGTCTGGACATGAGGTGTGGGCCGTGGCTCCCAGAGCCTCCCTGTGTCCTTGACGGTCCTTGACTTTGCTGCCACCATTAAGCCAGGTCCCTCCATTAAAGCTTAGGGCCAAGCACGCACAGAGTCCCCCTTTGTCACCGCTCTTAGCACAGCTGAGACCAGCTGGCATTTTCACAAAGGGCTTTACTAAATACTAAGGGAGAACAAAAGGGAAATAATTACAGAAAACACGAAAAACCCAGCCCTGGCTGCCAAGTTCCCAAAGTACAGGTTTCCATTCCTTTGGTGACGACACGTCGCCCCAGAAGCCTGGGACAAGGCCGTGGGCACCTCGCCTGGCTTCCCTTGTTCCCAGCTCTTGTGGCAGATGCCATCTTGTTTCCCACCCCTGGGAACACTTGGTCACCCATGGGCTCTTCTCCTGGCCCACTTCCAACAGGGCCCCACCCCAGGCCTCCCACTGGGTTCTGGTCTCTGGCCTGAGACATAAGCCTTGTCCCTTGGCGGCTGGTGGGGCTGTGGTGACCAACCCAGCACATGATTACACAGTAACAAAAGGTGGTTCTCCCACACTCCCCATCCCTCACCATCAGAGGGGCCCACCCAAGTTGATGGTTCTTGAGTATGGGGTCTAGGAGGGGGCACCTCTGAACAGCTGAAGGGCATGTGAGTAAGGAAGGGCCAGACTCGGGACATTTTCCCCATGGGGAAGGACTAGTCTCCGAGGATTGATCCAACTCAAAACATATCAATTTAAGGCCTACTATGTGCCAGGCACTGAGCAAGGTGTGGAGGCTACAAGGGTAAACAAGAGACACAGTACCTGCCCTCTTAGATCTTACCTTCTGTTAGGCAAGACAGATAAGCAACTGGGCAATTATGATACTGAAGGCCAGGTGCCATGATGGAGGGGAATTCAAGGTACTGTGGGAACCTGGACCAGGGTGTCTTACCTAGTGCTGGTGGCCAGGGAAGCCATGGAAGCCTGCCTAGAACAAGTGCATAAAGAGAAGAAGAGCCCAGGATGGAGGTTGGGGTGGATCCACAGGAAATCGCAGCCCAGGAGGCAGGGGGAGAAGGCAAAGGAGCTCAACCAAGCATCTGCTTGCTGGCAGCTTTGAATAGCTGCTGCCTATAATGTAGGTTCAGTCTATAAAATGAAAAGGCTGTTGGCCCAGAGCTGCCCACTGTTGCCCTTTCTACCAGCCAGGATGAGGAAGATTTTAATCCTTGGATGCTACACTTCTCAGCCACCCAAGTCCGGGACTCAGGAACAAGGTCAGAGGCAGAGGGTGTTTACCCAGGACCACTTGAGACACCTCTCCAGAGGCAGGTGCTGAACTGTCATTAGGAGAGGACAAGTCATCACTAGGGAAAAGTTCAGAGGGCCAAGACAACAAAGAGACTAGAAAACGGGAAAATGGCTAGAAAATGGGAAAATGGGAAAATGAGTCAGGAAGCTGAAAACCTACAAGCTGGGATGGGTTGGGGCAGGTGTTTCAGGCTAACACCATGACTAATAGTATGGGAAATTGTGTTTGCAGGATGCCTTGGGGGCCAGGGGCTGGCCTGCAGACTGGAAGCCATGACTGCTCAGAGTCCACTACATTGTTGTGGCCCAGTGTTTCTACAGCCAGCCCCCCATGTTTATCTGTATCTGCCCGACTCCCCACATAAGAGTCAGCTCCTGAGATCAGGGCTCCTTCCTTCCACACATCAACCATCCCAAGTTTGTCAAGCATCCATTCTGCTCCAGCATGGGGAAGACCCAGAAACAGTTCAAGACTTCAGCCCTTACCTTCAACGTCCTTGCAGTAAGATTGGGAGCTAGGGCTTAGGTTCACTGGAAAGACCTTTGGAGAAAGATCTCAGCTTGATCACCATCACTGTTCCTTTTTTAGTAGCTAAACAACTATTGGAAAATTACATAAACTCCCTGGGCCTCCATCTTTCCATCTTCAAAATGGAAATAATTAAAACCTACCACTACAGGGTTGTGATCAGAATTCAAAGAGTCAAGGTGGTTAGAGCACCAGGCACACTGTTTGGCATATAATAGGTGTTCAATAAATATTACTTCTCTCCCTGAAACAACAGCAAGTGATTGTGGTGATAAACAGTTAAGTGTTGAGTTGGGGGCACTGACTGCCACCCCTAAGCCCCTGAGTCTACTTCCAGGGCCTCAGTGACAGTTGAGGATTGAGAGACTGCACCGTGATGGTGAGAATTAGTGTTTGTGTGCACCTATGCAAATCACTCCATTTTTTCCCTCCACTGCCACAGGCAGAAGCATAAGATTCTTTATTTTCTATCTCATGTCCATGCTACAGCACTCTGCTCTGTAATTGTAGTTGGTTTTTTTGGGGGGTTTTTTTTGAGGGTTTTTTTTTTTTTGAGACGGAGTCCTGCTTTGTCACACGGACTGGAGTGCAGTGGCACAATCTCGGCCCCCTGAAACCTTTGCCTCCTGAGTTCAAGGGATTCTCCTGCCTCAGCCTGCCGAGTAGCTGGGATTACAGGCATCTCCCACCACGCTCGGCTAATTTTTGTATTTTAAGTAGAGATAGGGTTTTATCATGTTTGCCAGGCTGGTCTCGAACTCCTAACCTCAGGTGATCTGTCCTCCTCGACCTCCCAAAGTGCTGGGATTACAGGCGTGAGCCACTGCATTCAGTCTAACTGTAGTATTTTTATTTCTCTAATACAAGTCAAAAATTAAATTAGAAATCATGCCCAATTGCTACCATTTTTTGCACCACAGGTGCTTTCTTAGTCCTCGCACAACCCTATGAGATAAGTACAGTTATTATTCCCACTCTTACAGATGGAGGAAGCTGGGGCTCTGAAAACAAAGGAAATTGTTTGAGGCAATGTGGCTGGTCAATAGTGGGGCCACTGTACAAAGGAGCACAGCCTAGGCAAGATGGCAAGACCCTGTCTTTACATAAAAAAATAAGTTTTTAAATTAACTGGGCATGGTAACACACACCTGTAGTCCCAGTTATTCTGGAGGCTGAGGCGGGAGGATCCCTTGAGCCCAGGAGTTGGAGGCTGCATTGAGCTGTGATCACACCAATGCACTGCAGCCTGGGAGAGAGAGCAAGACCTTGTCTCTAAAAATTTAAATTTAAATTTAGAAAATTAAAAAAAAAGTGGGGGAGCAGAACTACTAGCACAGCTGCTCTGGACTGGATGTGAGCAAGAACAAACTTTGATTCAATCCATGGAAATGTTAGCGTCTCCTTGGTCTCTGCCACTGAGCCTACCCTAGGCTAATTCATCTCACAACCCAGGAAGCTGGGTTTAGAAGGGTATGGTCCCCAATTTAGTGATGAAGGACTGAGGTGCACTTGTGGGAACCACAGACTTCACCCAAAGTGTGGAGTTCACTCAGGAAAGAGAACTTCGGCATCCCCAGCCATCGGTATCCCCCCACTCCATTAACGTAAACTTAGAGAGACCCTCCGTATCATATCCCTAGCACCTAGAACAGTGCCTGGAGCATAGTAGGGCTCAGGCAACACTTGCCAAATGAAAAAACAAATTAATGAATACAGGCTGGGTACGTCTGGCCAACATGACAAAAACCCGTCTCTACTAAAAATACAGAAATTAGCCAGGCATGGTGGTGTACACCTGGAATCCCAGCTACTTGGGAGGCTGAGGCATAAGAATCGCTTGAACCCATGAGGCAGATGTTGCAGTGAGCCAAGATTGCACCATTGTCCACCAGCCTAGGCAACAGAGCAAGACTCTGCCTCAGAAAAAAAAATACAAACTCATACACAAAAGACACATCCCATGCATAAGTGCTAGAAACACTCAGTTATAGATAAGCATATATAATGAAGATACTTAAGCACATGCACACACAGTTGTGCACAATACACACCTGTGCCCACATACACAAATCCATACCCAAACTAAAGACACACACAAACACATGCATATGTACACAAAGATGTTATGGGCAACATATACAATACAGATATGCACAAACACACACCTACTCACCTGCATACACATGCACAGTGACCCTCCACAATGACCCCGGGCCCAGGAAGGGGTTTGTCTACCCCAAGAACCCCAGCTTGTTTGAAGCTCATCAGAATATTCCTTGCAGACCCCACTTAGCTGGCTGGTGACTGGCCTCCACCTCCTGAACCTCCAGGCTTAGGGCCGGCCAGGCAGGCAGGCTGCATCTCTGGCAGCCCCTCGTGGGTGGGCAGGCAGGCAGGCAGCGGACACAGAGGTCACTGGGGTGAAAGCTGGGGCTGCCCTGGCCTCCCTGCTCCTGGCTGGAATGTAAGCTGTAGGGGCCACTTCCCAGGCCTCCCTCCTCCCCCACAGCCACCCACCAGCCCCAGGCCCAGCCCAACTCGTGACTCCCAATCCTGCCAGGTTCCTGCAGCTTGGGAGCTGGACACAGAAGGCAGTGAGAGGGGTGGTGGTAAAGAAAGATCCAGAACCAAGGGAGGGCACACACAAACGCACAGAGAGAGGCACGGTCTTCACCCACAGAGACAGATATACACAGGCAGGCATGCAGACTCACAGTCCCATTGAAAGATACACATTCAGACACTTCCAAACACACCCAGACACACAGTGGATACATACAAATCACACAAGAATACAGAGATATAGAGACCTGACCCCCACAGACAAATACAGAGTCGTATTTGGATGTACAGTAGTCACACGCACTCAGACCACACAGAGGATCGGACACACAGCACACGTGGATATTCACAGACCCGCAAATGCCCGTGCACATGTGCAGATACACGCGGACCCCCGCGCAGCGAACAGTTCCTCCTCGACCAGGGACCAGGAGGAGATGCCTGGGTGAGGCCACAGGGAGGGTCTGAGAAGACTGTTTCCCAAGGAGGCAGCAGGCCTGATCCTCCAGTCAGGTGCCCTGAGGGGTTTCCTGTGGGCCGCCCACTGTGTCCATGCCTGGCTAGGAGGATGGTGGGTCGGGTGAGAGACGGTTCTGGAGTCACGTAGGGCTTGGGTTTTGTCTCTGCCAGTTCCTCGGACACACAGATGCGCGCACACACACAACACACACACACACTTTCCAAGAATGCCTATGTCCATTCGACATACGCAGGCAGGGGTGCTCTCGGAGCCTCGGTTTCTTCATCTATAAAACGGGGCTAGGAATCCCTTGGCCCCCGAGGTGTGTGGGCATGGCTGCCTTCCCAGGGATCCGGGACGGCCCTTCCTGCAGAGGCCGCTAGGACATGAGCCTTGACGGCTGACGCTGGGCTCCACACCTGGATGGTCCCATCCCAGGTGACGGCCCCGAGAGCCGAAGCGGGGCTGTGGGGGCTGTGGGCTCTGCGGGCGGGCGCGGCGTGGCCTGGGGAGCTGCGGGCTGGGCTCGTCGAGGCGTGCGGATCTGCCGAGCGCCCCTCGCAAGCACTGCGGGCTCCGGGGCTGCGGGCTCCGGGGCTGCGGGCTCCGGGGCTGCGGGCTGGCCGGGCGCTGCGGGAACTCGGCTCGGGAACCTCTTCTGCTGTGGGCGGGGCAGGCCCGGAGCCCCGCCCCAGCTCAGCCCCTGAAACCCAGGCGCGGGCCGGCTGCAGTCCCAGAAGGGAGCTGCTGTCTGCGGAAGAAACTGCATCTTCGGACGGCCGCCCAGCTGCGGGAGGACCTGGGGTGGCACTGGGCGCCCGACGGACCCTCCCTGGGACCCGCCTGCCCCTCGGCGCCCCGCCCCGCCGGACCGCTCCCGGTCGGGCTCCCCAGCCATAGCCTTACCTGCGGGCTCCTGACTCCCCACGGCTTCCAGAAGATGCTCGAACTACCGGCCGGGGCCTCGGGGCAGCAGTGAGGGGGGCGTCCAGCCGCCCACTCAGCTCTTCTGCTCCTGTGC
Source organism: Papio anubis (assembly GCF_008728515.1). Classification (NCBI taxonomy): domain Eukaryota; kingdom Metazoa; phylum Chordata; class Mammalia; order Primates; family Cercopithecidae; genus Papio; species Papio anubis. The sequence continues at coordinate 31,717,042 of NC_044982.1, forward strand.
CAGGGGCTCCCCGGGGGATGAGCATGGTGGTTTTCCTTCGGAGCCCCCTGGCTCGGGACGTCTGAGAAGATGCCGGCCATGAGGCTGTTCCCTTGCTTCCTGCAGCTCCTGGCTGGGCTGGCGCTGCCTGCTGTGCCCCCCCAGGTAAGAGCTACCCCCACCTAGCCCGGCTCCCCTGACCTCCCTATCCCAGCACTGGAAGCAGGGGACTCTGAAATCACAGACTCGCTCCAGGGAGCAGCAAATCCAAGGATGTCCACATACTTCCTAAAGGCCAGGCTGGACTTCTTTCCTTTGGGAAGAGACCTCAGGCTGGCTGTCCCCCAGGTCCTGGGGGCTGTCTTAGTGGGGGCAGGGAAGCCACAGGGAGGGAGGGAGGGAGGTTTCCTGTCTGGCCTCTGGAGCCCTGGTGGCTTTGCTAAAAGCATCTGTCCACTAATCCCAGGCGGGTCCCTGGCCTTGTGGTCAGGGTCGAGGCCCCATGGCCAACCAGGCGTCCCCAGGACCTCTGACCTGGCCTGGTGGGGGTGGTGGAGGAGCCAGCTGAAGAGGCTGATGGTGGGAAGGCTGGGCCCTGCCCCCACCAGGGCTCAGGACTGAGCCGTGGGCTCCTGGGTGGGCTGGGGATGAGACAAGGGGTCTCGCTGTGCCTTTTCTCCTGGGTGGGTGGCCGGAGGTCCTGAGTGCAGGGCCTGGGGAAGTGAGCAGGGCCCTTTTCCCAGGAGCCGGGTGAGTCTGGCTGGGAGCCAGCTTGGGCAGTGAAATCCTGACAAAGCCAATGAGCTCCCTTCCCACTGTGTTGTCCCACTGCCCTGGGAGTCCCCAGCCCCAGCCCAAGAGTAGGAGTGGGCTGGGCAGTCCCTGAGGAGCCGGAGCAGCCCAGCCACCCGCCTGCCTGCTGCAGGGCTCGCCAGAGGTGTAACGTTACCGGCTGCACCAGCTCATGGCGCCACCCGCTCCAACCCCTCCGCTCCCACCAGCTGATCACCTCCCCCTGGGCTCTGGCACCCAGCCAAGGCGGGCTGTACAGGGCCCAGCAGGGTTGAACTGGGGGGGCTGGGTAGAAGGGAGACCCACAGGATTGGAAGATCTTTGGGACGCAGCAGGCCAAGGGTCTCCAAAAGCTTCTAGCCTCCCATCCTTTTCCAAATGAGGAAAACTGAGGCCAGAGAGGGGTGGGACCTAACCTATCTAGGGTCCGGTGAGTTTTTAGTTGTGCTCAGGCTGCTCTGAGACAGGGCAGAGCCTGTGCAGCAAGTGGGAAGGAATCCAGAGGGGCCCCTACCTTCCTGCCATCACACTTGGCCCAAGAGTGCAGAGCCCCAAGGTGTCCCAGGCTCATCTCTGTACCTTTCTGTCCACAGCAGTGGGCCTTGTCTGCTGGGAACGGCTCGTCAGAGGTGGAAGGTAAGCTGGCCAGGCTGGGGGTTTGCATGATCCCCAAGCCCCTCTCTTCCTTTCTCCCAAGCCCAGGCGTGGCATAAAGTGTGGGTGCAGGTTGATAAAAGTTGGGGAGAGCCTACGAGCTAGATATCCTAGCTGATGACTTTGGCAGGGCCTAAGAGATCCCCTCATGGTGACCCAGAGACTAGAGAGGTGTGGGCTGGGGTCACCAGCACACAGAGAGTGGGACTGGGGCCAGTATAGCCAGGGTTCATTGAGCTGGCTCAGAGCCCTTCCCCAGCATGATTTAAGCGTATGGATGGGGTCTTGGAGGACAGAGTGGGGAGTGAGTGCCAGGGGCCAGAATGGGGGTCTGGGAGCTGGATGCAGTGTGCAGTCAAGAGGATCAGGAATGGGTGAGGGGCCCTCCCCAGCAGCCCAGCCCTGGTGGAACTGCCTGGATCTGACCATGCCTTTCCATTGATTATAAACAGACAGAACATGAATCGTGCCCTCCCTGGCCCCTCCACTCCCCGCCCTGGTTGCCTCAAGAGGGAATCTTCAAAGGGCAATGAGACGTTTGCCAAAGAGACATACGTGCAGAAGGCAGGAGGCCCATGCCAGGCCCCCTACCTCGCTCCTCCCTCCCTGCCTCTCCAAGACGTGCAGAGCGGCCACACGCCACCGCTGAGGCTTCCCCTGCGCCATGGGAGAGGGGGCATGTAGGGACATGCACACGCACACGCGTGATAGCCATCTGCGTGCTGGGAACACCCTCTGCTGGCCTTGCCTGCCTGGCAGCCCGCCTCTCCCGGGCCTGGCCGTACTCTGACACCTGAGGCTCAGGCCCCTAGACCCCTGAGCAGGTAGAGGAGGCAGCTGCCCTTGACTTCATGGATGCCTCCCTTGCTGTGCCTCTGGAACCAGCACAACATTATGCTCCTTGGGATTTGGGGAAGGACCCATCCCCTACCTCCACACTATCCCCTTTTTGGTGCTTTTAGTGTAGGTCAGGCCACAGCTACCAAAGATGCCTTAGCCTCAGTTTCCTCATCTGTAAAATGGGAGCCTTAGACTATGTGATGTCTATGGTTTCTTCTTTTTCCGAGATTGAAAAAGGGACCTGTTCTCTAACTCCAGGGAGGAGAGATGGGTGTACATATCACCCAGGATTCGAGGCGAGGAGGCCTGGAAGTGTAGATTCGTTAGGTCAGCTCTCCTGTCACACTTATCAATCAGGGAGTGTGCAATCTGACCAGGAGAAGTACAATGAGCTTTGCACTCCAGCTCTCCAAATCTGAAAATGTCATCCCACCTATTAACACCAGAGCAAGAGGCAGCATGGCCAGCCATGGGCGTTGATTTTTACTATTACTATTCACAGGAACAGTGTTAGGCATTTTCTGTCATTCTGTTTTGACCACAGGCTGTGAAGTAGGAAGGCGATGTACTCCATTTTTACAGATGCAGGACCTGAGGCTCAGAGAGGCCCTGGGGGTCGCCCCAAGCCTCAGGCACTCCTCATGGATCTGGCAGAACCGAGTGCTCCCAATAGCTCCGTGGCTGATCAGGCATGAGCAGAGTGTCCCTTGTGGGAGGCTGTCTGTGTGCCCTGCCAGTGACCATGGAGAGGACACCTGTGGGCTTGGGCTAGTGGCCAGTGGCTCTGCCCAGCCCTGTGGCTCGTCCCCAGTGCCCTCCACAGAAACTTGCTCTCAGGATTAAGCATTTCTCTTCTGGAGTCTCCCCCATCCCAGGTGGTGGCAGGCAGGTGGGAGGCTCACTCTCAGGGCTGGTGAGAGAGCTGAGGGCCCACTCATGGCCTCAGGAGCAGCCCTGGGGACCACCCAGCTCTGGCAGTGCCTGAGGGGGCCACAGCTTCCCATTGCTCTCACCCCCACCCCCTCCCGGAGCAGGTCTGGGGCCAGCGGAAGTGCTCTCAGGGACAGCTGAGCAGAGCTCTTTCCTGAGGGACATGGCCCACATCTGGGAGTGGTCACTGCACACTCCCTCAGCCTGGCCCCTCACCCAGCCCCTTTTGTTTCTCCCACACACCCATACGGGGGCCTTCAGGGATGAATTGCCCTCTTTCCTGGTGGCTGCCAGGTAAACCAGGCTCCAGCCCACCTCCTTCTCAGCCCTCCCGCAACGTGGTTCGGCCACGGGGCCGGGAAATTGGCAGATTCCAGGGTTTCAGGGACCCGGAGTCTGCATGGTGGGATGTGGGGTGAGGAAAGGAAATCCCTTCTGCCGCTGCCCAGGCCCAGCCAGTTCTGCCAAAGGTGGCCATGGCCCCGCAGCCCAGCTGGGTGGGCGTCTGTTTGCAGGATGGGAGGGGGCTGGGGTGCCCCTTCTCTGCTGCTGTCCCCTCGCTGATGACTGGTTCCAAGGCAGGAACCTGAATCTTCCGTGTTGTTTTGGCAGTTCGTTATTCCTCTGCTGTTATTTATGTTTTCCATAAAGGTGGAGATTAAACGTTCAGAGTCACATAGTGCTCATGAAGATTTTAAACTAAACACACAGCTCAAGGAGCTGGTGATAGGGAGGTGCTCTCTGACCCTGGACTGCAAAGGCAGGCTTCCCTGTACTGTGGGCACCTTTGGGGAGAGAGGCCTTGTTTCCCACTGGGTTCCGGGGCAGTACCCGGGGCATGGAGTGGTAGAGTCAGGGGAGGCCTATGGATTCCCCCCACCGCCAGCCCCTAGCCCAGCCCTAGTGCCCTCTAAGCAGAGCAGGGTAGAGTGGAGCAGCAAACAAGCAGATAACACTGTTTATTGCCTCTATGACTGCCTAGCCAGCTCCACATGGACACACCGCCTCTGGGTATTTTCCACCAGTTTGCAGCCTTTCCCGAGGGCCTCTGCTAGGACTGAAGTTTATTTTTCTTCTGAGATTACCAGGAGGCGCATGTCCTCATAGGCTCAGTGGAATGGACTTTGGCCCCTTCTGCCTCCTAGGCAGAGGCCTGGAAGAAATGAGGGGTTGCTGGGAGAGGCCATTATTCCATGGCAGAGGCTGCAGGGCCCTGGTGAGCCAGCTCCTGATTCTTTCCAACTAGCTGATGATGACCATCAGATGCAGAGCAGGATGACCCAGACCCGGGGGCGTTTCTCTGTCCATGGTCTCCGGGCTGGGCTGGGTTGCAGGCACTGATTCACAGGCAGTTGGTCAGAAAGGGAAAGACCTTAGCAACCATTTATTCCCAACCTTCTTTTTTCCCACCTGAGGAAACTGATCTACCCAGAAAGGTTAACTGATCTCCCCAAGGTCACACAGCCAGTGTGGGGCTGGGACTGGAAGCCAGGTGTCTGACTCTGGCCACTCTCTGTGAGCCTCTATTTGGGGCCTGGTCCCAGGCCTTCACCCAAAAGAGCGGCATCTTTTGAGGGATTCCAGATCAGCCCTCAAAAGATCCCATCACGATCACCAGGACATCATGGGGGTCAGGGATGTCCCGGACGATCGTCCGTGAACTATCATCTAATCAACCAGGAATGACTTAGCCTGTGTTTACGGGTACATCCATCTCTGCCCTCATAGAGCCTCGGGTTGGTTGTAAAGGAGATAAGAGCCACCAGTGACAGAGATAAGACAACCCCTTGGGGCCAGGCCGTGCTCAAGGGAGGCTCATCTGTGCACACTGGAATTGCTGGGGAAGGCTTCAAAGAGGAGGTGGGGAGGCAGGCCTTGGAAAATGGCGAGTGGGCTTTATTTATTTGGATAGAAATGAGAGGAGGGGGAAGAAGAGCAGCTGTAGGGGCTGCAGAGTGCACAAGCCCAGAGCTGCGAGTGAATGCGGTGCTGCCGTGACTCACTGTGAGTGCTGGTTGGACTTAATGGAGAGGAGGGTCGGGCCACATTGCTGGATGTGGTCTTGGTTGCCAGGCAGAGGAGCTGGCACAGAGTGGAGCAGGAAATGAGGGAGCCGTGGAAGGTGTTTGAGCAGAGGAGTAAGGGAAGGCCAACCCTCCCTGCGTGACTCCAGAAATGACTGTTTTCTGCAAGTTCTCCCAGGTGGAGGAAGCACCAGTCGGGCTTGAGAAAGATCCAGAGGGCCTGGGCAGCTGCGGAGGCTACAATCCGCAAAGCTCCAGGGAGCCAAGGCAGATGTGGGTGCCTGAGTTGAGGACAGAGCAAAGCTTAGGGCCCTGAGAGATTCTGTTCCACGGGGATTTCCATCCAGCAGATGAGCTAAGGGGCCCACAGGCATTTCGGAGGGATCACATTAGGAATTCAGAGTTGAGGGAGCTCGGAAGGGGCTGGGGGCTGAACCTGGAAGGCCAGCGGGGCCTTGGGAGCCAGGTTTAGGGCTTCGAGGGGCAGGTCTCTGCTGGCCTGACCCAGCCCCCTTGGCTCCTCGCAGTGGTGCCCTTCCAGGAAGTGTGGGGCCGCAGCTACTGCCGGGCGCTGGAGAGGCTGGTGGACATCGTGTCCGAGTACCCCAGCGAGGTGGAGCACATGTTCAGCCCATCGTGTGTCTCCCTGCTGCGCTGCACCGGCTGCTGTGGCGATGAGAACCTGCACTGTGTGCCGGTGGAGACGGTCAATGTCACCATGCAGGTAGGTCCACACCCGGCCCAGGGGGCCACCGAATCTGCCCACTAGAAGGGACCTGGAGAGGGAAGAAGATAGGCCCAGGTCCCAGGACTGGAGCCTGATTCCCAGGCCGGTGCTTCTACTACCCCAGCCCAGGGCCCTTCCTTCCTGAGCCCCCCGATGGCTCTGAGCCCACTCACCTCCACCCCCACCAGTTTTCTCAGCCTCATGCTGAGCCCTATCCCAACACTCAGGGTGTCTAGTTAAAGCTGGAAAGAAATCTGCTTGTATTAAAGTCCCTGTTGACACCAGGAGCATTTGGTGCCTTTTCAAGCAAGTGCAGCTTACGTGTCACACACGCAGTGTTTTATTGAGCACTTACTGAGTAATGCCAAGCACTGTCCTAGGCGTGCCACAAGTGGTACATCATTCAGTCCTTCAAGGCTGGTGTCATTCCCATTTCACAGATGGGGAACTCGAGGTTCAGAGATGTTATTTCACTTGTTCAGCAGGTAAAAGAGTCAAGATCTGAACACGGGTCTCTGACTCCAGAACATGGCCCCCTTCCTGCACTATTGCTGTGCTAGCGCCCCCTGGGTAAGGAGGGACAGCGGCCTCCCTCAGGTCCCCACGCAGCTGAGAGAGCCGTTTGCCTCACGATGAGAGTGGAGTGAGGGCCTGTAGTCCACAGGCTACAGGAAACAGAATCGGGTTCTCCTTACAAGGAGAGAGAGAAGAGTACGGGAAACTCATGGGCCACTCCCCAATCCAGGCATCAACTCTTTCTTTCTTCAGCTCCTAAAGATCCGCTCTGGGGACCGGCCCTCCTACGTGGAGCTGACGTTCTCTCAGCACGTGCGTTGCGAGTGCCGGTAGGTCTCCGGGGTGGGGCGGGTAGCAGGGAAAGGCCCCTGTGCTCTTGGCACCCTCAGCAAAGATGGGTCCCAGGGCAGAGGCAAAGGCTGCCCCATCCCCGCTGCGGGCTGTACTTTTTTCCAGGCTGAGGGAGACCAAGAGGGCAGGACCAGGCAGGGGTGGCTGCCATTCATTTTGTCCCCCGACCAGCCAGTTTTGCCGAGGGAGCTGGTCCCAGCAGCTGGGGTACAGCTGTTGACATACTGCAAGGGAAGAGAGAGCGTGGGTCCCTCCCAGCCTCGCTGGGGTTTGGTGCGTGTCATTCCCCTTCTCTGGGACGGGAGGCAGCTGCCACGGGCCTCTGAAAGAGGTCCCTGGAGGCAAAGACATTGCAAGTCTGAACTTAGTTCTGGGCCAAGCTGCATGCCCACAGGAGGGGGCAAACTGGGCTGAGAAGCAGCAAGAAGGACAAGCTCGGGTAGGAGAAAGGGGGCAGAAGAAGGGTGACACTGTGGCTTCCCTGATGATACAGCACCCCGCTACGGCCCCTCCCAATCCACAGAGCCTCTGACTAGCACCAGTCTTGCTGCCTGTGCCGGGGACACTTGGAACATTGGTTAGCAGGAGCAACAGGCCTGGCACTGCCAGCGAGGTTCAGGGAAGAGAAAAATGGGCTGAGCTGTTGCTCCTGGTACCACTGGGCCATGGATGAAGGCACCAGACTAGAAGTCCAGAGCCCTAGCCAGGGGCAGGAGGAGGGAAGACTACCACTTATTGTGTACCCATTTTGTGCCTAGCCCTGCAGGAGGCACCTGATTGTTTCTCATTTAGTCACATACATTTATTGAGCACCTACTGCATGCCGGGCATTGTCCTAGATGGGATGCAGTGGTGGGCAAGGTCCCTGCTCTCATAACAACCCTGGGAGGTAGATCCTATTGTCATCCCTGTTTTATAGATGAGAAATTCAAGGCTCAATACAGTTTCATGATTTATCACAGCTAGTGAGTGTGGGAGGAGGGATTCTGAGCCCTGACCTAAATCCTAAGCCTTCGTGCTACCTCTCATGGCCGTGACCACTTTTCTAATAGCTCCCAGGCTTAGCCTAGCCTTCTGGGCAGGGCTATCGCTGCCCCTTTTGTTGGAGTGTTGGAGGCCCTGCCTCAACTTGTTTCCACCCGTCCCTCCAAGCCAGAGCTTATCCATATAATAGCTCGGTAATGAACCCTCCTGGGTGCAATGCTGGCTGGTGACCCAGAGTCACCTTCTACATCCCCTTTACCCTGACAGCCACTCTTTGGGGGCAGGCAGATGAAGAGACTGAGGTTCCAAGAGTGTCTCTCACTTGCCCAATATGGAGAGGTACAACCAGACAGTCCCAAGAGGCCCTGGTACCTTGCCGTGGCTCCCAAGGGAGGAACCAGCCGAGGGTAGCATGTCCTGGCCCCAAAGCTGACGGCTACCATGCTGGCCCATGTCTCCACCCACTACTCCCAGGAAAGACTGAGGCCTTGTCCCCTGCCAGGAGCCAGGCAACAGGGACACCTTTCTTCTGGCTTCTGGGCCAACAGCCATAGCCCTGGGAGGCAGAGCCCAGACATGCCTGGTGACTTCAGGACTGATGCCCCCTCCCTTCCTCCCACCCCGCCGCTCACTCCCCATGTTGTTCGGGTGGAGTGGGGGCTGTGCCCTGACAGGCAACCAGTCCACTGCCCGGCCATCGTGTCCTGTCCCTGAGGAAATTCCCAGAGTGCACCCTGGAAGGAAGGGAAAAAAGCAGACAAAGAAAGTGAGAAAGAAAAAGCAGCAGAGAACAGACAGAAACGACCCCACATTTGATGCCAAGAGGCTGAGAAGTGCAGAAGCGGGTGGCAGGGGTCCCCAGGAGGTTGATTTGTCCCTCTTGCGGTGAGGTCACCGGAGCCTGGAGTGGGAGCGAAGCCCCAGGCTCTGGCCACCTCTCCCTTGCCAGCTCCATGCTACCCCCTAGTGGCCTCAGTGTCAGCTGCAGGACCAGGACTTGGGATGTCAGAGGGGACCTATCCGGGCGGCAGGGAGCCCCACTTATTGCTTTCCTAACGGTCCTCTGCCCCTCTCTCTGTCTGTTTCCCTAGGCCTCTGCGGGAGAAGATGAAGCCAGAAAGGTAAGTGGTTTGGCTGGGGCTCGGGGCTATTCTCGGGCCTGCCAGCCTCTGTCCTAGCATGGGGGTCCCCAGCCACCTTGTCCTGACGCTTGGCTTATTGCAGGAGGAGACCCAAGGGCAGGGGGAAGAGGAGGAGAGAGAAGCAGAGGCCCACAGACTGCCACCTGTGAGTGCGCGGGGTCCCAGGGATGGCAAGGAGGCTGGGCCCGAGGGGAACCCCGCCCTGCCGCCAGGGTTAGGCTGGGGAGCGGGAGAGGCAGGACTGAGGCCAGTCTTGGGGGCAGGACAGGGAGCCTCACCTCCTCAAGACTCTAGGGCCCAGGAAGCATCAGTGGACCTTGGTTTTTGTCCCGGCTTAGCCCTAGGTTTCCATTGACCTTGGACAAATCATTTCACCTTTGTGAGCCTAGCTTTTCTCTGTGTAGAATGAGGGGCAGGAGGTCCAGCAAACATTTAGTCACCCTACAAACATTTACTGAGCACTTCCTGTGTGTCAGGTACATCTGTGAGCAAACAAACAGGATTCCTGCACTAGGGAAACTAGAATTTCCCTTCTAGTGATGAGAAGTCTGTCATCAGCTGAGATGTTATCTGGGGCGACTTCCTAGTAGCCCTGGGGAACATGCGCCCCTCGCCGCGGGCTCCCGGGAGCATTGCTGCTTCGGGTCCCCTTGCTGCTTCTAACCCACTTCTTACCTGGTGGGCAGCAGAATGGAGCCCCAGGCCTGAGTGTGGCTGGGAGAGAAGGATGAGAGAAGGGAAAACCCAAATCTGTGACAGTAAATAGAAAAAATAAAATATTTCACATGCACAGTCCATCAGTCACACGGGGGCTGTCCTTTAGGGGCTAAGCCTCCCCCACGCACATGCCTCCAGGAAGTTATTTCATGCTATGGAGTGGAGTTGACCCAAGTCCTGACCCCATGAGCCCCACTCCATGAAGACAGGGATCCTGGGGAATGTGTCCCCTAGGGTTTATGCTCTCCTCTCTTTTCTGGGCCCACGCAGCAATTTGGGGAACAAGCTGGCAGTGAAGTCCATCCGGGTCCGTGTTACCAGCCGGCACCCCGAGGCAGAAAGTGTCCCATGGCTCCAATTCCCAAGGCAGCAGTCTTCAGACATTTCACTAGGGAATCTCCTGAAAGAATTTCAAAAGTGGCCAGGCGCGGTGGCTCACGCCTGTAATCCCAGCACGTTGGGAGGCCAAGGTAGGTGGATCACTTGAGGTCAGGAGTTTGAGACCAGCCTGACCAACATGGTGAAACCCCATCTCTACTAAAACTACAAAATTAGCTGGGTGTGTTGGTGCACGTCTGTAATCTCAGCTACTTGGGAGGCTGAGGCAGGAGAATCGCTTGAACCCAGGAGGCGGAGGTTGCAGTGAGCCGAGATCATGCCACTGCACTCCAGGCTGGGTGACAGAGCGAGACTCCATCTCAAAAAAAAAGAATTCCAAAAGCTCATGTGCTCCCTTGCCCATTTTTAAGTTGACATTGAACATTTTCATCAGAATTATAAGTCAAGCCAGGCTCAGTAGCTCATGCCTGTAATTCCAGCAGTTTGGGAGGCTGAGGCAAGTGGATTGCTTGAGGCCAGGAGTTCAAGACCAGCCTGGGCAACATGGTGAAACCTTGTCTCTACAAAAAAATACAAAAACTAGATGGACATGGTGCCATGTGCCTGTAGTCCCAACTACTCAGGAGGCTGAGGTGGGAGGATCACCTGAGCCTGGGAGGTCAAGGCTGCAGTGAGCTGGGATCGATCCACTGCACTTCAGCCTGGGTAACACAGCAAGAACCTGTCTCAAAAAAAAAAAAAGTGTAAGTCATTACAAAGGATACACTTTCTGGCATATTATAAATATCAATATTTTAATACAAAGCTATTATATAACACTCTCCAGGTGTATCCTATTAAATATGCCATTTTAATGTTATACTTACCATCATCTACTTTTAAGAAAATGAATAAGCAAAAAAAAAAAAAAAATACACGAACACCTCCTTTCATAACCCTTTGTATATTTACATTGTTTCTTTTTTCCTGGAACTTGTATTTCCATTTCATTCCCCACCCCCTAGAATTTCAGCCTAGTGTAATAGTACTTTTAATTTTCAGAAGGCTTTTATTGATTACCTTGTCATATTTATCTGCCACAAAAAAAGATATATGAGTTTGAATTATTTTAAATTTCCTGTGAGCATAAACCTAAATTAAATTTTCTCCTGAAATAAATTATCAAAATAATTCTTAGCAGCACCATTTGGTCAAAACAGCACAAATATGTCCTGTTTTAATAAATGTTCAACGTAAAAATACGATCAATTTGATTGGGAATGCATCTCAATGAGATGGATGTGTCTACCTCGTTTCAATTAGTAAATGAATCCATTAATGAATGTTATTTCCTGCCAGACTGAGACAGACTTCTGCATTAATTTAATTCCTGTTTATCATTTTTTTATTGATGAGAAGGTTGAGAAACCATGTTCACATAAATAAGTAAATGAGACTAGATGTCACTCAAGTACTTGAACTCCTTCCAAGTTATTTGCCAGAAATCTCAAGGTGCTCTGCTAAGAACAGATTACTTCTCATGATATCCTGACTGACAATTTGGTTAAGCTGTTCTTCAGTTTTGTTGAAAGCCTTGGTTACCCAGTCATTAGCCATATTTTCTTTCTCAAGACCTACACCAATATCTCAAATTGTTCTTTTTTTCATGTCCCCAGAATACTTTTACCCGGCAGCAAAGCACTTTATAAGGATTTAGAATGAGCAAGATGTGTTGTGGCTAGAGAAGCAGATCTCAGCCACTGTCTCACAAAAATAATTTTAAGGCAATGTAGACCTGGAGGCTGAAAATGGATTTCTTTAAATCCATCGGTACTCAGTCCTCACGTGCGTCTAGTGGTACCCGTTTCCCTGTTTGGAGACTGCTGTCTTAGGGTAATCAGAGGCATGATTGCATGGAGTATGATTAGGTTCACATGTGGCTCTGTCACCAACTGGCCATGTGACCACAGGCAAGCTTCTTTACCTCTCTAGGCCTCAGTTTCCTAATCTTCACAAGAATAATCAGGGTGCCTTCCTCATGGAAGGTTGTTGAGGGTTAAGAAGACAGTGCTTGGCACAGGGCTGGGCACCTGGGTAAGTGCTTGGTGAAGGGTAGCTCCCAGCTTCTCCTCAGCTTGGGGCAAGCAGGAACTCAGGAGTGCTGGGCCCTCCCCATGCTCCCTGCCAAAGCTCCTCCTCTGGCCCTGCCCCCTCCTCCATAGGAGGAGACTGCGCCCTCCCCAGCATGCTGATACCCGCCCCATCTGTGCTTGGTCTCTGGCAGGTGCGGCGATGCTGTTCCCCGGAGGTAACCAGCCCCTTGGAAGAGAGAGACCCCGCATCCCCAGCTCGTGTATTTATTACCGTCACACTCTCAGTGACTCCTGCTGGTACCTGCCCTCTATTTATTAGCCAACTGTTTCCCTGCTGAATGCCTCGCTCCCTCCAAGACGAGGGGCAGGGAGGGACAGGACTGTCAGGAATTCAGTGCCTTCAACAACGTGAGAGAAAGAGAGAAGCCAGCCACAGACCCTTGGGAGCTTCTGCTTCCGAAGAAGCAAGACGCGTGGCCTCCCGAGGGACAAGCTAGGCCCCAGAGGCCCTGGAGGTCTCCAGGGGCCTGGAGAAGGAAAGAAGGGGGCCCTGCTGCCTGTTCTTGGGCCTCAGGCTCTGCACAGACAAGCAGCCCTTGCTTTCGGAGCTCCTGTCCAAAGTAGGGATGAGGAGCCTGCTGGGGGTGCCACGGCCTGGCTGGTGGGAAGGCCAGCAGCGGGCGGAGGGGATGCAGCCACTTCCCTCTCTTCTTCTGAAGATCAGAACGTTCAGCTCTGGAGAACAGTGGTTGTCTGGGGACTTTTGCCACTCCTTGTGCCCTGTGATCTCCCCCCACACTTTGCCATCTGCTTGTGCTGGGACATTGTTCTTTCCGGCCAAGGTTCCACCACCCTGTCCCCTCTAAGAGACACATGCAGAGTGGGCCCCGGGCTGGACAAAGAGCTGCCTGGATGAGAAACAGCTCAGTCAGTGGGGATGAAGTCACCAGGGGAGGAGCCTGTGTGTCCCAGCTGAAGGCAGTGGCAGGGGAGCAGGTTCTCCGAGGGCCCTGGCACCCCCACAAGCTGTCCCTGCAGGGCCATCTGACTGCCAAGCCAGATTCTCTTGAATAAAGTATTCTAGTGTGGAAACGCTGATCTAGGGGGTGTGTCTGCTGGGGCAGTGAGCGTCAGCCGGAAACGGAAGCCACACAGACCCCGGGATGGGGGTGTAACAGGAAGAGCACAGCACCTTCTCTGAGCCTCAGTTTCCTTATCTCAAAAGCCTCGCTCAGGCGACGAGAGGGCACGTCACAGCTCACGACAACATGTTAGCTTGCTCCTTCCTTCCTCCTTTTGATAGCTGAGGACACTTAGGCCCAAGAAGGTGAAATGGCTGATGGAGAGTCGAGACTGAAGTGGGGTTCAGAGGCCTGGCTTTGTTTGTAACTCACCGAGTGGCACTGGGCTTCCCTCTGCCTTCACGTTTCATCTCTGACCTGAGTGGCCTGACTGGATGGCTCTTCTGGCTTTGACACGTTTCTATTGAGGCCCAATCTCAAGTCTTAGTGGCCCTGGGTGGTCACTGGAGACTGTTCCTGTGGAGGCCACTTCAAGGCTGCCCCCGAGGTCACCCAGCCTGCTCCTACTGCACCCTGGGGTCACCCCTCCCCTAACGAGGAGCTCCCAAGATGTAGTTTTGGTTCCAAAGTTGAGGAGAGGGTGGTCCCAGCCATTTTTTAACAGCATCAAGAGCACAATCTCCTCCTCCTCTCCCAGGTCTTAGGGCTGCCCCAGCCCAGTGCTGCAAGGGCTCCCGAACTCCTTCGGCCCTCCTGAGAGGCATCCTGGGCTGGGTCTCAGGGCACTGAACAGCAGCTCCTACAGCCTGCTCGGGCTCCCCGACAGACGCAGGGACCAGCAGATGCTGCCTGGATTTAAATAAATCTTCTTTTTTTTTTTTAATTTTATTCATTTTTTTTTTTTGAGACGGAGTCTCCTTCTATCGCTCAGGCTGGAGTGCAGTGCCACAATCTCAGCTCACTGCAACCTCCACCTCCCAGGTTCAAGTGATTCTCCTGCCTCAGCCTTCTGAGTAGCTGGGATTATAGGTATGTACTACCATGCCCAGCTACTTTTTTGTATTTTTAGTAAAGACAGGGTTTCACCATGTTGACCAAACTGGTCTTGAACTCCTGACCTCAAGTGATCCGTCTGCCTCAGCCTCTCAAAGTGCTAGGATGACAGGCATGAGCCACCATGCCAGGCCTATTTTTTTTAATCCAAACCACTTACTATCAAACTCCCCTCTGCTTCTGACCTGCAAGGGGTGTGTGTGTGTATATGTGTGTGTGTGTATGTGTGTGTGTGTATTGTGTGTGTATGTGTGTGCGTGTATTGTGTGTGTATGTGTGTGTGTGTGTATGTAGTGTGTGTGTATGTGTGTGTGTTTGATCTTATATGTTGTTATATGTACTGGGGGAAGAGAAGTTCCCCCATTCTCTCCTCAGCCTCACTTCCTCATCTGAGGCTGCTGAGGAGAAACCCACAGGGACCCAGGGGGACAGGGGCCTGCCTGGGGCTTGGAGGGGAGCTGGGATGTCCAGCAGAGTGGGGTGGCCGTGCTGAGGCAGCTGTCCTTGGTGCCCTGTTCACCAAGGCCTGGGAAGCCTGCAGGACACGCTGGTCAGAATGTGCTTCTGGCTGTGGTCATAGACGGGTGTGAGCCAGCCCCAAGAGACATACTTCGCCAAAGAAATGCACTTCCTCTCCTGCCTCTCCTCTCTTTGGCTGCAGCTGTTCTAAGCTATTGCCTTTGACCTACTGTGAACTGAGAAGAGCACCTATCCCCTCCCACTGGCCAGGTCTCTAGCTCAGCCCTGAGGACCCCAACCCAGGCCTGGTAGCATCTTCAAGGCTTTTGACTCCATGAGGTCACCCATGTAGCGGGCAGCCTCCCAACCCAGGCCAGTGACCCCTGTAGAGAGCAAGACAGAAACCAGAAAAGCTCCTGGAAACCTGAAGCAAAACTCCACATCCGCGGGCAGGAGCCTCGTAGCAGGAACGGGTAGGAAGGAGCCAGCTGGCCCACTTGGCTGTATTGGCAGCCATTCCAGCCATTTAGGTCCTAGGGATTTGCTTGTCATCTGTTTGTGGAGCACCCTCTATGTCCTAGACACTGACTAGGCATTGAGGATCCAGTGGGGACAGACACACAGGACCCTACTCTCGTGGACCACACATGCAAGGGGAGAGACAGTCCATGTTCTAGTGCCAGAGGGTACTGGGTGGGCCTTTTCTGCTCCTCAAATTGGTGGCCGGACTCAGAGCTAAGGAAAAAGGGCCTTGAGTACCCCATATTCTAAAACAAAGGAACCATTTGGGACTAGGCATATTTGCCTACAGGATTTATTAAGAGATGGTTAAAGCAATTCTGCCATGCCCCCAGATCTCCCAGCGCCCCCTTCCTCAGTCTCCGTAAGCAGAAGACTGGGAAAGGGGAAGGAAGAGAGAGGGAGATGGGGTCACTGGAGTCCTGGGGTGCTGGCTCCCTCCCCTCCTCTCCCTGGATCTGGATTTGCTGTTGAGATCAGCCCGCACGCTGTCTGGACAGGGAGGCTGGCGGAGGGCAAGATGGAAGAGGCAGAGACGGACAGGGCAGGGACTCCTTGGGGCACCCAGCAGTCATTGCCCATGGGTCAGGTGGACATGGCGGAAGGTGAATGTCCTTGAGCTGTCTTGTCCATGTCTTCCCAAGAGGGAGGCCTGCAGCTGTGCACACCCACAGTGGGTAGGCTGTGGGGTGGAGGTTGGGGCAGTAGCTGAGTGGTGGGGTGAGAGATAAAGAGCAATAGAGCAGAAGGGACCTCTCATATCAGGGAGCAGTGGTGCGGGGTGGCCCTGTGGTGAACCCACAAGAGAGTTAGCATCTGAACACCATCATGTCAGGAACATTCATAGCCAGAGAAGAAATGGCCACAGCTGACAGGGACTTTCCTGAAAGCTCTCCCTCCCCATCTGTGTGAAAGAAGAGAAAAGGGGAGAGAAAAGGAGGAGGAGGAGAGAGGAGTTGGGGTACAGGGGCAAACTACACCCCTCCCCACTTCCCTGGGCCAAATCCAGACACTGCCTGGGGAAGGGAAAGGGTTAGTCTTGGTTAGAGGGACCAGCCTAGATGGGGCTGGGCCTTTAATAAGCTAAAGCAACAGGAACACGAGAAGATCTGCCCGAGATACTGTTACGGGACAGAAAAAGGAGAACCAACATAGTTCATCCAGAAGCAATGATGGAAGGGGGAAAAAAACTTGCTCAATAAGCAAGTCACCCATATAAACAAATACATTAATAAGAAAATGTCTTGCTGCCAAAATGTGTTCTCTCATATTAGAGATGCTCTTGGATTATTTTACATTTTTCCTCTTAAGAGGTGAAGTCTCTTCCTTCTCTTTGAATCTGAATCGGCCTGGGTCTGCTTTGATCAGTAGACTATAGCAGAAGAGACCCTATACTTGTTTCAAGTCTGGCTTTCAAGAGGACTGGCAGCTTCTGCCTTGGTCTGTTGGAGCCCTACGCTATCATGTAAGAAGTCCAACTACCCTGAGGTCACCATGTTGGAAGGAAGCTCAAGCTGGTCATATAGAGATGTGGAAGAAGAGAGAGAGAGCAAGCGAGAGAGAGAGACTCAGCCAACCCCAAGCTATTCCAACTCCCAGTCATTACAGTTATCTTACAGAGCAAAGACAAGCTGTATCCACTGTGCCGTTTGATTTCCTTGATGCACAGAATCATGAAATACTGTAATAACAAATTGTTTTGAGGTAGTTTGTTGTGCAGCGATAGGAAACCAGAACAGAAAATAAGGAAAAGTGAAGACAGAGCGTTGGGGGGAAGGTACTCTAGGTCAGGAGGTTGTGGATGGTATATCTGTAGAGATGACATTGATGGTAAAGTTTGAAGGACAAGAAGGAGTTGATCATGTGAAGATCAGGGATAAGAGCACTCCAGAGGGCACAGCTGGTGGAAAGTGCTGGAAGGAACCCCAGTGTGACTGCAGCATGATGGGCAGGGAGCAGGGATATGGAATGTGATGTTGGAAGTAACCAGGGGCCAGACCATAAAGGGCTTTTGCAAGTCAGGGTAAGGAGTTCAAATGTTGTTATAATGTGAGATAAACCACTGCAGAGTTTCAAACAGGGGAATTAAATGACATTAGGTACATTTTTTTCTTTTTGAGACAGGGTCCCACTCTGTCACCCATGCTGGAGTGCAGTGGCACAATCTCTGCTCACTGCAGCCTCCACCTGCTGGGTTCAAGCAATTCTCATGCCTCAGCCTCCTGAGTAGCTGGGACTAAAGGTGCACACCACCACACCCGGCTAATTTTTGTATTTTTAGTAGAGACAGGGTTTTGCCGTGTTGGCCAGGCTGGTCTCGAACTCCTGACGTCAAGTGATTCGCCCATCTCAGCCTCCCAAAGTATTGGGATTACAGGTATGAGCCACCACACCCAGTCATTAGGTACATTTTTGAACAATCACTCTGCCCATTATGTGGAAAATGGTCTCTAAGAGTGCAAAACTCAGAGTACAAATACCACTTCGAAGGCTGTGGAGAAGCCAGGCAACCAATTATGGTGGTTTGGTCTAGGGAGAAGTAATAAGGATACAGAGAAGTAGATTGTTTGGTCTTAATTATGCATGTGGGCTGGTAACCCTGATCATTTATTCACTCATGAGCATTTTTTGAGTCTACAAGGCCTGGGTATTTTGTGGAAAACACATGTATGACAGGGCAAAGTATATTAGCATGCAAAAGTCTTCCCTACCTACTAAAGAAAATTCTATTCTGCAATAAATAAGGAGAATAAGGAGAGAGATCATAGCTGGAGAGGCTAAGTTGGTCTACCTCAGAGCTAGGAAAGAGAAAGGCCTTGGGGCTGGGACTAGAGAAGGAGTTTGGGGTTTTGCTGTGGAGTCTATATAAGACAGTTTGGGGAGTGGAAGAAGGGCTTTGAGGATGCGCTGTCATGCTCCCTAACATTGCAGGCCTGAATGTTCTTTGAGATATGCCCACTCAGTGAGACACTAGGCAGAGACTGAACCCAGGGGAGCGTCTCAATTAGCTAGGGTTACACAGAGAGAAATAAGACATTGTCGCTGACCTTAAAAAGTTCGTCAGCAGAATCAGATATACACGGGTGATTAGAATAGAAGGAAAGCAGGCCATGTAGTTAAATGAATGCAGCTGAAGCGCTGCTAAAGACACCTGAGATGACCTGCAGCTGGGGAGAATCAGAACTGGCTTTGCAAAGCTGGTGGCATTTAAGCTGTGACTTGAAGAGTAGGCAAGATTTGGGTCTGGGAAGATGACTGGGGAAGCCATTCTAGGTGGAGGCAACCCGTTAGCAAAGACCTCAGAGCTCGCAAAACCCCAACCTGTACAGGGACTCTCCCACGGTTCAGTTTGGCTGATGCTTAAGGCAGGCGAAGCAGAGGGTAACGGCTAAGGCTGGGAGGCAGGCTGGGCCCCAGGTGCCATGCTGGGGAGTTAGGGCTGTGCTAGGCTGCAAGAGGCATATTTTTTAAACAACGATGTGGCCGGGCACAGTGGCTCACGCCTGTAATCTCAACACTTTGGGAGGCCAAAGCAAGAGGATTGCTTTGGCAATTGAGGTCTTTACAAAAAAATTTAAAATTATGGCTGAGCATGGTGGCTCACACCTGTAATCCCAGCACTTTGGGAGGCCGAGGCAGGTGAATCGATTGAGCCCCGGAGTTTTAGACCAGCCTGGGGAACATGGTGAAATTCCTTCTCTACAAGAAATACAAAAATTAGCTAGGAGTGGTGGCACAGGCCTGTAGTCCCAGCTACTCAGGAGGCTGAGGCTGGAGAATCTCTTGAGCCTGGGAGGTGGAGGTTGCACTGAGCTGAGATCGCACCACTGCACTCTGGTTTGGGTGACAGAGTGAGACTCCATCTTAAAATAAAAAAAAAAAATTAGCCAGGTATGGTGGTGCACACTTGTGGTCCCAGCTGCTTGGGAGACTGAGGCAGGAGGATTGCTTGATCCCAGGAATTTGAGGCTGCAGAGAGCTATGATCATGCCACTGCACTCCAGCCTGGGCAACAGAGTAAGACCCTGTCTCTCAAAAAAAAAAAAAAAAAAAAGAAAGAAATTAAACAATAATGTGATATGATCATGGAATTTAGGGTTGAAAGAAAATTTACAAATAATCCATTTCCACCTCCTTATCTTACAAATGAAGGAGCTGAGGCCCAGGCTGGTCCAAAGTCATGTAAGTTAAGTGAGTCAGAATTTTAAAATGTACCATAAGTGACTGGGGTGGAATTGAATCCGAAGCCTGTGCTCACTGCCCATCACCACCTCACCTCCTCCTGAGGATGGAGGGCGAGAAGGGGAGTTGGGGCGGTAGGGAAGTGAGCTGGGTCCGCTCCCAGTCTGAGAGGCAGGCCAGACCATCTGCGGGTGGATTGGGTGGGTCAGCAGAAGAGGCCCCTCTGAAAACTCTGGTGGGAACTCGAGGCTCCAGACAGGGCGGTGACAGGCCAGAGCCTTGGTGTGGAAAGATGGCCGTCTGTCAGCACCAGATCCCAGCAGCTGTTTCCCTAAAGAAGCCGGACCCTTCCTTTTCCTGAGGGAAGCCTGGGGCGCTCTCCTTCCCCCGACCTTGGCTGTGACTGAGGCTGAGGATGCCCCACCTCAGAGGCTCCACCTCAGAGGCTCCAGGCCAAAAAGATGGTTCTTTTCTAGTCCCTGAGGTAACCTTGTGACCTTGGAAACCCTCATGCAGGCAGGTCAGGCCGGGAGGAAGTTGAGGGCTCCCTCGCAGAGGTGGGTTCCCCGAGAGGTGTCGCCTGGGTGGCTGGAGAGAGTGCTGCCATTCTAGTAACCTCCCTGCACTGCTCTCTGCAAGATTGTTCCACTCCCTGTCCTCAGTGGCCTCTCCACTGCCACCCCGAGCCCTCGGTCTTCCCCTTCTCCTGTCTTCTCTGAGGCCCTGCCCCCGCACGCCCAGCCTGGGCCACCCAGGAGTCACCACGTGGGCCACAGCGCTGGGTGTTTCCAGACATGGGCCACCTGACGCCCACAGCGGGGGGCCTGAGGCTTAGGCTGGAACAGCGATCTCGTCCCTCCTCCTCTCCCTTTCAAAGCCCTCTCTGCCACAAGCCTCTCCCGGGGCCTGCGAAGCCCTCTCACTTGCCAGACACGCTGGAAGGAAGTCCTGCCAGGGTAAGAAATCTGCCCGAGGAATTCCAGCGTCTGGGAGGAGGTGGCGGCTGACAGCTGGCCACGGCTGCCGTGCAGAGAAGCCGAAGTTGACGTCTTGCGTTCACAAGTGGTGCCAGGCACATCAAGGTCCGACCCAGGGGTCATGCAGGTCCCCAAGTCAGAACCTGGGGTGCTCCTGGATTAGCTGGAAATACAGCTTCTCTCCAGACATGGGGGAGGAAAAGGAGGTCACAGGACTTTCCTCTCACATCCAAACCCAGGAGGCTCCGGGTGCCTGTGGGATCCTTCCTAGGAACCAGCGCTGGCCAATCAAGATGAGCTCCAGCAGCAGAGGAGACACACGGGCTGCTTTACTGAGACCTTCCTCTTTGTGTGTGTGTAGAGCTGACTTCCCCTTCTTCCCCCTAGAATAAAACATGCCCACCCTCTTAGGAAAAGACTAATTGGTATGTGGCTGTGATACCAAGTGACTCTTAGAACCAATTATAAACCTGGTTGATATGGCCACGTGTTTCAGTAACTGTGCTGCTGAAACCATGCACTCAGTCAGGACTAGCCCCACGCTTCTGAAAATAACCAGTCGGCAACAGCCGCGTGCCAATGACCGTGCCGAAGATCAACCAGCACACGTTGACCCATCCTTGAACCCCACACTTCCCAAACCTATATGGGATCAATCCTCTGCTTTGCTCAGAGATGCTGTGCCTTGCAAGTACAGCTGTCCCTTGCTTAAGCATGCAATAAATTCAGCCTCTTGTTTCAGATAATGAGTGGTGACACCTTTCTTCAATACCCCCCAGAAAACTTTCTTACAATCTATCACAAAATTTTCCAAAATCCAAAGAATGAGCAACACTTTTTTCCAGCTTTGGTACAAAATTGGGGCCGGAAACTCCTGCCCCTGGTCTCCCTGTCTCTGATCCCTCTGCCTTCCTCCCAGGACCCAGCTCCCTCCTGGGAGATTGTGGTGGACCCTCGTGTGTGCCCACGTGGAGCACCTACAAAACAATACAATTCCCTTTTGATAAAGTGGATGACGTCTCTTGGCATAATTTTTATTATGGTGCATTATTTCCAAAGACCCCACTACCACCATCACCACCAGGGATAAGGTCAGGGAACAAAGCAAGAGGTGAAGGAGACACCCTGTCACATATACTCAGCTTCCCATACCAAAATGAGATCGTAATAGATTTGTTATTTGCAGCAACCTAAGCAATATATATGGTACACTGTGGCCGAGATGGGGTGAAACCATGCCTGTAATCCCAGCACTTTGGGAGGCCGAGGTGGGTGGATCACCTGAGGTCAGGAGTTCAAGACCAGCCTGGCCAACGTGGTGAGACCCCCATCTCTACTAAAAAAAAAAAAATTAGCCGGGCATGGTGGCAGGTGCCTGTAATCCCAGCTACTCAGGAGGCTGAGGCAGGAGAGTCGCTTGAACCTGGGAGGCGGAGGTTGCAGTGAGTTGAAATTGCGCCACTGCACTCCACCCTGGGCAAGAAGAGCAAAATTGTGTCTCATACATACGGAGTTGTGTTTCCCTTCTGCTACAATATGATTTTTAAGTCTTGAGTTGTATTGCATCATTTGGATATTCCATAATTTGATTAAAGGATCTATTGTTGGATATGTAGGTCCTCTTTTTTTGTGTTGTTTTAATAAATAATGCTGTGATAAACATCCTTGTGGATATGTCTCTGGGTGAAGAGGTTTTTCCCATCACAGAAATAGAAACGGTAGCAAAAAAAATCAAACCCATCCTTCGATTGCACATTCTCCCTCCAGGTGCCTCTCTATCCTGGGCTTGTGCTTTAGAGCAACACACGTTTTGAAAGAGATGTGTACACCTTCAGTCTCTTTGTTGGCAGCTCCAGTCCCTACTGTAACACAGCCCCTGCTAAAGTGACTCTAGGGACCTCCCTGGTGCCGATCAGCAGTTTCCGTTTTCATCTTACTCAGCAGCACGTGTGGCTCTTAGAATATGCTCCCAGTCCTTTCCTCAGCCTGGAAGACTCCATGAAGTCTGGTCCCTGTCCTCCTTTGCAGCCCCGTCTCTTGCCATGCCCCCTCTTTCACTAAGGGCCAACACACTTGTCTTTTTCTCAGTTTCTGGAATCTGTAGTGCCGCGCAGGACCTTTGCTCACACTGTTTCCTCTGTCCGGAAATCCCTTCCCCCTCCCACACCCAATCCCTCAACTCTGTTGACTAACAGACACACATCATCTGGAACTCAACTAAAAGGTGCTTCCTCAGGAAAGCCTCCCAAACACTCCTCCGCATCACGGTGGGTCTGCTCCACCACTAGAGACTTAGAGAACTCTGTCTACTCCCTTACAGCTCTCCTCACTATATTATGAAAAATAAGTATATAATCCCAAAAATATATTCAATTTTTTTAAAAAAAGAGAACAAGGTTTTACAGGCTGGGCACGGTGGCTCATGCCTGTAAACCCAGCACTTTGGGAGGCCGAGGCGGGTGGATCACTTGAGATCAGGAGTTCGAGACCAGCCTGGCCAACATGGCGAAATCCTGTCTCTACTAAAAATACAAAAATCAGCCAGGCATGGTGTCACGTACCTGTAATCCCAGCTGCTGGGGAGGCTGAGGCAGGAGAATTGCTTGAACTCAGGAAGCAGAGGTTCCAGTGAGCCGAGATCATACCACTGCACTCCAGCCTGGGTGACAGAGCGAGATTCTGTCAAAAAGAAAGAAAGAAAAAGAAATAAAGAAAGAAAGAGAAAGAGAGAGAGAAAGAAAGAAGAGAGAGAGAGAGAGAAAGGAGGGAGGGAGGGAGGGAGAGAGAGAGAGAGAAAGAAAGAAAGAAAGAAAGAAAGAAAGAAAGAAAGAAAGAAAGAAAGAAAGAGAAAGAAAGAAAGAAAGAAAGAAAGAAAGAAAGAAAGAAAGAAAGAAAGAAAGAAAGAAAGAAAGAAAGAAAGAAAGAAAGACAGACAAGAGCTTGCTACATTGCCCAAGCTGAATTCAAACTCCTGGACTCAAGAGATCCTCCCACCTCAGCCTCCCACCTCAGCCTCCCACCTCAGCCTCTTGCCTCATCCTCCCGCCTCAGACTCTTGCCTCAGCCTCTCAAGTAGCTGGGACTACAGGTTTGAGCCACCATACCTAGCTATTCCATGTATAATTTTTTTAAAGTAATTTTAACATTACGAATTTCATGCCAATATATTTCTTGTTTAAAAGCATAGAACAACTGCAGGTGTTATAAAGCTCTATTTGACCGCTGCCCACTCTCTTCCCCAAGAGGTCCCTTCCCCTACTCCCTGCAGAACTCCACTGTTAGGGGCTTAATGTAATCAGTATAGTGGTCCGAACTTGGGTTCCGCAGCCAAACTGCCAGGGTTGGATTCCTAGCACTCCCAATTCCTAGCTGTGTAAGCTTAAGCAAGTTACTTAACCTCCCAGTGCCTCAGTTTTATCATTTGTAAAGATTAATAATAATAACTAATAGTGTGGTTTTAGGATTTCAGTAAAGCCAGGCACCGTGGCTCACGTCTGTAATCCCAGCACTTTAGGAGGCTGAGGCGGGTGGATTGCTTGAGGCCAGGAGCTTGAGACCAGCCTGGGCAACATGGCAAAACCCTGTCTCTACTAAAAATATGAAAATTAGCCGGGCGTGGTAGCACATGCCTGTAATCCCAGCTACTCAGGAGGCTGAGGCAGGAGAATCTCTTAAACCTGGGAGGCAGAGGTTACAGTGAGCCGAGATCATGCCACTGCACTCCAGCCTGGGCAAACAAAGACTCCAGACTCTGTCTCAAACAAAGCAAAACAAAATACACACCCAGAATGTCTGAAGTGACTGTTAAAATACTCCTCCCTTATCCAGCCACATCTCTGTGTGAGGCCAGATTTTCTTCACCTACTTCAACCAGAACAACTCATCATAGCAGATTGAACACAGAAGCAGATATGAGAGCACAGCAGTCTTTTATCCCTAAGGTCAGCATTAAAGAGGTTTTCAAAAAGGAAAATAATTCTACTCCTGTCACCAAATACTTTTAAAATATTTTCATAAAACATTTATGTTACCATATGTTGGATTTCTTGTTATTTTTTAATAATGAAATATTCTTAAGTGTCTTTTATAATTTCTAATACAGTAAATATCAATACTAAAAATACAAAAATTAGCAGGATGTGGTGGCCCACGCCTGTAATCCCAGCTGCTCAGGAGACTGAGGCAGGAGAATTGCTTGAATCCGGGAGGCGGAGGTTGCAGTGAGCCGAGATCGTGCCATTGCACTCCAGCCTGGGCGACAGAGTGAGACTCTGTCTCAAAAAAAAAAAAGAGTGGCAAACATCTCAGAATCTTACTAGGTGGGACCACGGTTTTCTGCCAGTCCCTGTCACAAAGCTCTCTGTGACATGGGGAAGGAAATTCCTTGTGAGTTCTTGGGGTTGTGCTGTGGTGCCCACAGTGTGCGATGGCTCACTGAGTCTTAGGCCAGTTAGGCTCTGAATTTGTAGATCCTTTTAGGTTGTCCTTCAAATTTAATTATTAGATTTTTTAAACATTCTGCCTTCCTTTCATGAAGTATTTTCTAAAAACCATGAAGCATTTTAAACTTCATTTGATTTTGACAATTCTTCTATTACCTATTCTGAATTACCCGGACACTAAGAAAGGGGGCCATGGAATGTTTAAGATCACTTAGTCAGAAAGTCTGTTTAAAATTCTGGTGTCAAGCAAGTACTTTGTAAAGAAAATAGAAATGGTGAAATTTTTTCAGCTGTTCTAGTAGGATGCAAATACAGCGGCAACACAGCTGCATGAACATTAGTACTGCATTGTCCTGATAGCCAGTCCAACCAGCAGATCAGAAACATGAAAATGTGAATGGCGGCCAGGTACAGTGGCTCACGCCTGTCATCTCACCACTTTAGGAGGTTGAGTGAGGAGGATCACTTGAGCCCGGGAGGATGAGACCAGCTTGGGTACATCAAGAGACCCCCATCTCTACTAAGAAGTTTAAAAACTAGCTGAGCATAGTCCCAGCTACTCTGGAGGCTGAGGTGGGAGGATGACTTGAGCCCAGGAGGTTGAGGCTGCAATGAACTGAGATTGCGCCACTGCACTCCAGCCTGGACGACAAAGCAAGAACTTGTCTCAAAACAAAACAAACCAAAACAAACCAAAACCCACAAATCCTGCATTTCTGGACCTAACACCCACACGCGCACACACGCTTCCTGCACCCACAGACACGGGGCACTTGCTCTTCCTGCTGCTTCCACGCCCTGCAGTTGTGCTGGGGCATGAGATGCAGCTTTATTTCCTGTCATTTCTGTGTTTGGTTTCCTGGGTTTTCAACACACATCGTATGTTTCACTGACACAGTTTGGATTTGTTGCCATTGAGCATACAAGTTTCCTTTGGGTAGATATATTGTTTAATGAGAAAAAGCAAGGTTCAACACAGTGTATAATATACCCAGGAAAAACGGGAAGAATTCATTGACTGAGCCCCAGTAAACTGATAACCGCACCTGGTAGTGGGTCCTGAAGGCACAGAATAGGATACAGACTTCCCTGCACACCCTTTAGAGGATCTGGATATTTTTAACTTACATTTATTCTCCTTTTTAGTTTGTTTTGTTATGAAATATTTCATATATATAAAATAATACAGGCCGGGTACGGTGGCTCAGGTCTGTAATCCCAGCACTTTGGGAGGCCGAGGCGGATGGATCACCTGAGGTCAGGAGTTCGAGACCAGCCTGGCCAATATGGTGAAACCCCATCTCTACTAAAAATAATACAAAACTTAGCTGGGCATGGTGGTAGGAGCCTGTAATCCCAGCTACTTGGGAGGCTGAGGCAGGAGAATCGCTTGAACCCGGGAGGCAGAGGTTGTAGTGAGCTGAGATCACGCCATTGCACTCTAGCCTGGGCGACAAGAGCAAGACTCTGTCTCAAAAATAATAATAATAATAATACGATGTTTACATCGGCATAAAGATTAATAAAAGAATAAAGCAATTTTAAAAATATAGATATAAATATAAATGGCATCATATTGTAGGTGGCACTTAGGAGCGGACTGTTTTTACTCGGGAATATGCTTTTGAGATCTGTACATATTCATGCACATAGATTTGGTTCAGTTTCATTCTTTTAAAATGCTGAAAATAATAATTTAATACATGAATATCCCACATTATTCATTTCATATTGATATTACTTATGGCATTGTATTAGGAATTTATTCCATTTCTTAATATTGCTAGCACTGCTGCCATAAATATCAACATATATTCTTATGTATCTGGGCAAGCATTTTCCTAGATTAAATATCTAGAAATAGAATTGATAGATTATGTGTACAGGTTGAGTATCCCTAATCTGAAAATCCAAAACCGAAAATGCTCAAAAATCTGAAATATTTTGAGCATAGACATGACACCACCAGTGAAAAATTCCACACTTAACCTTATGTGATGGGTTGCAGTCAAAACACTCAAGGATCACCTGTAATCCCAGCACTTTGGGAGGCCAAGGCAGGAGAATCGCTGGCCTCACCAATTGTTGCTATTGAGTTTTCCAGGTGGATGATCACATCATCAGAAGCTATGACAATTTGGCCTCTTCCTTTCCAATTCTTAAACCTCTTGCTTGTCTTTAAATTTTTATTGCATTAGTTGTAACTTCCAGTACATTGCAGAAGAGTAGAAGCATTGGTTCATTTCTGACTACATTGGATGTAACATTCAGGATAGGTCAAGATATATTACAGTAACAAACGATCCCAAAATCTAGTGGCTTAACACAATAGAAATTTATTTCTCATTCACATTTCATGTCCAACATAAGTTATAGGGCTGAGGAGGAGTCCCCTTATTGTTGTTTCTCAGGGATCCAGGCTGATTGAGGCTCTGCACCTCCATGGCCAGCTGCTTCCAGGATCACTAAGGCAGGAGGAAGGAGTGAGATGAATTATGCACTGGCTTTGGAAGCTTCCACCCTAAAGCAACACATATTCTTCTGTTCACTAGCATTTCAAAGCAAAGGCCATGGCCAAGCCTAACTTCTAAAGGGGTAGAGGAGCAGGATCCTTCCAGACACCAGAAAAATAGTTGGACTGTGTCAATGTTTCCAATGCTGCACCATTACATATGGTGTTTGCTTTAAGTTTCTGGTAGATAACACTTCATCAAGTTAAGAAGTACATTCACGAGTTTGTTTAGTTTGTTAAGCAAGTTAAGAGGTTGTCTTTATCACGAACGCACGTTGACTTTTATCAAATGACTTTATGCCATCTGTTTGATGAGCAAATGTTATTTTTTTTTCTCCTTTAGTTTGTTAAAACATTTATACACATTGTTTCACCTCCCCGAACATTTCCTTCCACTGCCCTCTGTAACCACTTTTCCTGGTTAATTCCTTCTCATTCTTTAGTGTTCACCCACTCATTCAGCAAATATTTATTGAATAATACTATGTGCCAGATGCTGTTCCAGGCACTTGGGATACAGTGATGAACAAAGCAGACAAAAAAACCCCTTGCCCATGTGGATCTTACACTGGGGGTAGGAAATGAAAGAAATATAAAAACAGGCCGGGCGTGGTGGATCATTCCTGTCATCCTAGCACCATGGGAGGCCAAAGCAGGAGGATTGCTTGAGCCCAGGAGTTCAAGACCAGCCTGGGCAACATAGTGAGACTCCCATCTCTACTAAAAAAATAAAAATAAGTTAGCTGACACGATGGCATGTGCCCATACTCCCAGCTACTCAAGAGGCTGAGGTGGAAGGATTGCTTGAGCCCAGGAGGTTGAGACTGCAGTGAGCTGTGATTGTACCACCGTACTCCAGTTGGGTAAAAGAGTGAGACACCATGTCAAAGAAAAAAACAAGTAAGTTATATAGCATCAATAGTAAGTTATGTAGCTAACAGTGTTAAGTACAATGGAAAAGAAGCAGAGCAGAGGGAATGAGGGGGAATGAAGGTGTTGTGGGTGATGTATGGTCAGAGTAGGTCTCACAAGAAAGTCACATCAGGGCAACGCCTCAGAACAGGGGCAGGGGCCAGGTGTGGTGGCTCATGCCCGTAATCCCAGTACTTTGGGATGCCTACACAGGTGGATCACTTGAGGTCAGGAGTTTGAGACCAGCCTGGCCAACGTGGTGAAACTCCATCTCTACTAAAAATACAAGAATTAGCCAGGCGTGATGGTGGGCGCCTGTAATACCAGCTACTTGGGATGCTGAGGCAGGAGAATCGCTTGAACCCGTCAGGTGAAGGTTGCAGTGAGCTGATATCGCACCATTGCACTCCAGTCTGGGCAAAAGAGCGAGACTTGGTCTCGAAAAAAGAACAACATAAAAAAAAGCCAGGGGCGGGGAAAACCAGACAGATACCTGGTGGCAGATGATTTCAGCCAGAAGGCAGCTGCTGGGCAAAGCCCCTGGGGTGAGAGCTGCCTGGTGTATCCCAGGAGTTGCAGTTGAGTGAGTGAGGTTGGTGAAAAAGAATGGAGAGGGGCAAGGGGCTGTGCGAGAAAATAAGAGAAATCGGGATGGTTCCAAAATGTTTGGCCTGAGCAACAACAGGATGGGCAGATCATCAGAATGGGCTGGGAAAGGCTTCAGGTGGAAAAGGTTTCGGGGCAGGATCAAGAGTTCAGGCATTGTTTTTTCTTTCTTTTTTATTGTAATTTTTTTTATTGAGATATAATTCACATACCATAAAATTTACCATTTTATTTTTATTTTTATTTTTTTGTTTTTGAGACGGAGTTTCACTCTTGTTGCCCAGGCTGGAGTGCAATGGGCACGATCTCAGCTCACTGCAACCTCCGCCTCCCGGGTTCAAGCAATTCTCCTGCCTCAGCCTCCTGTGTAGCTGGGATTATAGGCATGCACCACCACGCCCAGGTAATTTTTTTGTATTTTTAGTAGAAACAGGATTTCTCCATGTTGGTCAGGTTGGTCTCCAGCTCCGGAGACTTCAGGTGATCCACCCGCCTCAGCCTCCCAAAGTGCTGGGATTACAGGAGTGAGCCACCGCACCTGGCCAAAATTTACTTTTTTAAAATATACAATTTAGTGGTCCTTAGTATTATTCACTAGGTTGTACAACTCTTACCACTGTCTAATTCTAGAACATTTGATGACCCCAAAAAGAAACCCCATACACATTGTCCCCTCCCTGACGTGAACTTTCTGTCTCTGGAAACTTCATATAAATGGAAGTATACAATATGTGTCCTTTTGTGACTGGCTTCTTTCATTTAGTATAATGTTTTAAAGGTTCATCTGTGTTGTGGCATGTATCAGCACTTCACTCTTTTTTATGGCTGAATAATATTCCATTACACGGATACATCACATTTTATGCATGCATCAGGTGATGGACATTGGGTTGTTGCCACTTTTTGGCTATTATGAATAATGCTGCTATCAACATTCATGTGCAAGTTTTTATGTGAACATATGTGTTCAATACTCTTAAGTATACACCTAGAAGTAGATTGCTGGGTTATACGGTAACTCTATGTTTAACTTTTTGAGGAACTGCCAAATTGCTTTCCAAAGCATCTGTTCCATTTTACATTCTCATCAGCAATATGCAATTTTCTCCAGATCCTTGCCAACACTTGTTATTATTGTCTTTTTTGTTGTGGTCATCCCAGTGGGTGAGAAGTGGTCTCTCTTTGTGATTTTAATTTGCATTCCTGTAATGACTAATGATGTAGAGCATCTTCTCGTGTGCTTATGGCATGCATTTGCATATCTTCTTTGGAGAAATATCTATTCAAATTACTTGCCCATTTTTAAGATGGGTTGTCATTTTATTGTTGAATTTAAGAGTCCTTTATATATTCTAGATACTAGAGCCTTATCAGATATATGTTTTCCAAGTTTTTTCTCCCATTCTATAGGATGTATTTTAAAAGTTTACTTTTGGGCCAGGCGTCGTGGCTCATGTTTGTAATCTCAACATTTTGAGAGGCTAAGGTGGGTGGATCACCTGAGCTCGGGAGTTTGAGACCAGCCTGGGCGATATGGTGAAACCCCATCTCTACTAAAAAAAAAAAAAGAAAGAAAATTAGGCGTACTGCAAACATAGGGTGGTAGATAAAGGAAGAAGTGAGGCCTAGAGTGTATTTTGATTTGTTTTCTTGTTTTGTTTTTAAGAGGGGAGAAACAGCATTATGTTTGTATCAGATAATGATCTGGTGGGAGAGAGGGGAGAATCGCTGGAGTGGTGTCGCCAAGGTGATGGCATGGGACTGATGCCCACCTGGAAGGGTGGCCTTCGATGGGGCACAGACAGTCACCTGTGGAAAAAGGTTGGAAGCAGAGTGTGGGCACAGCCCCGCCCGCGAGCCAAGAGCAAGCCTGTGGGAGTCTGTGCGCCACTATTGTCAAGGGAAGGATGAAGCAACAGCGCTGGCTGAGAGTGAGGATGGGGGCACGGGTGGGAGTCAGAGGGGGAAAGTATGAAAGGGTGTCTGGGGTAGAGCAAGTGCATCCGGGGGACAGGGCGAAACCAGTCAGCACCAAACCTGCAGGTGAGATCTGTGTCACAGGATCTTGCCCCATCACCCAGCCTGGAGTGCAGTGGCATGATCTCGGCTCACTGCAGCCTCAACCTCCTGAACTCAATCCATCCTCCCACCTCAGCCTCCTGAGTAACTGGGAACACAGGCAGACGCCACCATGCCCGGCTAAATTTTGTAATTTGTATAGCGATTGGGTCTACCTATGTTGCCCAGGCTGGTCTTGAACTCCTGGGTTCAAATGATCCTCCCACCTCAGCCTTCCATAGTGCAGAGATTACAGGCATAAGCCACCGCACCCGGCCTATGTCTTGAATTTTAAGCTCGGTTCCGACATCAAAAGCCTTCTATTGCTGGGTTCTTTACTCTCGGTAGCCCTCACTAGACTGTAAGCCCCATGCAGATGTGAACAGCGCTGGCTAGTTCACGGCTGTATCTCAACACCCAGCTCCTCATGCATGGTAGACTCTCAATACATAGCATTGAATCGTTGAATAAAGGAATGAAGTAACGAATGAGAAAAGTACTAGAAGTGGCACGGTCTAGATTTCTGAAGCAGCCCCTTCCGCATCCCTGGATGACTCTAGACCTGCTCTCCCCACCCACCCTACATCCCATCCCACCCTCCCCTCTCTAAGCCGCCCACCCCCCCCCCCCCCCCCCCCCCCCCCCCCCCCCCCCCTCCGCCCTCTCCGCCCCCTCCCCGCCCCCGACAGCGCCGCAGTGCAGACCCTGTGGCTTTAAGGCCGGCAGGAGTCGAGCCGGGCGGTGATTGGTGGTTTATTCTAAGGATCAAGGATGAGCTAATCCGCAGCCAATGGCCGCGCTGCACCGGCTGGCCCCGCACGCTAGATGCCGGAAAGCCTCGGCGGCGGCGCGCTCTGGCGTGAAGGGCCGGTGGCGTCAGGGGGAGGCCTGGCCCGCGGACCGAGCTCCCAGCTCGGGCAGGTACGGTGTTTTGTCCGGCCCCTCCTCCACCCTCCCAGGCGAGGGGCCCCCTCGGCCGTCCCTCCACCCTGGGACCGTGCACCTTGCGGCTGAGGCCCCGCGGGTTGCACGCGCCGCTTTCTGCGTCCAGGCGGGGCCAGCAGCTCTGCCCGGCAGGACCCGGCCCGGCGGGGTGGCCCCTGAAGCCAGTCCCACCCGGGCACCCCCGAGAGCAAGGCCTCAGAGCCTCAAGTTCCCCCTGGGCTTGGCCGAGCAGGGATGGTGCGGCCTCCCTCCGCCTCCTGGCCCGGGTTCAGCTCCCCGCCGGCTGAGGCTGTGGGTCTCCCTCCCCGCCCCACCGCCCATCCTTCCTTCTCTCTCTCCGAATGACCTCGGGTTGTAAGTTCCGGGCCCTGCCCATTCCCAGTGAGACCTGGGAGAGCAAAGGCGGGACAGCTCCGCGGGCCTCTCTCTGAGCCCATTCCTTTCCCGCAGCCACGGCTCTCATCCCTTTGGCCGCCTGGGTCACACACTGCTCAGGGAGAAGCTGCTGTCAGGTCCTTGGAGGCCACATGGCCTTCTCAAAAGTAAAGCCGGGAGGACAGAGACCCTCCCTGGGGCTGGGTCACCCTGCCCTCTTCTATCCCCATCCAACGTGGCACTGAGTCTGCCATTCAGTCATTCCGTCTGCCAACAAGTCTTACAGGCCAGCTCTGTGCTTAGCTCTCTGCTGGCTCCAGGAGGGGTCCTCACTCGCTGACCACACCGACCTCAGGACCAAGGGAACAAACACAGCAGGGGCAATCCGTCCCGTCCACGGAGAAGTCTAAACCCCGAAGGGTAAATTAGATTCCCACAGGAGGAGCAGGGAGGGGAGAACAGGCAGGGTGGAGGGAACAGCATGAGGAACAGCATTTGAGATCAGCGTGTGTGGCCTCCATGTGCTGAATGCGTACTAGATATCAAGCGTGCTCCATGGAGGCCCTGTGAAGGTGGCTGTGGATCACAGATATCCTCAGCTCTCTCCAGAGCTCAACACAGTACCAGATACTCCAGAAATGTTTGCTGAACTGAATTTGATTGGAAAGGAAAACAGAACCCCAGGCCCGCGCAGTGGCTCACGCCTGTAATCCCAGCACTGTGGGAGGCGGAGGCAGGCAGATCACCTGAGGTCAGGAGTTCAAGAGCAGCCTGGCCAACATGATGAAACCCTGTCTCTACTAAAAATACAAAAAATAGCCAGGTGTGGTAGGCGAGTGCCTGTAATCCCAGCTACTTAGGATGCTGAGGCAGGAGAATTGCTTGAACCCGGGAAGTGGAGGTTGCAGTGAGCCAAGATCACACCACTGCAATCCAGCCTGGGTGACAGAGCAAGACTCCGTCTCAAAAAAAAAAAAGGAAGAAAACAGAGTCCCAAGCTGGTGATGATTCTATCATTACCACCACTTATGAAGGACCTGGATCCATGAAAAGACCTTACCCACTTTATCTCTGACCCCTTCAGTCTTTGGAGGTGAATATTAGTCTCCCTGATATTCAGTGGAGGAAACTGGGGAGCGGATAGGGGTGTTGCACCCAGCTAGGTCCTCCCTAATACATTTGCCCATTCCAGGTCCCAGCTGCAGGGCAGCCATGATGAGCCTGGTGGCCTGCGAGTGCCTGCCCAGCCCCGGCCTGGAGCCTGAGCCTTGTTCACGAGCACGGTCCCAGGCTCGCGTGTACCTGGAGCAGATTCGCAACAGGGTGGCTCTGGGGGCGTCTGATGTGACAAAGCGTGACTATCTGGTGGATGCGGCCACGCAGATCCGGCTGGCCCTGGAGCGCGACGTTGGTGAAGACTATGAGGCGGCCTTCAACCACTATCAGAATGGTGTGGATGTGCTGCTCCGTGGCATACACGGTGAGGACCGGGGCTGGGCAGGGCTGGGGTGAGTGGGGAAGGGCCAGTGCAGGACTCCTCCTGTCATCCATCTGTCCTGTCCTCTGTCCATTTGTACTGGGTGAGCAGGGCACTGTGCTGGCCTGCAGGGCCTCCGTGAAGGACAATGATAGCTGGCACTTATTAAGCT
Organism: Papio anubis; assembly: GCF_008728515.1. Taxonomy (NCBI): domain Eukaryota; kingdom Metazoa; phylum Chordata; class Mammalia; order Primates; family Cercopithecidae; genus Papio; species Papio anubis. The sequence continues at coordinate 31,750,820 of NC_044982.1, forward strand.
GTTCCTACGTGCCAGGCACCATTCTAAGGGGCTTCATGTAGATTCATTCATCTGAGCGTCACAGTAATAGAAATTACTGTATATGTTGTTGTGTGTTGTTCCAAGTACACGGAACCATTTTTTAAATTCTCGTGTTCCAGATGAGGAAGCTGAGGCCTGGGGCAGTTCAATAGCTCGCTCGAGGTTCCACAGCTATCAAGTGGCAGAGCTGGGGTTTGACTTCACAGGCTGTGTACTTGGCCTTCCACACCTGACTGCCTGTCCCTGGAGCTGGGCTGGGCTCCTGCCCTCTGGGAGTTTGCATTCTAGTGGGGGGAGACTGATGAGTTGATTTGGACCATTATAGTCTCAGGTAGGAAGAGGATTAGGGGTGAAGTGAAGAGAGGAAAGAGGGAAACTGAGGTCAGACTGGGCTGGCCTAGAGCATTTTCTAGATGTTAGATCTCTAATCTGAGCACTGGAGAATGGTAGGTGCATTATCCAGCTGAAGGACTGGCTAGAGTCCCAGAGAGAGAACAGTCAAGGCCTAGAGGTGAGAGGGGAGGTCCCTCCAGGGCAGCATGAGGAACTTCCATGCCAGGGGAGAGGCTGGTGGCCAGGCTTGGGGTGGCCACTGGGCCCTTCCTGCCCTCCGGCTGAAGAGACCCCTCAAGCCTGGGCTTCCAGTCTGTCCAGTCAATTCCTTTATCCTGGTCCCCACCCTAGCCTTCTTCACACTGGGCATCAGAGATGGAAGAAGCAATGTTCTCTGGAATCTTCTGTCCCCTCCTCTGAAAAAAATGGATGGGGAAATCCCCACCCTGTCCCTTTCCAGGGTGTGACAGCTGCCAGCAAGGCGGTGGGTGCTAATGGTGAAGTGTTGTCTGCTGAGGAGTGACCCTGGTTCCTAACCTCCTCCTGCCATTTCCCTTCCTCCTCCTTCCTGGCTGGTCCCCCACCCCAGAGGAGGGGCTCACGAAGCAATCTGGGGGCAGAATCTGCCGAACCAGGCTTAGAAACAGGAGCTTCCTCCTCGGGAGAGCAGAGGGCAGGCAATGGGAGCTGGAACTCCAGTTCTCTGAGGCTGTGGCTCGGGACCCTGGTGACCCTCGTCCCCCACAGTTGACCCCAACAAGGAGCGACGTGAGGCTGTGAAGCTGAAAATTACCAAGTACCTGCGGCGGGCAGAGGAGATCTTCAACTGCCACCTGCAGCGGCCGCTGGGCAGTGGAGCCAGCCCCAGCACGGTGAGGAGACCCCCCGCCCAAAGGCCTGAGCAGGAGAAGGGCTCTGAGGGGAGACTGCGGAGGCCCCAACACCCACAGGCCGGCCCTGGGCTGCAGGGCAGAGGCCGGCAGTGGAGATCGTTAGTTGGGCTGGAGTGTGCCAGGGAGGCCCATCATCTTCTCCTCCTGGCTTCCTCTCTCTCCCATGCCTCATGGCTCATTCATTTTCAAACAACTCACTGAGTCATCTCCAGTCCAGTCTGCCTCCCTCACAGAGCACTTGCGATGCGTGCACATATACATCTGCCAGCCATGCACACAGTTCAGTTTACACGCTTACGTGTGTCCAAACTCAGAGTCTCCTGATTCTGTCTCTGTTGTGAACTAGTGTGCAATTTGGAACAGACCCTGATACCCACATGTGCACACACACACATCTGTGTTGTGTGTATGTGCACACACACTCTCCCCATATGGCTTTCTTTAAACCAGTAAGTGCTTAGTGAGGGTGGAAAATGCATGCGTGCTTCTTACCCCATGGATGCTTGCACTCACACAACCCTCCTTGGCTCACTGCATCTCTTACGGCTGCCTTTCCCCAGAGTACGTGCTTGGTCTACAAAGCATGTTCTGTGAGACTCACAGGTTCCCAGGTTATTTCCCTACCCCCACCTTGGGAGCTTCTGCATTTTTTGAGATGAAGTCTCGCTTTGTCACCCAGGCTGGAGTACCGTGGCATGATCTTGGCTCACTGCAACCCTCCACCTCCCAGGTTCAAGCGATTCTCCTGCCTCAGCCTCCCAAGTAGCTGGGATTACAGGCAGGCACCACCACGCCCGGCTAACTTTTGTATTTTAGTAGAGATGGGGTTTCACCATGTTGGCCAGGCTGATCTCAAACTCCTGACCTCAAGTGATCTGCCCGCCTTGGCCTCCCAAAGTGTTAGGATTACAGTTGTGAGCCACTGCGCCTGGCCTAGATGGGGCTTTTGAGAGGGGACTTCTGAAGCCCAGAGAACATGGGCCTTGGGTGGGCTGAGCAGGGAAGTTGGCTTGACCACCCTGGACCAGTATGGGTACCTGTCAGTCGAGGCCAGCTTTTCCACCCAGCCTGCCCCTGTGGGGTGGGGCCTGCCTGTACCCCTGCCCTCCCTACTGCTCTCCTTGCATCCAGAAGCTCCTGCCTGATGCCTGGTGAGAAGGCCATGGCCAAGGAGGGCTTGGCTCTGAGGCTGCGTGTGGCCTGTCTCCCTCCTCTGCAGGGTTTCAGCAGCCTGAGGCTCCGGCCCATCCGCACGCTGAGCTCTGCTGTGGAGCAGCTGAGGGGCTGCAGGGTGGTCGGGGTCATCGAGAAGGTGAGTGAGTGGACACTTGCCCTGCAGGAGGGAAACAGGGTATGCAATTTGGGGTGGTAGTGGGGAGAGAGATGTGATGTGCTGAAAGCAGGTTGTAGCAGTGGCCCCCACTCCTCCAGAGGAGGTGGGCAGGGTCAGAGGGGAGTGCAGTTGTGTCCAGCAGTTCCCACCTGTCCCCCATCCCCAACACGCATGACTCTGGTCCTGGGTCCTGGAGAGGAAAATACAGGGCATGAGAAGAGGCCAATTGGCCAGGCACAGCGGCTCACACCTTGAATCCCAGCACTTTGGGAGGCCAAGGCAAGAGGATTGCTTGAGCCCAGGAGTTAGAGGCCAGCCAGGGCAACGTAACAAGACCCCATCTCAAATAAAATAAAATATAAAATTAAAATAAAATAAAATATAAAAAGAAGAGGCAGACAGGCCCTTTCCACAGCCCTGCAGCTCAGACCCAGAAAACCTGCTCCTTGGGAGAGTTGGGACAGAAACTGCAGGAGGAGTGAGGAGCTGTGCCCAGGGCGCTCTGCCAGCCCTCGAGGCCGTGCTCACGCCCACTTCCCGCTTCCCACAGCACCCCCACCACACTCACCCTGAACCCCAGGGCTGCAGCCAAGGCACTCCACCGAACATAGCTGGGGACTTCCTGCGGCTGGGACGTGCTCAACTCCAGAAACCTGTCCAGAGAGGGCCCGCGCTGGCCCTTCCTTGCCCAGGCCCTTGGCAAGCCTACCCTTTTTTACTCTCCTGACCTAACTATAACTTTACCCTGTCTCAATCCCATCTCGCGTGCTTTGCCTTAGTCAGGGCAGACAAGAAGATAGGAGGCGACGTCTCCACCCTTACTCAGGACACTCGTTGTTAGAGTGAGGAAATCAGAAGGATAGAGAATGAGGTCAAATGAGAGTCCAGCCAGTATGAGGTTCCCCTCTTCCCCGAACCCTGGAATAGTCACCCAAGAAGTTCTTTACCAAGCTGGCTAAATGGAGAGCTTCCTAAAAATACAGATGCCCAAGAATCTGTTATTTAACATACTCGCTGGGTGATTTTGGTGGATCTAGGGGCCCGCAGAGAAAAGGAGACAGTCCTGTGCTTCCCACAGGCAAGAGGATGACATGCTGCCCGGGGGAAGGCCCCGTGCTGGGCACCACCCCAGGTGGCCACAGGCAAGCCCCCTGCTTTCTGAGCTGTGGTTTCATCCTCTGGAAAGTGAGATGAGAATTCTCTGTCTATGGGGTGATCTGGGAGGTAAAACAATTTTGGGGAAAGACCTGGCACGTGCTATGACACTGATTACATGTTTGATGGCTCTAAATACAAGTGACAGGAGTGAGCTGGGAGGCACGCACGCCCCTGTTCCCGGGCCTTACTCTGGCTGCTTCTCCTGGGTCCCTGGGGCAGGCCCCAGACTGTCAGCGCAGGCCCTGCCAGCTTCCATCTGCCATGGTCCCCTCCCCAGTGCTCGAGTGTCAGTGGCCACGACCCAACCTTGGCTGAGCACAGCTGCTCCCAGGGACCGGCTGGGAGGTGACTGACACCGTGCCTCCCAGTAAGATCCTGCTGAACCATATGTGTTATGGCAAGAGGGATTCTGAGCTGAGTATGACAGGAAAACAGTGAGTTAAAGTTATGTTGCTTTGTTTTTTTAATGATAGGAGTTCTTAGAGTTTGTAGATGCAGATGTACACTATGACACAGAATTCCCCAAACTTGTTTAGCCTCAGGAAAGTGGTTTAGGAATCTGGTGTATCGAGGCCCCTGCAGATGGAAAGCACAAATTAAGGTCAAGCCCAACCATTCTTTTTTTTTTTTTTTTTTTTGGACAGTCTCGCTCTGTAGCTCAGGCTGGAGTGCAGTGGCGTGATCTCAGCTCACTGCAGCCTCGACCTACCAGGCTCAAGCAATCCTCCCAGCTCAGCCTCCTGAGTAGCTGGGACCACAGTCTCAAGCCCTGCTAATTTCTTCTATTTTTTGTAGGGCGATCTCGCTGTGTTGCCCAGACTGGTCTCAAACTCCTTGCCTCAGGTGATCCTCCACCTCCGTTTAGGCCTCCCAAAGCGCTCAGGATTACAGGCATGAGCCACTGGCCCGCCCCATTCTATTTCAGGGCTGCCCTTCTGTTTTTTGTTTTTTATCCTGTCTGGGGTACTCAACTTAAGGACTTCACCTCCCTCCTGAGATTCTACTTCCTTTCCCTGTGTCATGCCCAAGCCATCACTTTCCCCAAATTAGGAAAGGTGTTACTACCCCTGGGCCTGGCTCCCTGCAGCCAGACTTGGATATACTGTCACCCTGTTCCATTCCACAGCTCTGCCCAGACAGATCCGGGGAGGTGGGCAGTGCCAGCCTGCAGCAGCCCTCAGGCCCAGGGAGGAAGCAAAGGGCTTGCTCGGGATGATGCTTGAGTGATCCCTAACGTGTCTGGCTGTTGGGATAACTATAGGGGCTGAAGAGATGGTGGCAGGGAGCAGTGAGGTGGGTGGATCGGGACTTGTTAAGCAGCCAGAATACCCGAGGGCCTGGCCTCAGAGCCTGGGGGCCAGGGAGACGTCACCGGTGTTTGCTGAGCCTCGTGCAGGAGCCAGGCTCTGAGATGGGGTGGAGGAAGAAAAAGAAGGTCATCCAAGTCACTTCTTTTATTTGGCTTAAACACAGGGTGTTGTTTGTTTGTTTGTTTGTTTTTTAGTTGTTACCAACGTTTAAAAATGTGCAGATTCTTATAAAAGTCCAGATTTCCTGCTTCTCTTGAAAAAATCAGATCTGGAAATGCTCGGCTCCCATTCCCCTGTGGCAGCAGGGAATGAAGGAGGATATGCCTGCTTTAGACAGGGCACCAGCCCTCCCGTCTGCGCCTCCACCCTGCCCCTTTGCTCACATGCCTGGCCCCTGTGGGCCTTTGAGTTTAAGAACTTGTTTGAAATCTTTAGGCTTGTTTGTTCCATGGGAGATTCCTCCTGGGATTTTGATACTTTGTGCATCTTTAAAGAAGAGGTTTACCATGTTTCACCAAACTTTAATGGTCCCTCTGTCCCAAGAATTCAGTGGGTCTCTTTATTTACAACAATCGCTCTTTTTGCCTTCCATCTTCCCAAATGGAAAGCTCACCCAACAGTTGTACAGAACCTTCTCATTTACAGAGCTGTGGCAGTAAATCCTCACAGTCACCATGGGGGAGCAAAGGCTTATGTGGTGCTGTTCAACACGGTAGTCACTAGCCACATAAGCCTCTCTGCATTCATATTCATTACCAACGAAGTCATCTGTGTCTCAGTTCATCAGTCACATTTCAAGTGTTCAATGGCCCCATGTGGCTACTGGCTTCCATATTGGACAGTGCAGATGTATAATCCTGCCATCGTGATAAGAAGTTCAATTGGACAGTGCTGCATTTTAATAATTGTCCTACAGAGAATTAAACTGAGGTTCAAAGAATTCAACGGGGCTGGGCTCGGTGGCACACACCTGTAATCCCAACACTTTGGGGAGCTGAGGTGGGTGGATCACCAGAGGTCAGGAGTTCGAGACCAGCCTGACCAACATGGTGAAACCCCGTCTCTACTGAAAATACAAAATTAGCCAGGTGTGGTGGCGCATGCCTGTAATCCCAGCTACTCGGGAGGCTGAGGCAGGAGAATTGCTTGAACCTGGGAGGCGTAGATTGCAATGAGCTGAGATCACACCACTGCACTCTAGCCTGGGCAACGACAGTAAAACTCCGTCTCAAAAATAAACAAACAAACAAGTAGACTGGGCGCGGTGGCTCACACCTATAATCCCAGTACTTTGGGAGGCCGAGGCAGGTAGATCACCTGAGATCAGGAGTTCAAGACCAGCCTGGCCAACAGGGCGAAACCCCATCTCTACTAAAAATACAAAATTTAGCTGGGCATGGTGGTGCGTGCCTGTAAGCCCAGCTGCTAGGGGGCCGAGGCAGGAGGATTGCTTGAACCTGGGAGGTGGAGGTTACAGTGACCTGAGATCACGTCACTGTACTCCAACCTGGGCAACAGAGTGAGACTCCATCTCAAAATAAATAAATAAATATAAATAAATAAGTAAATAAGTCAAGGGACTAGACAGTCCTCTGTCCCCCAAACCACTGAGTAAAAGGGGTTTCTTGTTTGGTTGAATGAATGGGAAAATGCCCCCTACTTTGCTGCCCTTTTGAAATATAATGAAAGAAAAAGGAGAAGAAAAAAAAAATCCCTTGAATCCTACCTAACTCCAAGATAATCACTGTTAATGTTTTAGTCTAATTCTTTCTGGATACTGAGGTTGGTTTTAGTATGTTTTTAGCAGAAATCTTTCAGTGTATGGATCAAGGTTTATTTCTGGCTTCCTCAGCCTTCCCTCCTTCGCTGGTTTTTTTGGACTCTGTCAATCAGAGGCCCTTGCCCGGGACAAGGTGGCGGGGAATCCCACTTGGCAAGGGACGGTGGGGAATTATCCGGGGTGTCAGGATTTGTGGGAAACTCTGTTCTCCTAAATGACTCCAGAGTTTTCTTCCTTGCTTTTTCAAATATTGCACAAGTTGGGTCAGGGAGCCAAGCCCAGGCTGGACTCAGTCTCTGGCTGTTGGAGGAGAGACCTCTGGTGGTCAGAGAGGACTCCCTGCTCCTGCTGCGAAAAGGATCCTGGGCGCTCGTGTAGCCCACTGCCTTCCTTTCACTGGTGATGGAGAAACAGGCTCAGGAGGGAAGGCCCGTGCCAAGGTCACCTGGTTGTGCTCTCAGTTCCAGTAAAGTCTGCAGGGTTCTGGGATCAACCTGCCTGGGTTCAAGTCCTGACTTGACCACTTTTTAGTAGTGGGACAGTAGGCCACATACCTCTCTGGGGCTCAGGCCTGAATTTTGGCAGGATTGTGGGGATAAAGTTAAACAACCTATGTAAAGTGCTTGGCACAGAGTAAGCACTTTATAGCCAGGGTGGGCTTCCCCTCAGATGACACTGGTAATAATCATGACAGGTTGTCAAAGGTGTGCTCTGCGGCAGGTGCAGGCTGCTGCTGTGCCTGAATCGCCTGCTTTAACAGAATCCTCTTCATGACCCCCTGAAGGAAGTGCTGCTATGACCCCATTTTGTACTTAAAAGGAGCAAGGTTCAGAGAGGCCATGTGACTTGGCACATGTGATCCCTGACATTCTCACAGCCTTTCCATTCACCAAGGGCTTTCTTGGTTTTTTGTTTTTTGTTTTGTTTTGTTTTTCAGATGGAGTCTCTCTCCGTTGCCCAGACTAGAGTGCAGTGGCATGATCTAGGCTCACTGCAACTCCGCCTCCCGAGTTCAAGTGATTCTCCTACTTCAGTTTCCCAGGTAGCTGGGATTACAGGCGGGCACCACCACGCCCAGCTAATTTTTGTATTTTTAGTAGAGATAGGGTTTCACCATGTTGGCCAGACTGGTTTTGAACTCCTGACCTCAGGTGATCCACCCGCCTTGGCCTCCCAAATTGTGGGGATTACAGGCCTGAGCCACCACACCCGGCCCTCACCAAGGGCTTTCTGTATGGCTTCAACAATCCAGAGATGTAGGGAAGGTGGGCATTTGGAATTCCTGGTTGGTAGATGAGAAAATCAATTCAATTTGCCCAAGATCGAAGCCCAGTGCCCCTTCCCCTACCCTGATCCCAAGCTGTGGCCTTCCTCACTGCCCAGTAGCCTGGCCTCAGGGCCCAGTTCCCACCCCCGACCATGGCTGGCCACGGCCTCCCTGGGGAATGTCCGCAGGGCAGGCCAGCAGCCAAGGAGTCACAACCCCAGGGTGTGGGCCTTGCCTCCACACGCCCTCACCTGGGCTGAATCCTCTGTTCCCGCCCTCGACGTACCTGTGTGCCCGCTCCTCCTGCTGGGGCCCGCCCCTGCCCACCACGCAGATGAGAAAAGGGCCCTACTCCAAACACGACCCTGACCTTGCAATTGACAGCCTCTGCCTCTAGTGGAGACCAACACAAGAAGAGGCTGCTCTCCAAGGAAAGCCTCCTGAGAGGACTTTACTTATTTGTTTGTAATTTTTATTTGCAGTCAGGAGTACATATGCAGGTTTTTCACATAGATAAACTTGCGTTGTGGGGGTCTGTGTAAATGAAGGGGGTGGAGTGGAGTGGGGAAGAGGCCTGAACGCAGCATGCCAAGCCCACACAACGTGGCTGCGCTGAGGAGACCTGGAGTCAGCTCAGAGCTGTGGCTTCCTCAATTGTAAAGCAAGAGATCAGAGGCCGGGCGCAGTGGCTCATGTCTGTAATCCCAACACTTTGGGAGGCCGAGGCCAGCGGATCACAAGGTGAGGAGATCGAGACCATCCTGGCTAACACAGTGAAACCCCGTCTCTACTAAAAAATACGAAAAATTAGCTGGACGTGGTGGCAGGCACCTGTGGTCCCAGCTGCTTGGGAAGCTGAGGCAGGAGAATGGCGTGGACCCGGGAGGCGGAGCTTGCAGTGAGACGAGATCGCGCCACTGCACTCCAGCCTAGGCGACAGAGCGAGACTCTGTCTCAAAAAAAAAAAAAAAGAGATCAGGGGAAGTGACTGGCTCTGAGGTCCCTTCCAGCCGTGACACCTCAGACCCTGCAGGATGGTGGGGCTCTGGCCAAGGCCTTGGGTGAGGGGTTGATCTCTGGGGGTCCAGGTGGAAAAGGGCTTCTCAGTTGATCTCTGGGGGTCCAGGTGGAACAGGGCTTCTCAGCCCTCCCCTTTGGTGATGTGAGGCTTGGCCCAGCATGGGCAGGGCGTTCTTCTCGCACCCCACACACAGTGAGCCGAGGCTTGGGCTCGCACCTACTACATCCCTGCACTGTGCAGGGCTCCGGGAATACAGAGCTCACAGTCCAGTGGGGAGACAGATTAGACAGTGTGAAGAGGCTCTCCTGAGGGTGAACTAAGAGAGCACTGGAGACAGATTAGGGACCCCAGCCCCCGTAATCTTGGGAAGGCTTCCTGGAGGAGGCAGCATCTGAGACCACAGGTCTAGCAGGGGTGGATGAGCAGGATAGGATCGATGTCCGCTTCAGGAGTGCCACCAAAGCCCGCTCTCCCTGCCCTGCCACTGGAGTGAGCCAGCCTCAGTGGAGGAACCTGGGAGGGGGTCAGGCTGGGGTCACGGAGCCCCAGGAGCTAGCACATGCCTTAACCAGTGCCTCTTGGACTTTGGCAGGTGCAGCTGGTCCAGGACCCGGCAACAGGAGGGACCTTCGTGGTGAAGGCAGGTGCCACCCTGCCCCTGCCACTCTGCATTCCCCTTGGATCTTTCTCAGGGCTCTTGGAAACTCCTACCCAGAACCTGCATTAGAAGCCTACACTCCCTCCCCCAAAAGCTGCTTGTTCTACCCGAACATGCCCCGCTTTCCAGATGGACACACATGCACATTACACACACACAAATACACAAACACACAAATACACACATGCACACACACTGCCCCCTCTTTGGCTAGAGGGTGGAGGACCCGGATTCTACAGGGGCAATGGGGGTAAGGACAGGTCAGGAACTGAGGGAGGCATTTGCTCCACCCTCATTCGGGTGCCCCTGAAGCCAGGGCTAGGAGGTCCCCTAAGAGCAGCAGTCTCTGGCCTGTCCCCGGCTGATCTGCCTGCCCTGCCCCTCCCAGAGCCTACCCAGGTGCCACATGGTGAGCCGGGAGCGGCTGACCATCATCCCACACGGAGTCCCCTACATGACAAAGCTGCTTAGGTACTTCGTGAGCGAGGACTCCATCTTCCTGCACCTGGAGCATGTGCAAGGTGAGCAGGCCTGGGGGCCCCTGTCAGCTCCCCAGGACTTTGGGATATGTTGTCAACTCTTAAAATGCTGAGCCCTGGCAGGGCGTGGTGGCTCATGCCTATAATCCCAGCACTTTGGGAGGCCGAGGCAGGCGGATCAGCTGAGGTCAGGAGTTCCAAACCAGCCTGGCCAACATGGTGAAACCCTGTCTTTACTAAAAATACAAAAACTAGCCAGGGGTGCTTGTGTGTGCCTGTAATCCCAGCTACTTGGGAGACGGAGGCAGGAGAATGACTTGAACCTAAGAGGTGGAGGTTGCAGTGAGCCAAGATCATGCCACTGCACTCTAGCCTGGGCAACAAAGCAAGACTCTGCCTCAAAAAAAAAAAAAAGCTGAGACCTGGGGAGGGGTGGAACTTGCACCAGATGTACAGCACAGACCAGGGGACGCGGCCTTTCTGGAGGCCAGTCAGGCTGTTGTGGGCCTGTGTGCGGTGCCAAGGGGGCAGGGGACATCCTGGGGAGGACGCCCACATCGTGGGTGGGCATGAGAATCGAAGCTGTCTCCTCTGTCGCTGTTTCCTCCTGCGTTGGCTCTTTTAATTTTTCTGGACTGTGCCGATCCCTTGGGAGTGGCCAGACAGGGTGGTGGTGACTGAAGTTATGACTGTATTGATGACTTTTTAAAGTGAGGTCCACATCTGGGGTCATGACACATAGTCATCATCAGTCTGTGCCTGGCCTTCTTTAAATTTCTTTGTATCAGTCTCCCTAAAAACAGTGTTCACATTAGTGAACCTACCACCCAAACTACAGACACTGGCAGTGCTGGACGTCTGTCGGTGGTGTGCCAGTTTGTGAGGCTGGGCCCGCTTTAGGTGGGTCAAGAGGAGGGCAGAGGGCATTCTAAGCTGAGGGGTGGGAGGGAGCAGAGGTGAGGGGCTGAACTAGGCCCGGACACCCAGAGGCAGAAAGTCTGTGCCCAAGACAGGGGAGGCAGGAGTGGGAACGGGCCCTGGCATCCATGCTCTTTTTCTCCCTGTCCCCACGCTCACCGCTCCCTCTGCATGGCCCAGGAGGCACTCTCTGGTCCCACCTGCTCTCCCAGGCGCACCCCCGACATTCTGGGCTCAGCTCTGGCTCTACCCAGGAGAGGATGAAGGCTCAGCTCAACCCCCACCTCAACCTCCTGACCCCAGCGAGGCTCCCCTCAGGCCACACCCCTGACCAGGACAGAATCGCCCTGGAGCCTCCTAGGACTTCTCCGAGCCTTCCCCTAGCCGGGGAGGCCCCATCCACCAGACCCCAGAGGGAGGCTGAAGGTGAACCCACAGCCAGGACCAGCACCTCTGGCTCCTCGGACCTTCCAAAGGCCCCAGGTGGCCACCTGCACCGTCAAGCTAGGCGGGCTGGCCAGAAGTCAGATGCTGGGCCCCCTCAGGGACTCACTTGGGTTCCCGAGGGGGCCGGCCTGGTGCTAGGGGGCTGTGGCCGAGGCACGGATCAGAGCTGCCTGTCAGCAGATGGGGCCGGCCGGGGCTGTGGCAGGGCCACCTGGAGTGTGAGAGAGGAGCAGGTGAAGCAGTGGGCGGCGGAGATGCTGGTGGCATTGGAGGCACTGCATGAGCAGGGAGTGCTGTGCCGGGACCTCCACCCCGGGAACCTGCTCCTGGACCAGGCAGGTAGGTGACCTCCCCACCCCTCAGGGGGGCAGCCCCCAAAGCCTCCTCAGGCAGAGGACGAGAGATCCCCAAAGTCGAGGGGACCTCCAAGGTTGTCTTCTCCTCCCTGGCCCCAGCCGGCCTTTCAGTGGGCCTAGGCCGGAGTCTGTTGGCTGAGGCTCCTGGGAGTACCCTGTGGGCTCTGTGGGCCTCAGGGTGCTGTGCCCCTGCAGAGGTTCTGCCCAGCAAGGCCATTGGCTCCTACCACATGACTGTTGGGGGAAGCCCTGGAACCCCCTCCCCTATGTCAGCTGTCCTCAATCTTTGTCCCCTCCTTTTTCCTCCTACACACTGGAGGTCACATCCGGCTCACATATTTTGGCCAGTGGTCAGAGGTGGAGCCCCAGTGCTGCGGGGAGGCCGTGGACAATCTCTACAGCGCCCCAGGCAAGAAGGGGGAGGCCGGGGTGGGCCCTAGCACCTGGGTGCCTTTGTGGGGGTTGCGCCCAGAGTCTGAGAATGACAGAGGGGGTGGGTGGTGTCTGGGTAGGCTGAGGAGAACGGAGGAGGCCCTCTTGGGTGAGGCTGGGACCCGTGTTCTTGTTCCCACAGAGGTGGGTGGGATTTCTGAGCTGACAGAAGCCTGTGACTGGTGGAGCTTTGGGTCTCTACTGTATGAACTGCTGACAGGAATGGTGAGTGGCTGGGCTGGATGTAGTGCTCTGGTGGGTGCCACTGAGTGTGGGATGGGCCAGGCTTAGTCCAGTCACTCAGTCTGGGCAGAGACTGCCTGGCTGGCCTGCCAGCACAGCTGCCCCCAAAGCCAGGGACACACTTAGCACTCCCAACATATTAGTTGGCTATAGCTAAGGAGACTGTCAACTTCTGTGAATGAGAGTAGAGTGGGGTGGTCAGCGAAGGTTTCTGCCAGAGAGAGCCTGGGCCCAGGTGGTGTCAGATTTGGAGGAAGCGCAAAATGTGACACAGCCCTTCTTCCCTGGAATTCTGTTCGATCCTCCTGAGCCCACTGTTCACTCCTCCCACCCATGCCCTCGTGGGCTGCCACTCCCAGACCTTCGCTGGAGGATGGGAGAGAGGGGCTCTTTCACCCAGGCAAGCAGCTGCCCTGTCCAGCCTGGGTCAGCCAAGAGCTCAAAAGATCCCCCGCAAACACTCCAGGAACCAGTGTTTGCAGGTTGCAGTCAGGGCAGGCACTCTTGGGAACAGTAGATGGCTCTGCCTTCTATCCTCCTCACTCATGAGCTCAGCACCACAACTGAGACCAGTTTTGTAGGCAACAAGGGAGAGGCCAAAGTGCATTTGAGCAGGAAATAGCCAGAATGGATGCAGTGTGAACTGAAGTCCAGATCTGACCAGTCCATCCGGGCTCCCTCCTGCTTTCGTCCCATGGCACAGGGCCCCTGAGAGTCCTGGTTGCAATTTCCCGCAGAGTGGCTCTCTCCTGCCTGTCTCCTCTCACCTCTCCAGCCCAGAGCTCCTGGCCTTCCTCCTAGGGGTTCCTGGAAGTTCATACTTCCCTCCAGACAGACCCTCTGCTCCCCAAAGCTGTGCCTTTCTGGGGTGTGGAGAGGTCCTATTTTATTGCCACGCCCCTGCCTTGGCCCCGATGGTAGCATGCCGTGGCCTGCTGCCAAATGAATAGCCAATGTGGATTTTTTAAATAAGGAGAAAAGTTCCATCACTGTTCTCAAGAGTGCCTGCCCTGATTGCAACCCAAGATAGTTGCTTCTAGCAAGCTTGGAGCCAAGACCTAGGTTCAAACCCTGAACTCGGCACAAGTCCCTTTACCTCTCTGGGCCTGTTTCTTGCCTTTCGTGGATAACGTAAAGGCACTGCTTAGCCATCAGGCAGTGTCTGGCCCTAGCAACTATAATTATTGTCATCATCCTCATGGGATGTGACATGGGAAAAAAAAATCCTGGCTGCCACTGTAATGTAGACAGTCCTGGGGTCGCCTCCTCAGGGGCCCTTCCCTGTGTCCTCCCAGGCACTGTCCCAGAGCCACCCTTCAGGAATCCAGGCCCACACCCAGCTCCAGCTGCCCGAGTGGCTCAGTCGTCCGGCGGCCTCTCTGCTGACTGAGGTGAGGTGTAGCCCGGCCAGAGGAAGCAGCTGCCTAGCCTGAGAAAGGTGCTGGGAGGGGCACAGAACTGTGTCTGCACCACGTGTGCTTCGTGCTCAGTGTCTGATGTGGATGCAGAGGACAGTAGGGTCAACACATTTCTACATGTTGGTGGCCAACCACCACTAATGTCCCCAGGGTAAAATGTGGGTTCCACGGGCCAGGCTGCCAGGGAGCAGGCCCCCTAGGGGCCATAGTGGTTGGAGTCCCTGGAGGTCACCCCATGCCTTCACAGCCGGAGTGGGGCAGGCCAGCTGACTGGGCCTCTCTCTGCAGCTGCTGCAGTTCGAGCCTACCCAGCGCCTGGGCGTGGGAGAAGGTGGTGTCAGCAAACTCAAGTCCCATCCCTTTTTCAGTACCATCCAGTGGAGCAAACTGGTGGGGTAAGAGGGTAGAGCGGGTGACGGAAGCAGCTGGCCTGGTCTGGATCGCCTCTCCTCCTTGCCTGACACCCAGGGCTGGCCCTCTATCAGCGGGCTTCGGGCGAGGAATGGAGGGCACTGCCTGTCCTACTGGGCTCCCACTGGGACCTCAGAATTATGGCCACCACCCAGGAAGGGTCAGCTCCTGGAAAAGCTGGAGGTGGGGGCAGTCAAGGCTTGCCCTGCTAAGCAGCTTGAACCTTCCACCCATCAGTCAACAGACCCGTTGAGCATGTGGACTCACCATGTTAAAGGCTGCCTTCTGTGGCACTGGCGCTGAGCTCTTGACCACCTGCTGCACCCTACTGTGAGGTGCTGTGACTCACTCACTGCCATGTTGTGCCCTACTCAGGACATCTCTGGAGACACATCTCAGGACACTGATCCACTGGCTCAGTGGACCCAAACCAGACTGTCCTGGCTAGTCCTCTTAGTCACACAATGAGTGGGCCTCTTCCACCAGAAGCTGTTACTGCAGCTGGGGAGGCTCAGAAGCAAGGATGCCATCTGTAGTGTGGGGAGGGATGAGGTAGGGGACAGGAAGACCCCCCCATTCCTGACCATGCCCCCTATCTTGCGATTTCAGACTCGGGAGAGCAAAAGGGAGGGGAAGAAAATAAGAGGAATGGGGGGAGGAAGGAATGCACAGCTCTGCCCCTTAGAGCAAGTCTGAAACCAGAATCAAGAGCCCTCCTCCCCAGTGGGGCCAGCTGTGTGGGGGGAGGGGGGCAGCCTGCCCCAGGGGTACAAGAGGACAGCAATTCATTCAGCCTCCAGGCCAAAGCAGCTGAGACAAGGTGTGCCCATCAGGATCCCCTCTCAGGCTTTGGCTGTTTACCATGTCACTGCCTACTGTGACTTCATGTCCTTTTGGGATAAGAAACCACAAAACGTATGGAACAACTATCCATGGCTCTTAGCCAGAAATGTCTTGCTTCTGGTCTCTGAAAAACTGGGGTGAGTGGTTGTCCCAAAGACAATCGCCCCCAGTTTGGGGGCTCCTCTCAGGGTTCACCCTGTCACCGGGGTGTGGGACCTGGGAAACTTCCACTAGACTTTTGCCCCCAGCTCCTCCCTGCCAGCATCCCAGTCACCACCAGGTGGCGCTTCCTACATGGTCCACCTGTCTGGCTCTGAAGGCCCAATTCTGTCAGGCCAGACTCCTGTCACTCATGGTGGGGAGACCTGACTTCCTCGGGCTCTTCAGGAGACTGAGACAGAGAGGACAAGCGAAAGCGCAGCCTGTGTATGACTCTCCGCGGTTCACATCCTGCCTCTCCCTGGGGTTTACCTAGTCCCAATAAAGCCTGCTCTGGTCTATGGTGTTCTTGCTTCTTCCATGCAATGACCGCGGCTCACTGGGGCAGTTTGGAAGGCTCCCCCATAGACGCTCCAGAGTGAAGTCAAGAGTGAGCTTGGGGGCTGCCAGGAAGTAGGATGCAGGGCTGGTGGTGAGCAGCATGCCACCTGTGCCCTGGGCCTCAGGGGAAGTGGTGAGGTCAGGAGGAGGACTAGGCTCTGTGGGGAAGAGGATGAAGCAGCCTTGGAAGAGGCTCATGGTGCCTGGGGGAGTCCCAGTTGCATCCTCACAGTGACCCCTTGCAACAGAAGGCAGGTCCTGAGAAAACTGAAGCTCAAAGAGGTTAAGGACACCTAGCCAGAGTTGCAAGTTAGTGTTCCTTCTGCTACTCTCCCTACGTCAGACTGGACCACTTCCAACCACTGCTTCATGAAACACAAGTCACTTCTGGAACTTCTGTGCTTCACCCAACACTACATGTCTGGTACCTTGTTGGGCCCTGAGTTTAGAATACTGTGGGTCCCAGCTCTTACAGTCGACCTCCTTTCGATAGAATGGAGCAAGCAATGCCTATTTTGCAGGTTTACCAGACAAATTAAAGCTTCTAACACCAAGTCCTGTTCTTCCTTTCATTCAACCTAATTTGTTTTTCTATCTACTAGGGCTCTAGTTCTACCCTCTGGGACCCACTTCCCTCCCGTGAGACCTTCAGAGGGATGGCCTCACTGCAAGAGAGCTCAGCAGACAGGGACTGTGGAAAGGCAAGGCTGTGTTTAAGCCTGGAATCCATCACACCTGCCACTTGCAGTCTAGGTTAGCTACCAACCCTGTATACTCACCCTCACTGACCACTGCTCCTAGGTGGTCAACTCTCACCTGTTCATGTGTATTGACCTTGAGCATCTTGGTACATGAGGTAATCAAATCCAAATGAAATGAGATGCTCCCACCCCTCCCAAATCCATCACTGAAATAATGTAAGCCCCCACAAAAAATGCAAGTCTACTGGTGTTTTGAAAGGGCTTCATAAAGATGGTGACCCCAAATTCTCTAGAGTATGGCCTGACGGGCTCAAGGAAGCTGGGGCACTAAAAGACTATGATGCTTTTGAAAACTTAAAAAAAAATAAAATCCTAAGCCCAACCATCTGTATGGACCCCTCCTCTCAGTCAAGGGCATTCCAAAGTTAACCTGAAAAGCTAGTTCGGGCCATGGTGGGAAGAAGCCAGCCATGCCTCATTATACCCTAAAACAGGCTCCTTAAGTCTGATGAGAAGCATTTACAATCTATTTTCTCTGAAGCCTGCTGGCTGGAGGCTTCATCTGCGTAAAACCTTGGTCTCCACAACTTACTGTAACCCAGACATTACTTTCTATTGATTCCAGGTCTTTAGATAGTAACTCTTTCAATAAATTGCCAATCAGAAAATCTTTGATTCTGCCTATGACAACACCCCTAGGCCTTGAGCTGTCCTCCCTCTACAGACCAAACCACTGTACATCTTACATGTATTTGACTGGTGTCTTATGTCTCACTAAAATGTATTAAATGTGTAAAACTAAGTTGGAGCCAGACCACCTTGAACACATGTTCTCAGGATCTCCTAAAGGCAGTGTCACAGACCATCAGTCACTCACATTTGGCTCAGAATAAATCTCGTCAAATATTTTACAGAGGTTGACTCTTTTTGGCAACACTTTCCTGGCTGGCAGTCAGGATTCTACCTTCTGTCAAATTAGGACAGTGTTAACTTCCACATAAGGGATTTCTGATTCCACAAGGTAAGCAACAGGACCTTAAGTAGTTTTCAATGATGTCAGTGCAACAGTACTGGGGACTTGTACCACCTCGGTAGCCAAAAGGAACACAGATACAGGAACCCTGTTTGAGAACATCTGCCCTTTAATTTGCATTTAAAATCAGTTTCTTTAAATACTTTAGTTACAAGTTCTGAATAGTGAAGACAGAGTAGTAGATGCTGCAGGCACTCAGTATTGGCTCCCACCCCTTCCCCCCCCCCCCCCCCCCAGGCCTCACTTCTTGGCTCAAGATACAAAAGGGCACTCTCTACTGGCCCTGGTGTCAAATGTCAGCAGCCTCAGGCCTGGATGCGGTTGGATACAAAGCCATGAATCCCAGTAGCTTTCATTCGCATTTAACCATGCTCCAAGGAATTCCAATGATTGTGCCCAGATCCAAGGGCAACACACCTTAGAAATGACCTCATCCATTTCACTACTATGTACTAACACCCTCAGGGTGGTTTCCTACCCCAGTCCATGTCCTCCAGATCTGTGTCCTGCAGAGGAAGAGACAAGGCCCCACTATAACGCAGGAAGGAATAAGAACTGCCTCCTCAGCCCATGTGCTTACAGCAACTTAATTGAAAAGCTCAAGTCAATCTGAGTCAGTCTAGAGGAGACCTCCCTTCCCTAGTCTCTACTAGGCTCCCGCCCTTCCTCGGGACCACGCTCGGTCCCACTGCCATGATGTGCTAGAATCTGCTCTAAGTAAGAACAAGGTGCTAGAATGAGGCCCAGCAACCAGGAAAGGGTTTGGAAAGGGTTGCTACAGCCCCAGCTGTGTGAGATTGTGCCAAGACGAGTCTTCCTGGTGTAAGCCTATGATGGAGAGCGTCGGCCTGGGCTCTCCTATGGTGATTACAACACGTGACCTCAGGGGACCTCTGCCCTCTCCTCCCACTCACACACCCAGATCCCCTGGCCTGTGCTTCCTGGAAGAGGTAGAAGAGGCATCTTGAAGTCAATGACAACGGAGAATGAAGGTGCCACTGAAGAAGCAAAGCAGCACCTCTTTGCCTGTGTTCAATCCCTCCACACAAGTGGAATCAAGGGAGAATGTGCACAGCCAGGACAGAGGCTGCTCTGAGCTTGGGAGGCACAGCATCCTCCTAAACATCTCTGCAGAACAAACTTTCAAAAGATAGGAACTTAATAACATGGTCCCCGGGGGTTTCTCTATAGTATACCAGCACTAGGTAGAAGCAAAATCATCTCTGCGGAGGGTTGATGGAAGAAAGGCAGGAATATGGATGAGCATCCATTAAGGCTCTCTCTCTCAAGCCTAAGGAATTAAGATATTCGAGGGTATGAGACAGGTGCAGAGAGGGAGAGAGCCTGGCAGGAACACCAAGAAAAGACCTGTGACTGCTGGTTACATAGTGCTCTGCTTCCTTGCTTGAGGCCAACAGCATGTGCCTGCCTGTCACCAGGCTAACCCGGGACCCATGACGGGACAGGGAGAAGACTGATTTTCAGTTCCTGCATGATCAATTTATAGGGTGTGTGGGTTCCTCCTAAAGATCCAGGAGGAGGACTCTGGGATCCTCTACCGCTGCCTTGATTTTGCGGAGGAAAGTCACAGCCTCTCTGCCGTCAATCAGCCGGTGGTCATAGGTCAGTGCCACATACATCATGGGCCGCACCTCCACCTACAGAGAGGAAAGGTCAAGAGGTTTGTCCCCAGCAAGCCACAGCCAGCCTTGCTGAAGGAGGAGATTTAGCACGGCCCATAAGAAAGTTCCTATTTCCAGAGCCTTTCCTATTGATGTTGCCTCTGCATATTTACAGTATTTTCAAAGACCAGGCCTTACCCTCAGTGCAAAGCTTCCCCACTCAGAAACAAAGTTTGCCAAGAAAACTGTCCTCTCACAACTGTCTTTTATTTTTTAAAAACATACTCTGCCCTCTAATGCATCTGCTGCCTACGAGGAAAGTCTTCCCTTCAGTTCTGGCTGCCTGTACTTGCTTCTCTGGCGTTAGAATTAAAAAAAAAAAAAAAAAATTAAGCTGGGGTCTACAAATTCTGGAATTGTATGTGTAGTTGGGTGTGTGGGCATTTTCCAGGAAGATCTACGGATTTTGGTTTCACACAGGAGTCAGTAACCCAAAAAGATTCTAAACACAGGAGTTCCCAGAAAGCTTTTGATATCAACATATCTTCTAAGGGCCAGCTCAAGCCCCTTTAATACTTAATTCTCTGAACTCCTGGGAAACTTCCAAGCTTTATCATACAACTTGCCAGCTCGTAGACTGACATGCATAAATGTCATCTGTTTCCCAGGGGCAAGGGACCATGTCTCCAACTATATCCCCCACTCCATACAAGCAAACAAGCCTTCTCAGCTCAGTGGTTCTCAAACCTGAATATGCATCAGGATCATCTGCACTTCTTCTTTAAGTCTGGGATGGGGTCTAAGAATACGCATCTCTAACAAGGTCCCAGATGATATTGATCCAGACCACAATTTGATAATCAGTGCCTTAGCTATTAGAAACTAAGAAATGGAACTTAGGCCTAGAATTATAGTTAATGTTTTGCAATTAGCATTTAGTTGGATTTCCCCTTCATCAAGACCTAGCCACTAGAACCTTAGAAGTGAGTTCCTACCTTGCCTCCTACAGCCACTGGCCTGTCAAAGATGCCATGCATCCCCAGGATGGCAGACTGAGGGGGGTTGATAATGGGTGTTCCAAAGAGCGAGCCAAAAACGCCTCCATTGCTAATGGTGAAGGTACCGCCATCCATATCTTCAATGGCAAGTTCATTCTTTCGGGCCTAAAAACAGATTTCGTCATTGAAATATTAAGCCAACCCAGCTTCCTTCATCTAAAGTCAGTCCATAATCCCAGCACTTTGGGAGGCTGAGGCAGGAGAACTGCTTGAGGCCAGTTCAAGGTCAACCTGGGCAACACAGTGAGACCCCACCTCTACAAAAAACTTTATTAGCTAGGCATGGTGGTGCACACCTGTAGTCCCAGATACTCAGGAAGCTGGGGCAGGAGAATCGCTTGAGCCCAGGAGTGCAAGGCTGCAGTAAGCTATGACTCTACCACTCTACTCCAGCCTGGGCAACACAGTGAGACCCTGCCTCTAAAAACAAAAAAGCAAAGGAAGTCCAGAAAGCTTGTATCATGAGATTGATGGCACAAGCGCCAGCCTCCGTGTGACAGTTTGTTGGGCTGAGGTGTCTATGACCAGGGCTCCACCAGAGAAAAGGCACAACTTCATAGAGCTGAAGACTTCAAAGAAGATCTTTCCTAGCAGGTCTCATCTGATGAGATTTCAGTTACCAGAGCGCGGTGAACTCCACCAGATAGATAAAATACTTAGCTCTCATGGGCCACTGCTTTTCTCAGGGGCTATGCACTTGACGTTCCATGAGCACTGCTCGCTGGCGAGCCCAGCCTTCCGAAGGCTCTTTTCCCTCGCCTGCTCAGCAGCTTGTATACATCTTTCTACTTTACCTTCTCTCCCAGTTCAGTGATGGTCCGTTCAATATCTGCATAATTCATAGCTTCCACATTCCTGATGACTGGAACCACCAGACCCTGAAGAGGGTGAAGAGCTGTTTTCAGTTGCAAATTAACATTACCTTTTATAGTTACAACTCCCTTGATTCAACCAGTGGTATCCCCTCCCTAGAATACCTTCATTACTCAATGTGATTAACAGAAAGTCTTAAGATAAAAGAATGTGGCATGGTTTAAAAGAAAAAAAGTTACTAACTCCTTCCTAAAAACACAGAATTAAAGAAATGATTTCTCTTGTGTGATCTCCTTCTTCACACAGATAAGGTGAGGGTCTAAGACCAGCGTTCCCCATCTCCTGCCCCAACATACCCGTGGGGTGGCCACTGCAACACTGATGTCAATATAATCCCTATACACCACCTCTTTGGTTGTATCGTCAATCACTATGAGAGAGAAAATACATGTTACACACAACTCCCCAGGCAGGCCAAGGCTAATGAGGTAATATCTGCATTAACAGAGTAAAAATCTGCAGAGCTTGATACAGTGTGGGCGGACCAACCACCATGAACACCATTGCATTATGCAAGGCAGCTGGCATTCCACTTACTCCATCCCAACCAAGCATAGTATCTCCCAAGTCCCCTGACTGCGCCTGGGCAGAGGAGCATCCATTTCTTTGGCAGCCCTAAGAAGGGCTCAACACACTGGCTTACATAGGATAGGTATGCACTAAATTCTCGTTAAGTAGCTCTATTCAAGCTCTGCCTTTGCAGAGAATGACTAACGTTAACAAATGTTCCAAAAAAGGGCAAATTCGGAAAGGAAAAGGGGTACAGAGATGCTACACATTCTCTGCTTCCGACTCTCAACAAGAGTAAGAGGGGAGATCCAAGAGTAAGTGGGGTGATCTGGCTTTGAAATATGCTACCTTGAGAGATGGCAAACCAGCATCTGAAAATGTACACCTAGCACTAATGGGAAAATAAAGGCTTGGGAATCATTTCCACAGAAAGTCCACGTTGTATTGTTAGATAAGACATCCGGAGGAAGCATGTAACGTGAAAAAAGAGGCCATGAGAACTTTTGAGAGCCGCCTACATGTGTGGGCAAGCAGAAGGGGGCCACTGAAAAAGACAGTCAGTCAGGGAGGCATAAGAAGAATGGGAAAAACAAGACGAGGTATACATATGGGCAAAACAAAGTTGGCCTTCTACCTCCTTAGAGCACACTATTCAACAGGAGGGACTAGGGCTTCTGCTTCTAGACCTTTAGGGCCCCTGACATTGCTGAGGATGGCAAAAGTATCACTGCCCCCTCTCCAATCTCCCAAGGAACAGAGAAGTGTGTCAACAGGAAAGCAAAGTGCTTGTTAAGTCCACACTACAATGACATAGGTGAGTAAAAAGGAAAGAAAATGAGCACCAAGTCCATCAAAGAGAGGCCAAGCCCAAACTCCAGTGAGGCCCATCGACCTGAGATCGAAGGTCAGCCAGGAGCCTACACCAAGTGTGGAAGTCAGGCCCCAAGGTAACAGGGCCTGTGGAGCTGGGGAAGGGGAGGAAGCCAGAACACGAGCTTCCACCTTGATAGGAGACAGCCTGGAGAACTGGGCTATCCCAGAACTGCTTGCTGCCTGAGCAGCTGCCAAGCAGTACACTGGGAAGAGAAACTGTTCTGCCCAGCTGGTGGGGAGAAAGTAATCATGATGCTGCTTCAAGGAAGTGAACCAAGAAATCCCTGGGGAAGATACCCATATTTCTACAGGTAGCAAATAAAAAGCCTTGGTCTGTTGATCCTCTGCATGTGGGAGCAGGTCTGTGCTCATACACCTACCTTCCAGGACCTCTCTGATTCTGGCCACAAGCAACTCACCTGCATTTACAACAGGCTGTTCCTGCAAGGCAAAGGCTGAGGCCTTCACAAATGCCGACATGAAGCCTAGTTTGAGGTTATGTTTCTTCAAAAAAGCCTCTTTGTGCCGAGCCCTCATCTCCTGGATGTTACTGTGAAAACATTACAAAACAAACTGACCACAAAGCCTGTATTTTGACTTTCACACAGGTTTCTCACTCCATATACACAATCAGGTGAGAGCTTTTCCCTCACTCTGGACCATTACCTTAGTTCAAGTTTTGAAATAGTCTACCTGAGGTTAACACAGTAACTCTGTTCTTTTACAAAGAAATATAAAGGAATCAGGCCCAATCTGTCTTTAAGGTGGGTTAAGCTCTTTACAGCGCTCCTTCATGGTCTAGAAGTCAGATTTCAGTGACACATCATATGAACAAGAGATCACACAGCACACCAACATCCTTCCCCTGAATAACTGAGCTATCCATCTTGAAAAAAAAATTGTTTTAAAGTATAAACAAAATCTACAAAATAAGCAATATTCTTATTTATTGTTAGAATACAAAAAAAAAAAAAACCCACTAAATCTGAGTATAACTCCCATGTGATACTCCTCGTATCTCTTGATTAGTGGAGACTAAAATAAACACTTCACAGGTACACGAGGCTCCATGTGGGAAAAAGCAGTCATGACTATGCACGGAAGGGTGTAACCCAGTGTTCTTTCAGACTCATAGAAAGTCATATTCATTCTTCATCTTTCCAGAGTTAGCAGTTCCATCCACTTATTCTTTCAAACAGGCACTAACACCTACTACATGTGAGGGTCAGGGCCAGGCACCAAGATACAAAGCTAATTAAGACATAGCTCTTGCCCTTAAGATTAGTTTAATGGCTGTGATTTCTTGGTATTCAGAAGAGTGGCCACCTGTGGTTTAGGCTGCTCCCCTTCAGATGAAGTAGCAAGTCTTCTGAAAAGCCTTTACAACATGAACAGCCTTTATTCTCTTGGGACTGGTTTTTTTCAAAGACACATTGCAGAGTTAGTGGGAAATGGCTTTCCCATCACTTTGCCGCAGAAACCTCAGTATTTATTGGAATGCAATAATGCAGTTCTACGATGAAAATTGAATTTAACTTTATCTCAGGGCCAAATGCTCGGTTCTCCCTTTCTCCCTCTAATGGCCTAATTAGACATTAGCATGAAAGGTAAGATGTGGTACAATTTTAACAGCCTCCTTCAAATCTTTTGTTTTTGAAAAAGGAAGTTTTTCCAAGGGGGACTGATTGGGTTTAAAATGCTTGTTTTCCTGATTCTAACCTTATTTAGTGCTAGGATTACCACCCTAAAGACATTACTGGTTCCCAAGACACAAGAGCTGCAGAAGAGGGAAAGAGATGTGATAAACATCTCTGCTCTCAAACCTGCCCAAATGTTATTGTCTGGTCATTAAGTAGTTTCTATTTCAGAGCTCTGCCCTTGGAGGCAAAGGCTGGGACAATAGGGAAAGGGAGAAGGTCTCAGAAAGGTCCCTTATGGGTTAGCTGATCAGCACAAGACCCAAAGGGCACTCGATCTAAACCAAATTAGGCTGCAGCAAGACTGCAAGCCATTGTTAAGTGACACCTTGATTAGCTGCTGAAAGGAGATCCAGCTATTATGCTTACTTTCCAATCAAAGCTGTTGGGCCAACTGCATCTTTCAGGGACACAAATATTTACATGTTTTGTCTTAAGAAATTGGGTAGAATTTCAAAGTCCAATTCAATTTGTGTACAATTTGGCCCTAATGCACTGAAACATAAGCTGCAGCCTTTGTGATTCATTAGTCAAGGTCCTTCCCCTACATCCTATGAACAAGAGAGAAAGAAATCTTTGGCTTCAATGTCATCCAGTCTCTTCAGAAAGTTTCCCAATAGAATGGATGACATCCAGTAAAACAGGTCACAGAGCCCTACTCTAAACAATACCACAGCACACTATCAAGAAAACATCCCTTCTCCCTATTTTTCAAAGCCTTTCCAAAGAAAAGCAAATTTCTCTAATGAAAAGTAGATATGCAGACTAAACCCTCAGGACAAAAAGAAACAAAGAGATGACCTGAGACTTGATTTGCTTCCTGACTTAAATATAAACTCCTACCCTGGCATTCAAAACATTCTGAAATAAGGATCCAACCTTCTTTACCATTCTTTGCTATACATAATCCTCACAACAGAAATGATTTTTGACAATTTCTCAAATGTGTCTTCTACTTTCCCATCTCATGGTCTACACTGTTAACATCGTCTGGAATGACCTTTCTCCACAAGGCTGACAAAATGCTAGCCATTCTTGAAGACCTGTTTAAAAATTCTTTTCTGGCCAGGCATGGTGGTTCATGCCTATAATTCCAGTGGGAGACCAAGGCAGGAGGATGGCCTGACCCTAGAAGTTCAGGAGACCAGCCTGGGCAACATAGCAAGACCTTGTCTCTACAAAAACTAAAAAAATTGGCCAAGCCTGGTGGCACACGCCTGTGTTCCCAGTGGTCCCAGTCATTTGGGAGGCTGAGGCAGGAGGATCACTTGAGCCTCCCAAGTAGCTGAGACTATAGGTCCACACCACCGTACCTGATTTTATTTTATTTTTTTTTGAGATAGAGTCTCATTCTGTTGCCCAGGCTGGAGTGCAGTGGCACAATCTCTGCCACTGCAACCTCCTCCTGAGTTCAAGCAATTCTCGTGCCTCAGCCTTCCCATTAGCTGGGATTATAGGCACGCGCCACCATGCCTGGGTAATTTCTGTATTTTTACTAGAGGCAGAGTTTCACCATGTTGGCCAGGCTGGTCTCGAACTCCTGGCCTGGCCTCATGTGATCCAACCACCTCAGTCTCCCAAAGTGTTGGGATAACAAGTGCGAGCCACTGCACCCAGCCCTCACTTGGCTAATTTTTAAATTTTATGTAGACACAGTCTCGCTATGTTGCCCAGGGTGGTTTCCAACTCCTAAGCTCAAGCGATCCTCCTTCCTTGTCCTCCCAAAGCTCTGGGATTACAGGCATGAGCCATGGCGCCCAGTCTATAACCCCACTGAATTCCACAGTACAGTACTCTGTACACAGTACACACTCAAACATGTTTGTCAAATTTCTCTTCCTGACAGTGCTGATACCTGAACACATCAAAATCTTGAAGAAAACAGGTGAGTCAACAATTAACTCACTACAGAAATGGGCATACCCAGTGAATTAGTACCTTTGGTTAACATTCTAAGGTTAGTTAAAAACACAACTTGTTTTCCATTTCACTATCAAAGCTGGGTAAAATGAAAGACAAGCCTAGCCTATCTTTGCCTTTTCATCTACCCGATTCTGAATCACTTAGGAAAACATGTAAGGAGCAACCCCTGTGTAAAAGAAGTAGGGTGTGGTGCCCAGGCTCTCGGCATGCCGTCAAGGCTTCTCCATCCCGAGTGGGAGACCTTTGCATAAACCACGTTGGCCTGGTTGTCCCATCTCTGTTTGGCAACCTGACACTAGTCAGAGTGTACAACTACGACTACTCTCATTTATCAGAAATCACAAGATTCAGGTTTAAAAGTCTAAAATGCTAAGTAGTTGGGTTTTTCTTGAGACAGGGTGTCTCAGTCTGTCACCCAGGCTGGGGTGCAGTGACATGATCTCAGCTCACTGTACCCTCAACCTCCTGGGCTCAAACGATCCTCCCATCTCAGCCCCCCAAGTAGCACCACCACACTTGGCTAATTTTTGTATTTTTTGTCGAGGTGGGGTTTCACCTTGTTACCCAGCTGGTCTTGAACTCCTGGACTCAAGCAATCTGCCTGCCTCGGCCTCCCAAAGTGCCAGGATTATAGGTGTGAACCACTACACCTAGCCAAGGCTAAGGTTAAGGTCATGGAGAAGGCAGGCATAGTATCAGGAAAGCCAATTAGAGAAGAAGCCAGTGGGTCGCTCTGTGAAAGTTAACAATAAACAGGCCGGGCGCAGTGGCTCATGACTGTAATCCCAGCACTTTGGGAGGCTGAGGTGGGTGGATCACAAGGTTAGGAGATCGAGACCATCCTGGCTAACATGGTGAAACCCCATCTCTACTAAAAAAATACAAAAAATTAGCCGGGCGTGGTGGCAGGCGCCTGTAGTCTCAGCTACTCAGGAGGCTGAGGCAGGACAATGGCGTGAACCTGGGAGGTGGAGCTTGCAGTGAGAGGAGATCGCCCCACTGCACTCTGGCCTGGGAGACAGTGAGACTCCGTCTCAAAAAACAAAACAACAACAAAAAAAACAATAAACAAAGCAAAGAAATACCTCTTCCCTGACAAGTTAAGTTTTAGAATCAGCACTAGATAAGGAGATAAGGAAAGGGGCAAGTTCGAGTGTTCTCTAACAAAAAAGGGCCTAGGGGATAACAGGGGCTAGAGACACTACCTCATGTCAATCTCATTAAAAGTTGTCAGCATTGCACATGTATTCTGGGCCTCCTTCAGACGCTGAGCAATGCGCTGCCGCATCCTGTTCATTTTCTCCTGAAAGCGAGAGTGGAACAAGCATTGACAATCTGATCTCTCTGGGTCAAGCATTCCCCGTGTAGTCAGAAAGAACATAGCCTGCCACGAGTGGATGGCCAAGGGCTATAGTACCTAAGTAAAACAAGAGCTCCAGGCTTCCCTTTCCTGTAGTGGCCCTTTCTCCTCCAAGCAAAAACATGCAAACACAGGCGAAAACTACTCACTCAGATGTGCCTGAAGCTTGACCAAGAATGAAGGCTCAGAAATGGTGATTTAAAAACCAAAACCAATTTATGAAAGAATGTAGTGTAGTGTAGTCTAGCCAACATAAGAATCATAAGAAAAAGGGCACTTTCTATTGCTAAAGACTTGCATGACAATAGCTATTTGTGGAACAGAACCTCATAAGCAACAAACTTTTGAGGCTATCATATTTTTAGGAAGTATTCTCAGGCAGAGGAACCACACTCTTGACCATACTTCCTTGAGGTTTTATGTCTGCACCTGACAGCTATTGCTACTGAGTATTATCCCTTAGCTACAGCTAAGTATCCCGGAAGTATAGGAATAGAGCTCACTAAACCACCTCTCTGAAGTGTGTGACATCGTGGGAGGAAGGGGGTGAGTTACTAAGCTACCATCCCCTACAAATATTTAACTTACCCAAGGCTTTCACTGAGCATAATATAGCAGGAAAGCCACTGAACAAGTGTTCAGAAGACCTCGGGTTCTAGTTCTATCATTTGATGGTGATGTGACTGTGAAGAAGTTATATTCTAAACTCCCTTTGTCAAGGTTGAGGGAATGAGCTGCCAGCCATTCAAAGGTAGGCACCACCACACCCATACTCCACTAATCTCAACACTGCCCCCTGCCTCTTTCCTGGAAGTGGTCCGCAGAGGCTTACCCGATGTTCTGAACGCAGACCTTTGCCAGCTCCTGGCTCAGCTAGTGGTGGGGCAGCAGTGGGTTTCACTGCAGACACTGAAAATGAAGAGAGGATAAAGTGGCATCAGACAAAGAAAGAAACATCTACTGAGTTTGTGCCAGTGCTTTCATATGTCCTGTTACTTAACCTTCAAGATATTCTGAGGTGTATTAGTATCACTCCAACTTCACAGATGAATAATCTGTTCAGATAAATTAAGTGACTAGCCTAAAGACACACAGCTAGTAACAGAAAGCTGAGATGCAAAACAGAACTTCGGATACAAAGTCGAGAATTCTTTCTACAAGGCAGTCAACCTGGCCTGTTCAGAACCATGATTAGTCTTAGAGTTTACCCTGAGGCAACATATTAGACGAGATGTTCCCCCACATGACACGTGGGAGTTGGAAGCCTACCAGGTTTGCTAGAAGGAGGTTGTGAGGGTGAGGGCACTGGTGGCATCTGAGTGGGTATGGGTGCTGCAGGGGGAGGAACTGGCACTGCTGTAGGTTCTGCCTTTGGGGCTGCAGCAGCAGGAGCTTCGGCCGGTTTGGCCTTAGCAGGAGCAGCTGAAAAACAAGAAAAGTAGATGCCACTGGCACTATCTGAAATGGAAAGCAACCAAATCACAGCTACTAAGCCAAATTTAGTGGCAAAAACTCTAGCTTCAATCAAGTAACAAATGTCTACTGGGTATTGGCAATATGCAAGGCACTATGAGACACACACACAATGACATAAGGCACTATTCTCTATTCCTCAGGGTCCCTGAATGTCCATCAGATAACTGGCTCAATTTAGCTCCCTCCTCGATTTCACAGGTTTCTACTGAATAAATTCAGCAAGTACTTTCAAAGCACCTACCAAGCCCAAGAAAATGTAAACTTCCAAGAGAAAAAAAAGTGTCTAGGCAATTTAAAATATTGAAATGCATACATAAACGTATTTCTAATTACTGATACTCTCCATCCTCTATTCTAACATTATATATGCAAGAATACTAAAAAATAGGCTGGGTGCAGTTGCTCACGTCTGTAATCCCAGCACTTTGGGAGACCAAGGCAGGTGGATCACGAGGTCAACAGATCAAAACCATCCTGGCCAACATGGTGAAACCCCGTCCCTACTAATACAAAAATTAGCTGTGCGTGGTGGCACGCACCTGTAGTCCCAGCTACTCAGCAGGCTGAGGCAAGAGAATCACTTGAACTCTGGAGGCAGAGGTTGCAGTGAGTCAAGATCAGGCCACTGCACTCCTGCCTGGGCAACAGAGCAAGACTCCATCTCAAACAAAAAAAAAAAAAAAAAAAAAAAAAAAAAGAAATTAAAAAAAAAAAAATTCATCGAGGGCTGACTTAGGCTTAAAAAAGCGCTTCATCCAGGATGACTCATAAATCACTGAGGTGGCCAAGTAATAATCTCACAACTTTAAATGAAATGTTTGTTTCTATTTTTCACCCATCTGGACATTACATCCAGGGTTAGTGCTAAGACAAACTTCTGCAACAGGAGGACTACCCTTATTTCCTAGCCTTCTACCATACATGTTTTCTACTCCGAGCTTCTGGTCTTGCCTGATTAACCTCAATCATGTGGTCGATCTGCATTATTAGTGTAACAATGAAAAAGAAATAGACATTTGTGACTCGTTGGTCTACGAGTATGATTCTCGCTTAGGAAAAAGAAATAGACATTTTAGTGGTTATAAAATTTCACTAAGAGTCAGATAAACAGTTATTAATCTCTAATCCTATCAGGTCTAGTACAAATTATTTTGTTTCTCATTTCTTCCCAAAAGAAATACCAACCCTTCCTAGAGATATGAGAGAATAGATGTGATAAGAAACAACACTGAATTCCCCATAATAGACAACGAGCATTTCCTTTGAGCATTACGTCAGCGCTCAGAAAGTTCTGAAGCATTTCAGATTTTGGATTTTCAGTTTTGGAGCATTTCAGATTTTGAGTTTTCAGATTAGGTATGCTCAATCTGTGTATCTGTAAGAAAAGGTTCAGTTTCTCAGCTCCTGCTAAGAAACACCCATGGAAAGAACAGAGTATGAGGTTTATTTTTTTAAAAATAAACTTTTCTTCTAGAATTTGACATTTAAAGTTCACACTATATATAAATTTACCCCTTATTCCCTCAACTAAGGGCAGCTGGAATGACAGAGTCTTTGACATATCAGGGAATTAGCACATTATGCTCAGTCCCAATCCCAAGAGGGAACACTGGAGACCTTGAGCACCAGGAGAACTTCTTTACCACCAGTTTTCCTGAGTGTGAAAAGCGGAGTGCCTCCTTCGACTTTTCCCCCATCAGGTACCAAAAGAGCTTCAATCACGCCATTTGCTGGTGATGGAACCTGCACAGATGTCTGGAAGAGGAAGACAGATGGAGGAAGTCCAAATGTTTATCCAGCATTAGAAAATTAGCTGTATAGAATCTCCAACGAAGCCGGGCACGGTGGTTCATGCCTGTAGTCCCAGTACACTGGGAGGCCAAGGCAGGTGGATCACTTGAGGTCAGGAGTTCAAGACCAGCCTGGCCAACATGGTGAAACCCTATCTCTACTAAAAACTACAAAAATGTAATCCCAGCTACTTGGGAGGCTGAGGCAGGAAAATCGCTTGAACCTGGCAGGTGAAGCCAGTATCGCACCATTATACTCCAGCCTGGGTGACAGAGCGAAACGCCGTCTCAAAACAACAACAATGAAAACCTCCAATGAGTCACAAGAGTGGTAACACAATATATAAGGCCCTGCACACAAACACCTAAGGCCACAATTTCAGAGCAAGGGTGATGACAAGTCAACGCTATTGTGAAGATTCACTCTTTCTGTCCTTTCTCAGAAACATTCAGGCAATATTCAGTTAATAGGTTTCCAAGTGATACAGGAAAAACTGGAAACAGCTTACTTACCCTCCTCACCCCATCACCACACACTACAAGACTAAAGCTACTAAATGAAGTACATAGTACACACACAGCAAACAATTTAAAGTTAAATGCAGGTCAGGTGCGGTGGCTCACGCCTGTAATCCCAACACTTTGGGAGGCAGAGGCAGGCAGATCACCTGAGGTCAGGAGTTTGAGACCAGCCTGGCGAAACCCTGTCTCTATAAGAAGTACAAAAATTAGCCGGGTGTGGTGGCATGCGCCTATAATCCCAGCTACTAGGGAGGCTGAGGCAGGAGAATCGCTTGAACCCGGGAGGTGGAGGTTGCAGTGAGCTGAAATCAGGCCACTGCACTCCAGTCTGGGCAACAGAGCAAGACTCTGTCTCAGAAAAAAAAAAAAAAGGAAGTTGGCCGGGCGCGGTGGCTCAAGCCTGTAATCCCAGCATCTTTGGGAGGGGCCGCAGACGGGCGATCACGCAGGTCAGGAGATCGTGAGACCAGCCTGGCTGGGCCGCAGAAACCCCGCTTCTACCAAAAAAAAATACAAGAAAAAATCCAGCCAGGCAAGGTGGCAGGCGCCTGTAGTCCCAGCTACCGGGAGGCTGAGGCAGGAGAATGGCGACTGGAGGCAGAGCTCGCAGTATTTGAGATCCGCCACTGCACTCCAGGCTGTAAGGCCTGGGCTAAGGTGAGCAAGACTCTTGTCTCAAAAAAATAAAGTTAAATGTAAAAAGTTTTTTTTTAAATTGAACAAATCCAATAATTTTACAACTGAGGTTAGAGCTAGTTAAAAATTATCTCTAAACAACGGTTAAGTCCCTGTTTCATTAGGTTAACTAAGGGAAGCCCATGAAAAACTGGTAATATAAGATAAGCCTACCTTGTCAGTTTCAATCTCACAAACCACTTCATCTTCTGCAACGGTATCTCCAACAGCTGAAAAGACAATCAAAGGCTACCTGTTAGCGGGGAGCCTCCAGTATGTTACAAGAACCCTTTCCTACAGGGCCAGCGGAAAGTACATATGTAAAGAAAAGGGCAGAGCTATAAATTCTACAACTATCCTTGGCGGAGGGGAGAATTTTAGAAAGCACTTAAACTTAAGAAGTGAGAGGAGCCAGGCACAGTGGCTCACGCCAACACTTTGTGGCAGGCCAAGGCGGGCAGATCACCTGAGGTCAGGAGTTTGAGACCAGCCTGACCAACATGGTGAAACCCCATCTCTACTAAAAATACAAAACACTTGGCCATGCGTGGTGGTGGGCACCTGTAATCCCAGCTACTCAGGAGGCTGAGGCAAGAGAATCACTTGAACCTGGGAGGTGGAGGCTGCAGTGAGCCGAGATCATACCACTGCACTCCAGGCTGGGAACAGAGTGAGACTCTGTCTCCAAAAAAAAAAAAAAAAACCCCAAACAAAAAGAAAAACAAGAGAGGAAACTAAATCTTACCTTTCTCCCACCTGACATCTCCCTCTGTGACAGATTCTGCAAATGCTGGGGTTTTGACTGTAACCAAGTCATCCTCTAGGAAAAATGCAAAAAAGAAAATCACAAGTAGTTCATTTTTCATTATTTTTCTTTAATTAAACTCAATTGTTGCTCTTCCCATAAAATTCCATTCCCAAGAAGGCAGGTACTTACTGCATACAGCTGTAGTTCTGAAGAAGCGAACACTGAAGACACTGTTGTTGTTAATGCTACAAAAGAAACACACGTTAACTCCTTTAGCAGGTGAACCACTCACACTTTAGTTAAGGCCCCATGGGTCACCTTTCCCTTAAACAGTGACTCCTGACCAGGGGTGTACATCAGTGTCACTTGGGGAGGAACCTTTTCAAAGTTCACATGTCTAGGCCTCTCCCCCAGGGATTCTGACTCAGCAGGTCTGGAGTAGAGCCTAATGACCCAGGTACCTTAGACGGTGAGCTCCCCAAGTACGCCCAGGCCCCTGTGTTGCAATGCAATGCCAGCTCTCACAAAACAGACTTACATTTGGTTCTTTAAAGAAAAAATAAGCACCTTGGTCCTTTGTAGACTGAAAGGACTTAGAATCTTGATTTGGTTTTTTGTTTTTTAAGAGACAGAGACTTGCTCTGTCACCCAGGCTGCAGTACAGTGGCATGATAATAGTTCACTGTAACCTCGAACTCCTGGACTTAAGGGATCCTCCCACCTCTGCCTCCCAAGTAACTGGGACTACAGGCACATGCCACCCAGCTAATTTTTTAAAATTACTCTTTGTAGACTACGGACTTCATTGCCCAGATGGGTCTCCAAGATCCTGCCCAAAGCGCTGGGATTACGAGAGTGAGTCACCATGTCCAGCCAGGTCTCTTTCTTAACTAAATCCAGAATAGATATATGGCTTGCCCAGGGTACAAGCCATTGTGCAAGGTATAATGGAATTTCTGCCCTCAAGATAACAGATTCAGATCAGATAAGGCAGCAAGATTAACAAGACTAACTCGGAAGTAAAACAAGGTGTTATGCCAAAAAAAACAAAACAAAAACCCCAAAACAAAAAAACCACACACAAACTCCATATGGTATCTCCTACTCGGTTCTCTTGCTAGAAAGCAGCACATCAATACATTCTGGACTCATTCAAAATGAACCTCAAAGACCAAGGCATTTACAAATATGGTCTTTACAGTAATAACAGAAACTGGAGAATGAACTCACCCTGTATGCACAAAGCCATTAACAGTGGTTACCTCTGAGGGGTGAGAGATGTAGACATACACGGTATCTCTGGTTATGTGTTGCACACTTACACCATTTGGGAGAAAGATTTGGATTGATGGGGACTTTCACTTTTTACACTTCAGGATTGTTTGAATATTCTACAACAAGCATTTTTATAATAGAAAAGTAAAATAGATTTAAGTTGCCTTTAGGTATTTTTACTTTTATAACGTCAAAATAACTGTAAGGTCTATGTATAACCAAGAAAAAAATGAAGATATTTAAAAACTACAGAATACAAAATGTTCTTCATATAGTCTGTAACCATGTAAAGTACATGCCTACAGGCAAGAACTAACAGGCAACATGCAAGTGCAGAGACTGCTCTGCAAGTCATCCAGGAACCCAGAGCGGTGACCACCACTACCAAGAGGCATTCGGGGGGGCTAGAGGACAAGGATAAAAAAGTCTTCTCATGGACACCCTTTCTACTTTTTGAATTTTTAACCATGTAAATATAATACTATTAAGTAAAAAC
This sequence comes from Papio anubis, assembly GCF_008728515.1. Lineage (NCBI taxonomy): Eukaryota > Metazoa > Chordata > Mammalia > Primates > Cercopithecidae > Papio > Papio anubis. The sequence goes on from NC_044982.1 coordinate 31,785,313, forward strand.
ATAAAACCAAAAATTGTTTTACAATAAAAGATTTCTTAAATAAAGTGGGTACCTTATTCACAGAAAAGGCACAACACACACAAAGATACTGGAATAGGGTGACATGATCAGGGGTGATCCCACACACAGTTTACTTTTTCCTCATTATTTACTTTCAAATATTTAGTGTATTTATGGTAGAGATTCATGATTGTCCCAATTTTCATTTAATTGCAGATGAGTAATACATTTTGAATATCTAAATAACTAGATGTTCACTGCAGGGTATTATAAATAGCAAAAAGAATACTTACAATGGGATCATACCACACAGTAGAAAATGAAATCATTTTGTAACCTGCTTTTTCCCACTTTTCATAGTGTGAACATCTGAACGTGCTACAGTTTAGCCAATCCCTTGCTCTTTGCCATTTTGAGATAAATCTGGTTATACCAGTTCTTTAGTATAGATTCCTAGAGATGGAACTGCTAGACGAAAAGGTACACACAGGCCAGGCCATGGCTCACGCCTGTAATCCCAGCACTTTGGGAGGCTGAGGAGGGCGGATCACCTGATGTCAGGAGTTAGAGATCGGCCTGGCCAACATGGTGAAACCCCATCTCTAGTAAAAATACAAAAATTAGCCAGGTGTGGTGGCGTGCGCCTGTAATCCCAGCTACCCAGGAGGCTGAGGCAGGAGAATTGCTGGAATCCGAGAGGCAGAGGCTGCAGTGAGCCGAGATCGCGCCACTGCACTCCAGCCTGGGCGATAGAGCAAGACTCTGTCTCAAAAAAAAAAGAAAAAAAGGTACACACATTCAAAGACTTATAACTATCAAAATGCCCTCCAAAATAACACAGGAATTCATATTTCTAGTACTGAGTGCAACATTTACTCAATTTAAAAAAACCAGCCAGGCACCGCAGCTCACGCCTGTATCCTCCACTTTGGGAGGCAAAGCAAGTGGATGGATTGCTTGAGCCCAGGAGTTTGACACCAGCCCGGGTATCATGGCAAAACAATCCTACCTCTACAAAACATACAAAAATCAGCCGGGCATGGTGGCACGTGCCTGTAGTCTCAGCTACTCAGGAGGCTGAGGTGAAAGGATCTCTTGAGCCCAGGAGGCTGAGGATGCAGTGAGCCAAGATCAGGCTACTACACTCCAGCCAAAGTGGCAGAGCAAGATCCTGTCTCAAAACAAACAACAACTCTCATTGTGATGTACAGTAAGCAGCTCATCCGCTGACCCCTTCACTTTGAGGATTCTCCCTGTAGAGAAAGCAACCTGACAGCTGTTGAACAGGTAAGTAGGGAGCATTCTCTTAGCATCACCACGGAAACATCTGGAATGCAAAGCAGCATTTAAGCAACATTCATATGCAGAAGTTAATCTGAAACACACATGGGTGGCCTTTCTCCAAACTCTGCATTATGCAGCAACAGCATTCCCTCCAAACTAGTCAGTCCCAGGACTCAACCAGTTTTAAGCTTTTACTGTTTTTAAAAATGAGTAACTATGCTACTGAGAGGATGCTCTCAATCTCCACAATAAATGTAACCTTGAGCCTTTCAGCTGCACTTACATCCAAATAGAGTATCTAGGAGCACCCTTCTATATCCCATAGAAAGAGGGTTCCAACTTAACTTTCATTACAATCTAAACACCTGTGGAGAGCGGGCACACTCCTAGTTCAACACCTGACAAGGAGCTGATGCTCAAGGAACATCACATGGGAAACGCGAACATCGAGGTTAGTCTAAGGACTCAACATAATCACCTCAATTTCTAGGTCTGGAGGCCAGTGAAGAATTCAGATGGTCAAATTTAGAACTTTATGTCTTAATAAATAACCCGTGGCCACATGTCTGTACTCCCCAATGATACTTACACAACCTTCCTGCTGTTAGGGTAACCTGGTCCCTGGCATAAGGAGACCCCTGCAAGAAACAAAATAACTCTTAACCAACAACGCTTATCTCACAAAGGATACATGCTGGGAATGGAAAAGAGGTCTGCTCACCCCCAATCCTGAGACAGAGCCGTTATATCAACAGCAACAAATATAATCTTTATCATAGAGTCCTGCTTCTCAAACTTTTCCAAAGTAGCCTTAGTGGCAGAGAGCAACTGGGTATGTGAGATTGAGTGGGAATGTGTTTGGCCGGGGAGGAAAGAGAAAAAATTTGATGGCACAGCCCAAAGTGATTATATAATCTCATTTTCCTTAAAAAGTCAGAACTTTTCATTATTCCTGTATGTTTTCATAATAAAATGTCTCTCGCCAAGTCTCCAAATACAACTGAAGCCTGAGAAAGAGAGGGGATGGCTTATACTGTGACTATACATAACCCAATTTGAGAAGCGAGGAGGATATTTGGTCCGGGTTTGAAAAGCCTGGGTTGGAAATCTTATCACCCGAACCCTAGTGGTAAAGATTTGGCTACTTTAGGTTCAGGGTCTCCAGCTTGCCCTAGGGCTGAGAAAATCATGTCCCCATCTTTCAGTGTATTGACTTCCCATGCCATTCTGAAGTCTTCCGCCCTGGTCACTCTCAACAAGGTGAAAGCCCCTTTCTGCCCACCAGCTGTCCTTATCAGAGTCAACTGCATTTCCCCAACTGATGACTAGTAACTACAGCTGCCTCTTCTGAATTCTTTCTTATGTCTTTTTTCTTTCAGATTAACAATTCTTTCTGAACCATAGGCTCAAGAGACACCAAATGAGAGCTAGCTCTCTCTTATGCCCACCTCCTCACAAACATCCCAACACAGGTAAGCCAGTCACCTCTATGTCCAGCAGCCAATGACTATGCAGTGCAAATTCTAAGCATGGTATGTTCTTGAACTAGACTAGCTGGTGCCCCACATTGATTTTGGAAACCTGGAGTCTAATTCAGAGTTCATCCTACAGCACATTTCATTTGTACAGCGCTTTAGGGTTTATAAAAAGCTTTCCCATAATGACTTCACTTTGATTTTACAGTCTCACAACTCTCTGAAGTGGAACGACTATCTGCCATTATTCCCATTTCATATAAGCAGGGCTTCTGGAGGTTAAGTGACTAGCCCAAGGTGAATCCCTGAGCCCAAATGCAAATCCCCAAATGCAAGGTTCTTTCCATTGTCCTGCCCACCTATAAAGTGGAGAAAATGTTCACGGACATTGTTCAGGGTTCCCACTTGAAAAATACATTTGTTATTGACAGTCCACTACAAGCTGACATTGTGCTAGGTGCCTTATGTTCTCATAACTCAGGATAAAGTCCACACACTTTACATGATCCTGTACTGTCCAGCCCACTCTATCTTTCCTGCCAGACAGGCTTCTTCCCATGTCTATCACTGGTCAAGTCCTTTCCTGTCTGAAAACCTTTGCACAAGCAATTCCCTTTGCCTGGAATACATTTTCTTGGCTCTTTTATATTCAGGTCTCAGTTAAATGTCACTTCTTCAGGAAAGCCTTTACTGACATTTCCAACCTTCCCAAGCTGGGCTACATCATTCCACCCTTTCATCAAACCCTTTATTCCTCTCTCGTAGTAACCACAAGTTAATTATGCCCTTGTCGGAGCATAACTGTATACCTGCTCTCTCTCTCCAGCTAGCCCATAAAATCTCGAGGCTAGAGTCCATCTGTATCCCTGTTACCCAGAACAGTGGCTGGCATATAGTAAACACTCAATAAATGATCTGTTGAGTCTATGAGTAAATGAGAGCATGGTGGGTTAAGAGTTCAGGCTGGGTCAGGTAGACCTGGCTGGATCAACAGCTGGGTGTGTGACCATGGCCAAGGCTTTTAAGCTCTCTTGTCTTGGGTTATGCATTTGTAAAATAGAAAAAATACTTTTTACTGTTTTGTGATGATTAAAAAATTCACAGAAAGCAGTCATATAAATGCTTGGCACAAAGAAAGCCCACAAGATCAACTCATTCAACAAATACTTAGGCTAGGCATACAACAGAAAATAAGCTATGGATGACACTTTTTTTTTTAACTAGTGGGATAAAATCTAAACTCCTTCAAGTCTCTATACCATCTTTTATCTCATGCCACTCTCTCCGTTAACCAAAATACTCTGGCCAAATCACCTTTTTTCCAGTTCTTAAGTTCTGCCAACCTCTTTTCTTCCTCAGGGTCTTTGTACATGCCATTCTCTTTCTCCTGGGCTTCACTGGGTTAGCTCCGTCACATCCTGCTGGCCATAACTTTTTTTTTTTTTTTTAAGACAGAGTATCCTGTCGCCCAGGCTGGAGCGCAATGGTGCGATCTCGGTTCACTGCAAGCTCTGCCCCCCCGGGGTTCACACCATTCTCCTGCCTCAGCCTCCCGAGGAGCTGGGACTACAGGCGCCCATCACAATGCCCGGCTAATTTTTTGTATTTTTTAGTAGAGATGGGGTTTCACCGTGTAAGCCAAGATGTCTCGATCTCCTGACCTCGTGATCCGCCCGCCTCGGCCTCCCAGAGTGCTGGTACTACAGGCGTGAGCCACCGCGCCCGGCCATGGCCATAACTTTTAAGTCACCTCAGAAATTTCTGGGCTCTTCTGTCCACCCTCACATGTTTCCTTCTCAGCAGTTACAAAAATTTGCCTTTGTTCGCTTGTTTAGCAATTGACACTCTCCAACTAGCCAAGGAGCTCCACGAGGGCAAGAACTGTACACTTCTGTATCCACTCCTGTATCCCTAGTGTCTAGCACATTGCCTGACACAGTAGAAACTCAACAACTACGAGCTAAATGAATAAACGATAGTTCATGATTATGTAGCACTGTGTCTCACTACTCTCTGAACCGAACTGTCTTTAGGTATTATGAGAAACACAGGCACCCCCGAGTTCCTCACATACTGCTCTGTCCAGGAGCAGAGCATTTTAGGTGACGGCAAGGGCAGAACTTACCAGGCAGGGAACGTCTCCCTAGAGGGCAGTTCCCCTGTTGAGAAAGAAGACATTATCGACGTCACCCAAGATGGAAAAAAAAAAAAAACACCCAGCTTTTTCTTCTAAGTACACGCTCAAAGCTGTACCAGTGGTGGTGACAGGTGAATCTCGTAACTCCAAAGGTGAATGTAACACACCGTGCTGGCAGTCCCAATCAACACGCTGGGCCTGCCAAACTATCTCAACTTCCCAACGGGACTCACTAATACCCACTGATTTTAGCAGAGCAAGAGGAGACTGGCGCCGAATCCCGCCAGAGGACTCCGCCGCGCCTCCTCCCTAACTCTGAGTCCAGTAACTGGACGGGCGCGGCTCCCCAGCTCCAGCGCGGAGGGTGGGGTACAGCAGGAAACGTTTCCCGCGGGCTGCCTGAAGAAGGCAGGGGGCCACTGGGCTCCGCAAAACGGTCCCGAGGGCAACCACGGCCCCCGGCCGCCCAGCCCGCGCGGCCTCCGCGTCCCAGTGCCCTTGGTGCCCGGTCTGGCCGGCGCGCCGCGCCCCTGCCTTCCAGGCCTCCTGTCCGCCCGCCAACAGACTCCTCACCCGTCGAGGCCCCGGCTTGGCCAGACCGTACCTTCTGGAAGGCAGAGAGCGAGCGGCTGAATGCCCGGGACACACAGCGGGACCGCGACAGCATCGCGGCGGCGGAGCCGAGGGCGGGCGGACACCGGATATAGGGCCCGGCAACAACCGGAAGTGGGGCGGGCCGCAGTACCCGCCGCCCGACGAGGGGTGTTCGGAGCGAACCACTGGCAGGGGGTGGGCGCACGGCTGCGCCCAGTCGCCGGCGCGGCAGCCCAGGAGTCCTGCTCTCTGGAGCAGGCAACCCTAAGGCGCTCTCGGGGCCCTCTGCACTGCCTGTCACCCTGAGCTGGTTCTCCTGAAGGTGTCTACGACTGTCCCGCCACCAGATTGCCCCCGGGGTCAGGCCTCCCCCTACCCTTCCACAGAACTGGCTCTGAGCTTGGCGCCCTTCTCTTTCGGGACCCAATGGCACCGCGCTGTTCCTCCGCTGTACCTTGGGAAGAGAGCGAAAGAGGGGCACGGACTTTGAATTGAAACCTTGGCAGACATGCATGCCTGATCTTACACTTGTGTGGCCTTGGGCAGATGACATTGCCCCCCACCTCCAGCCTCAGGTTCCTTAACTATTAAAAAAAACAAAAACACAAAAAAGCACTTGTTACTTCCCTGTCTTCCTAACCCCGAGTCAAAGAAACAGAATCCCAGGAATTTCTAAAGGGCTCCTATTGCCTTTTTACGAGCCGCATATCTTCACCAACTATAGCCTTACTTCTCAACAGCTTCTGCTTTTCCCCCTACGCAAATTCCAGCCAAAGTAATTGTTCCCCATACATCTTGCGCATTTTGGAAGTTGTTCGTTTGTCACCCTATCCTTAGAATATAAACTCCCAGCTTTTTTTTTTTTTTTTTTTTTAAAGAAAACAGGTCATAGTTCACTGGAGCCTTGACACCCTGGGCTCAAACGATCCCTCTGCCTCAGCCTCTGGAGTAGCTGGGACTACAGGTGCCACCATGCCAGGGTAACCTCCCCACACTAAGAGTGCCATTCTTCCCGCTGACTTGTGAAAGCACATAGCATGAGTATTCACCTTTAAGGCTCACTTCCTAATAAAAAAAGATGCTCTTTAAACCCCTGGCTGAATTAGTAACACATAAATGTACGAATGAAAAAATTAACCACTTGGTGCCTGTTCATGATGGTTTCTTTATCGGAGGCATTTTGCCTGGTCCTCAGGACCTTTATTTTTCTAATTAATTTATGTTTTAATATAAATTGAGAGAGGATCTCACTATGTTGCCTCAAACTCCATCAGGACCTTTACAGTGCCTTCACTCACCTGAACCCTGAAAGCACTGCCACTAGAATTCTGGAAGGATAGGCCAAAGTCCTAACTAGAAATAGAGAAAACAGCTCTGCCCTGCTGCTACTCACAATCGACTCCTCAGTAGCTTTCACCTGAATTATTTGAAAAGCTCCCTAAGCAGTTCTAAGCCTCCACTCTTGCTTTCTCTAGCCCATCATCCTTTATATCTGTGTCAAAGATCCTTCTGAGCCTGGTGCGGTGGCTCACACCTGTAATCCCAGCACTTTGGGAGGCTGAGGC